>NW_026067979.1:4667993-4792909 GCF_014885135.2 Alexandromys fortis | reverse complement strand
GGTTTTTCGAGACAGGGTTTCTCTGTAGCTTTGGTGCCTGTCCTGGAACTAGCTCTTGTAGACCAGGCTGGCCTTGAACTCCCAGAGATCCACCTGCCTCTGCCTCCGGGGTGCTGGGATTAAAGGCGTGATTATGTTTTCTTCACCAGTTCAGTCCACGATGGCTTTGCCTCTTGCTTTTCAGCTTATGAAGCAAGACCATACAACATGGTTGGAGCAAAGTGACTCATCCCATGGGAGGAGAAGATGGAAGAGGAGTTAGGGTCCTTTATATCCTTCAAGGATGTAAAAGACCTGCAATGGCTTACTTTACTTTCACCATGCCTCACCTTCTAAGGGTTTTATTAGCTCTGTTAGGACCGGAGGTTGGAGAGGAAACACTTCAGTGTGCGGACCTTCAAACCGTCTCAGTGGCTGAGCTAGACATAAGATCATCGCAGATGAAAAACTGAGAGGCTACATAGGTATCGTGGGACTCAAGAATATGATTCCAAAACTTCCATTGATTAGCAATCGAGTTGCTGAATCAGTCAATCACCTCTAGCAGATTATTGCAAGAGCCTCTCATCATGTTTGAAATATAACAGACAGTAACCAAGGGTTACAATCTATTTTCTTAATTGACTGATATCTAACTAGAACTGTTATTCAAAAGCTGTAATGGGAGGCATATTAATCCACTATGAAGTGGGTGTGGGAGGAAACACAGTGAGACCCGGTCTTATAAAACGAAAATCATGAAAGACGAATGATGCGCAAATACCATCCTAGATGTTGTAGAGAGAAACTGTAATAAATTGCATCTCAGTATTTTCACAGCGTGGAGAAGCTGGGTTCCGTGAGGGAGGAGTGTTTTTTGCTTTTTGGTACTAAATGAGACCAGTACTTGACATATATTAGTTGCTCCTTAAATATTTGTCGAGTACAGTAACAAACGTTCTAAAGAACGCACTACTTTAACCCCGAACCAGAGTTAGAGCCCCACCAGGCCAGCTTCGCCACAGGAAATTTGAGCTCTTCGCTTTCCGTAGGCGCCCTTCCCGGCTTCCTCCGCGGCGTTCCCACGCCGACGCTCCTGAGGGTTGCGGGGCACTAGGTGGCTTCGCTCTTCGCGTCAGCAAGTCATCGAGGCCATGGCAGCCCAGAAGATAAACGAGGGGTTGGAGCATCTGGCGAAGGCAGAGAAGTAGTACGTGGAGTCGCCGCTGGGCTAGTGACCCGCGCCCCTTGGCCGTGCGCGCGGGCGGATCGGGAGGGAGGGCCGTGATGCTGTCCGCGTCCCGGGGCGGCGCCGTCCCTTGTGGGTCAATCCCCTGCAGTCGGCGGTGCGGGCCTGCACCTCGGCATCTGCAGCAGGTGCCCGCATCACAGACACGTCTGCCCGGCGCGGGTTCCCGAGGGTTTGCGGTCGCCCTTCTCGTAGAGTAGTTGCGGGCTCAGGGATGGCCACCTTATTTCCTCTTCAAGACAGCCAGAAGTGACCCCACTGATGAAATCGCCCGGTGGAGAGCCACTGCTAGGAAAGAGACCTTGTGCCATGCGGGGTGTAGACTAATTCTGGGACCTCTCACCCTTAGACGTCTTGTTCCCTGGGGTACAAGGTCTCTGCTTCCTTAGCCCTATGGGTGTGCCACCATCTGCTTCCGGGCGCAGTAGGCACCCAGCTGTACTGGAAATTGCGAATTCTCTTTATTTTGACGCTAACATGACCCTCGAACCCACTTCCGTGAATTGCAACATAAATATTTAGCGATTATCGACTATAAGAAGTTTCTTAGTACACTGTTAGGGGCACCATAAACTAAGATCTTACCAACTTTCCAAATATAAGTCCTCACGTCACAAAGGAGAAACAGAGGCTGTCAGAAACTTTCTGGAGACCTGTCCAAGACTACTCAGCTGAACAGAACAGGGCCAGTTTTACGCAGTGGAAATCCCCAGGCTCTTTCTTGTATACCACATTGCCTCCAGTGGTTAGGAAGGCAGCTATCGGTGCGGACTGTGATCTCAACAATCCGTGTTGCTGGTGGGAGCAAACATAAAAGACCAGAGCATGTGCTGTCAGCCATAATAAAGTTGCAGTATGTGAACTTCAGGGAGAAGTGATCCACCTGCCTGAGTTAATAGAACAATAGGAACCAGGATTGGCATCCTTTCTGTAATAGCCTTAACTGATCCTCACGGCAGCTGTGTATGGAGCTGAGCCTTTGGCTTCTAGGTGTCTCTGCTGGGAGAAGAATGGTGGGAGGGGCCTTCGGTCAAGGTGGGGTCATAGATGCCCAGACCGTGCTTGTGGCTGCGGCGGGGGTGTATTGGATTCAGGTCTGAAGGGTGTTAGAAGTTGCTCTAGGTAGAAAAGCAGTGGGGTGGCAGGAAAAATGGGCCACGAGTGTAGGAGAGGCAGTCGATTATACTCTATTTTCTGATGGCAGTAGCTCTCATCACTTTCTTTGTCTTAGGGAAGTTTTCTTACTGAGTCTTAGGACAAAAACAGTCAAGGCTGGACATCAAAGTGACATTAACAGGGCCTTCATTCCTAACTAGTGATGCTCTACTGCCTGGGGGTGATCAGCAGATTTTACAATCTCTCCAGCACATTGAATGATTATAACTTGTTGGGGTGAGACTTCCATAACCATGTTACTATAGGGCGTAATAGGTGCTTTCATGACGGGCAGAGCTGGAACTTTGCTCTGCTGCTTATTTCAATTTTATACATTTTATACATGTAATTGAAGGATTTTATTTCTCCCAGAGATAAAACTCTTCACAAACTTGAACATCTGTTTACACACTTCAATATTATTATAGTATGCATGTGTATGTTGTGTGTTAAGTATACTAAATATATTTTACAGAGAAAAGTAACTTCAGAGTTACACCCTGGGTAGTTGATACATGGGTCACAGGAACTTCTGTAGACCTGTGAAGGGTGTGCTTCTAAGGACCCCGTCTCTCATTAGCCCCTGGATTCATATGAAGCAGTGTTATATGTAAGCGGGCTTTCACTAATTGAGTTGAAATGTAGAATATAAGACGGCCTTCAGCAATTCTTACACACACCCAAGTTTGAGACCTACTGGATTAGTTTGAAATTATTTTTAAAATAAAATCAGAATACTGCAAAAGAAAAAGGCAAGAAAGATAAACACTAAACACTGGGTGCCCTTTGCTCTGGCTTCTAGGCCCGCGTCAATCCTGGACCGCCATTTCTCTCTGTTGTCCTAATACTCTCCTCTTTCTCCCTCCCACCCATTGGCTGCTGACTCTCACGCAGCCTTTGCTTTACTCCTCGGGTTTCCCGTCTGAATGTTGTCCCTTAGTCTCTGCAGTCTCTTGGTATATCAGGTGCTCACGGGTCTTTACTTGTCCTCTTCCCAGTAGCCGCTCTGCTGCAAAGGGATGACAATCTACTTCAGGTTCTCAAGCTTGTTAAAGCACACGTTTTGGCACCCACCCAGACAGTTTCTGGCTGTGTAGATCTGGGGTAGGCAGTGCTGATGCCGCTGGTCTGGGGACCATGCTTGTTCTGTTCAGATGGTATATAGGCATTTCAGAAGGAGGAAAACTGCATTTGTGATGGGTGGGGATGGCAGAGGCGAGGGTGCATTTATTATGAATAGTCGAGAAAGAGTTGAGAAGGTGGGGACCTGTCCCTGATGGTACCTTTTATTAAGAAATGTCTCTCTTTCATTCTAGCCTGAAAACTGGGTTTTTAAAATGGAAGCCAGACTACGACAGTGCTGCTTCTGAATATGGAAAAGCAGGTATTTGTGACTGGAGTCCTCTTGCTGTTGTGTATGTCATTAGCGTAATCGGATAACTTCGTCTTAGCGTAATAATTTCAGTGCTCTTGGGTGGAGCAGGCGCTAGAAGGAGCTCTTGGTATTCAGTGGAAGCAGCACCAATGTGTTGCTAAAAGTCAACAATTAAAACTTCAAAAGGCTTCTAAAAGTGTACTCAGAAAGATTATAACTTGCTTTAGATAAAAGTAATATTTCACATTTTTATGAAGCCCCCTATTTGAAATCTGTATTTTACTTCTCACATAATGCAGAGTTGGGTAATGAATGATTCATTTGAGGACAGTTAATGATGGAAATAGAAAGTCTTACTTTTTTTTTCTTTTCCTGTTTCAGCTGTTGCTTTTAAAAATGCCAAACAATTTGAACAAGCAAAAGATGCCTGCCTACGGGAAGCTGTTGCCCATGAAAATAACAGGGCGTATCTTTTTTTTTAGATTTAAAAGGAAATGGAACAGCAAGATTTTGACACCACCTTTCCCTTGAGCGTTTGAAGTGAAATGCTTTTGAGTTAGAGAAGGATGGGCAGTGTGTGCTTTATAGTCATGGGGGATTCAGCGAGTGTTCCTGAGCACATGTTGGTATGAGCAGCCTGTTTGCCTGTTATTTCCTCCTGCTCCTGGCTTTGTTGACAGGGATTTGACTTGAGATGAAGGGAATGAGGTTGCTAGGCATGTGCCGAGGAAGAAAGTGAAAGTACAGCTATTGAAAATGCATAATCTGCTTTGGGAAAAATAGTCTTCCCCAGGTCTTTGAAGATTTATAAGCATTCTAGAATGACATGTTCTTGGTGTGTCGTAAAGGCTACCAAATATAAATGTCCATTCTATCTCCCATGCAAATGTAGTCTTAGTATTCTTGCACTTCATCCTGTTGGTGTAGTAGTTTAAAGTTCTTCGCAGTGCTTGTCAGTGTTGGGGTGGTCAGAGCCAGCAGCAGCGCTGGGTATCGCAGCTTTACTCATAGGATTTGTCTTTGGAAACATGGACCAGTGACTTGGTCTCTGAAGACCATTGATTTCTTCTGTTTTCCTTAATTTTGACATCGTTGTCTTCATTCAGTCTTTTTCATGCTGCCAAGTAAGTAACTTTTCACCCTTGTTATGTGTTTGCAGATGTTTTAAAAGTTGATCTCTCTAACCTGAGAACTTTCCCTCAAGCTCTGTGTTTTTAAATACTTATATAAATTTAATTAAGATAATTATTTTCATTGTTTTAGCCATCAGCTGAACTTTAAAGTCCAAGTGTCTCCTAGTAAGAAAGATTTTTAAATTCTGCATAATGTTTTGCTTGTGAAAACCCAGGTGACTTGAATTCTCCCTTTATTTATTGGTTGCCAGGTGCCCATGGAAGAGATGGGAGCGTTCTCCTTTTGTGGAGCATATTCATTTGTTTTAAAACTAAGAATTGGGCTTGTCTTTTAGCCTTCCTGAGATACTTAATTTTGCTGAATAAATTCAGTTTAGTGTTTGGTGTTTCTAAGGCATCAGTGCTCTAAAAAGCAAATGAATGAAAGGAAACGCATGGCACTAGAAGTGTGGCGGTACAGCCCGGAGTGACACATGGGTGCTTGAGCTCCTTTCTGCTGGTCAGGTGACCAGCATCTTCACCTGAAGCTCTCTCCCTCTTTGTTAAGGTCTCATCAGAGAAATTGTATTCTCTTTGCAGAGCTTACGAGCAAGCTGGCATGATGTTGAAGGTTAGTGAGACTGTTTCAGAAGAGCTGTGCGGGGAAAGTGAACTCGCAAGCTGTCAAGGCAGAGTTCATGTTGAAGTTGACAAGTTTCTTCCCTGTAAAGCAAGAAGGGGTGAGGGTGTGGGAGTGGGAGCAAAGGCTATGTTAAGATGTCTTGCCCAGGTTAGCGCTAACTGGACCCATGGTGAGCGTCCTGTGGCAATCCCTGTAGAGGATTGAAAGTGCCTGTGAAAGGCAGTGGATCGGGAGGGAAGCCTGCAGCCAGGAGAGGGCGCTGCTGGAGACAGCCCGAGGGCGGCTGATGTAGTAAAACTTTATTTTACATGGATGGATGTTTGTTTGTTTGTTTTGTTAAATTACTTGTAGGTTATGGAAAGGAAAATTAGCTTTATTAATTTTTTGGTTTATAAATATCAGTGTCAGGCTGGAGTCAGGAGAGTCTCAAACTAGCTATTGCCACTTTATTTTATTCCTTTTGAATGGAACAATGGAATGTTTTGACTGATGTGCTACATTTATGCTTCTTAATAGCAGGTTAGGGGTTACTATTCTGTTTTAGCTATGAAATGGGTTAAGTGTGTGTGTGTGTGTGTGTGTGTGTGTGTGTGTACACAAGCCAGAGCTCAACATTTGGTGTCTTCTGCCACTGACCTTCTTTTTTGAGACCAGGTCTCTGGCCTGACACTCGCGGGTTAGCTAGACTGGTGACTGGTAGTTCCTGACATGCACCTGTCTCCACCTCCCCAGAGCTCAGATTACAAGTATATCATATGTTAGGCTTTTTGTTGTTGATTTTAGACCTAGATCTCAGGTGGTACCTACTCTGTAGTGCTCTATGTGTGTCAAGAAGTGTGTGGGTAAAATCATGGAATTTCCAGGTGTTAAAACTCGGTTTCTTAAGTTGAGACATTTTCTGCCTGTGCTGCATGCTTTTCCTGAAGGAGATGCAGAAACTGCCTGAGGCCGTCCAGCTGATTGAGAAAGCCAGCATGATGTACCTGGAGAATGGCACCCCTGATACAGCGGCCATGGCCTTGGAGCGAGCTGGAAAGTGAGTGCACAGGGCTGTTGTGGGGTGCCCTGGCTTTGCAGAGGGCTCCTTTTGTCTTGCTAAAGTCCTTTAAGAAACAATTCCTTGATTCTCACAAATTGTATTTTCTGTCTAATTCAGGCTCATAGAAAATGTAGATCCAGAGAAGGCTGTGCAGTTGTATCAGCAGACAGCCAATGTGTTCGAAGTAAGTTAGAATTTTATTTCTTTAATTACTCATAATATTTTCATACATAATATATAGGAAAAGAAAAATGCAGTGAATGCTTTTTAAGATTTTTCTGTGTCGCAGCTCGATGCCTTCTTTCTTCTAGAGGTTAGTGAATGGCCTAGCAGCATTGGTGCTACCATCCTTGGCCATTGCTTTGTGCAGTTGTTGTTGCAGGGTCAGAAGAGTTCCACAGTAACTCTGCCCATACTCCCTTTTCTGATTCCTGCAGAATGAGGAGCGCCTCCGGCAGGCAGTGGAACTTCTGGGAAAGGCCTCCCGACTGCTGGTGCGAGGGCGAAGGTATGGCTTACATTTGCGACTTGTAAACAGCCTTGGCTATAGCTTGTCTACACCGGACAAACCGTGGAAAGGTGACCATCTCCTAAGAGTAGGCATGTAGATTTAAAACCTGTTTTCTATCATAATTCCAAACTGTGTCATGCTTTTGTTACCTAACGGTAACTCCGTGAAGTGAAAGAGGAGTTTCCCATCACACTACTTGGAACCCATGAAACCCATGAAAATCCTCAGCTTTTGATACAGTTGTGTCATTAAATGGGATGTTTAGTATTTTCCACTATATATATTTCTTTAATTTTTTTCATATGTTCTTGGATTTGGTTTGCAAGTATTTCACTGAGAACATTTACATCTATATTCTTAAAGGGGTATTGATCTATATAGTGGCTTCATAAAAAGAATTAAGAAATGTTCCTTCAGTTTCTGCACTGTGAAATAAATTGAGGCATATTGGCATTAATTCTCTGAAGGTCTGATAGAATTCTTTGCTGAATACAACTGACCCTGGGATATTTTTGGTTAGGAGATTTCCTAATTACGGCCTCTATATCACTAGTGGTTATGAGTCTGTTTCAGTTGCTTATATTATCTTGACTTAACTTTGGTTAGGTCAAATGTACCAAGACACTGATCCATGTCTTTTAGATGTTATAGTTTGGTATAATAAAGATTTTTGAAGTATGTCCTCATGATTCTCTGAATTTCCTTAGTTTCTGTTGTAATGTTGCCCTTGTCATATCTAATTTTGTTCATTTCGATCTTCTGTCTCTTTTAGTTAATATGGCTAATGTTTTATCAATCTTAATGATTTTTCTCAAAGAACCAACTCTTCCTTTAATTGATTCTTTTTATTGGTATTTTTGTTGTTGTTTCTGTTTCGTTAATTTCTGCCCTGTCTCCCCTTTGGATATTATTTCTTCTTGTTTTTCTAGAGCTGCCAGGTGTGCCATTAAGTTACCAATATGAAATCTCGAGTTTTTTGATATACGTATTTAGTGCTATGAACTTGCCTCTTAGAACTGCCTTTGTTGTGACCTATTGGTTTGGATACGTTCTGTTTTCATTTTCATTCAATTCTTATAAGTTTTTAATTTTCTTCTTGATTCCTGTCTTGACAGAATTGTTCAGTTTCTATGAGATTATGTACTTTCTGACGTTTCTGTTGTTTTTGATATTCAACTTTAATCCGTGGTAATCAGATGGGTATGGTAGTGTTTCAGTTTTCTTGTATCTGTTGAGATTTGCTTTCTGACCTAGTATACTGTCAATTTTGGGGAAGTTCCATGAGCTGCTGAGGAGAAGGTAGATTCTTTAGAGTTTGGATGGATGTTCTGTAGATTCTGTTAGGTCCTTTTGATTTAGGCCATTATTTAGCTAGTGTTTCTCTGTTTAGTTTTGTGTAGATCATCTGTCTGTTGGTGAGAGCTCTGTATTGAGCTCACTCACCATCACTGTGTGAGGGCTGACATGTGATTTTAACCCTGGTAATGTGGTAATGTGTCTTTATGAACCTGGGTGCCAGTGTGTTCAGTGCATAAATGTTTAGAATTGTAATGTCCTCTTGGATTTCTCCTGTGATTAGTATGTAATGTTCTCTTCTAATTAGTTTTGGTTTGAAGTCTTTTTTTTTTTTTTTGCCAGATATTAGAATGGCTTACATCTACTTGATTCTTTGGTCCATTTGTTTAGAATAACCCATCCTTTAATCCCAAGGTGATATCTATTTTTGATGGTCAAGTCTTGTTTCTTAGATAGCAGAAAGAAGAATCCTGATTTTATAATCCAGTCTGTTAGTCTGTCTTTTTATGGAGGAATTAAGACCATTAAGGCTGAGGCTTATCAATGAGCAGTGTTGTGTCTTGTTATTTTGTTGTGCTATTATCGGCATCCCCACCCCGATTTACTGTTGATACACTGGGATTATTTATCCTTGTGTCCTCTAGGGTGTAGTTAACCTCTTTACATGTAGCCGGTGACTCGCTTACATTTCCTGGCCGCCCTGACCCAAATAATCACATTTAAAACTGTGTTAATTACAGCACTGCTTGGTCAACAGCTTAGGCGTATTTCTACCTAGCTCTTATATCTTAAATTAACCCATTTCTATTAATCTGGTTTCTGGCCAACAACTGGTAGAGACAGAAAAAAGGTAAAAAAAAAAAATCACGCTACACAGCTGCTTATAGGGACTGCTCTGGGGGTGGGAATTCTGAGAAGGAGAAGTACATCATCTCATTAAGAGAATAATCACCCCACTTGTCTGTTTGCATGACTTAAAGGAGACACGTATCTCAGTTTAAACTTGCCCGTATCTCTGCAGTGACAGTAAAGGCCATAGGTGTAGTTTTTCAAGAAATTCAGGACTGGATCAATTCCTTTCCAAGGCTAAAGTAAGTTTTTCTTCATGATGACTACATATTATAAGATTTAGAGATGGAGTATGACTATATCTTATATTGATAAGGTTAACTGTTCTTTTTCAGATACACTGTTGTGTTGTAAGATGTGGAAAGCTTCCAATAGTGAGATTTCCATAGGAATGAAACAGTCTGGTTCCTGTAATTTCATTTCTACAGGGTCTGTGCTGCTCATGCTCACAGTCATGAGAGATGTGAGTTATGGGAGGCCTCCTTTCATTACTTTTTCTGTTTGTATAGCGGACTGCCACAGCCCCAGCTCTTTAAAACAGCATTATGTAATCTCACGGAGTCTGTGGCCATAAGTCTCTACTGGGGTCTCAACAGGCTGAAATCAAGGTGTGGGAGGTACGCTGGGTCTACAGAAAGGCTGGGTTAGCTTGCTGGGATCCCTGAGCAGCAGTGCAGGGAGTAAGGACAGATGGCAGATAAGGGAGTGGTCAGGGCACTGTAGATGGAAGGAAGCCTGGTGATGCAGTCCAGATTGTCTAGAAAACTTTACAGAGCTGCTATTGAGGAGTTAGGAGCATATTAATGCGTGATTTTACCAAACTTATAAATCTCTTTCATGCTAACCTCTCATTTCCTTTGCATTGCCCTGATGCCTCAGGGGGAGTCAGGCATTTGGGAGAAAAGTCTGATGAGTGCAACCAATGGAAACACCGCTGTGGAGCAGCTGACAAAATGCTGTCCTCTAAAGTCTGTGCTACAGGGCAGTGTAGCAGTGGCATCTGCAGAGGGCTTCACATCTGCCCTCTTTGACGTTTCTTTCTTTTGTCTTTAGGTTTGATGAGGCTGCACTGTCTATTCAGAAAGAAAAAAATATTTATAAGGAAATTGAGAATTATCCAACATGTTATAAGGTATTCTTTGAATATGTCTGGCTTGACTTCACTTTAGATATTTTACACATTGGTATAAAGTATTTAAGCTAAGATCCTATGGGTATTTGTCTGTTTCTATAAATCAATAATTTATGATCTTTATGCTTCTGACCATGATGGAGAAAACCATCCTAGCCATCCTTTCTTTCAATAAAATTTTCAACAAAACACTAAAAGTATTCGCTTCAAACTCTGGACAGTAAATAAAAATGGGTGGCCTGTAGATGGCGCCCAGTGCTTGGATGAAGCCAGCAGCTCAGGAGCATGCGTTCCTGGGAGCTCTGTCTCCTCTTGTCCATTGCCCTGAGAGATGTTCCTCGTCATGGCGCTGGGCAGGAGAGACTGCAGCAAAAACTCCAGAAGAGCCCTCCTCCCTGAAACTGGAGGCCTCCCACCCCCACTTGGTTTAGGTTGAGCTCTGGTCATAGAGCTGCAGCTGCATCATAGCCTTCCCTCTCGTTTCAGAAAACAATTGCTCAGGTCTTGGTTCATCTACACAGAAATGATTATGTAGCTGCAGAGAGGTGTGTCAGAGAGAGCTACAGGTAAGGCCTGGCTGTTTTCACTGACCGGTGTTGACTTTCCTATTTCTTGAATTAACATCACTACCTAGACAAGTTTTGTTTTTGCCATGAAACTTTTACAAATCTTCTAAGAGATAAGACTGCCATTGCTGGGTTCCATTGTTTTATTGTGCGTGTCTTGTGTGTGCTGAGCAAGCCCTTACTATAGAGCTGAACTCCAGTTCCACCTCTCACTTAGGGTTTGCCAATCAGCAGTTATGGTACCAGATTTACAAGTTGCTTTTCTGCTTATGCTGT
The DNA here is from genome assembly GCF_014885135.2 of Alexandromys fortis. NCBI lineage: Eukaryota > Metazoa > Chordata > Mammalia > Rodentia > Cricetidae > Alexandromys > Alexandromys fortis. The sequence goes on along the minus strand of NW_026067979.1, from coordinate 4,781,727 downwards.
TCCCGGAATGATTTTCGTTACTTCATTATCTTTGCCTTTTAAATGACAACAACAAAGGAGAATTTCTGTGTGATATGTTGCAAGTCAGATGGGGGCATGAATGAGTATTGATCATTTATTACCGTGCGAGTGTCTTGTGCACTGTAGGATTCCTAGTGGCATCCTTGGTCTCCACCCACTTGTTGCCAGTAGCACCCCAACACTTGTAACCATCAGAATGTCTGCAGACCTTCTCCTGCCCTTGATGGGGACAGAAGGAGTCTCAAGGGAGAGCTGAAGTGTGATTTGTGCTTCCGTAGCATCCCAGGGTTTAATGGCAGTGAAGACTGTGCTGCGCTGGAACAGCTCCTGGAGGGGTATGACCAGCAAGACCAAGATCAGGTGTCAGATGTCTGCAACTCACCCCTTTTCAAGTACATGGACAATGACGTAAGTGGGCCTTTTGGGTCATCTCTCCTCTTCTTGAAGAGATTCTCCCCCTGTGAACTGGAGAGTGTTCTACCTCTGTACCTGTATTTTTCACATCAACCTATGCTCATAGAGGAGCCAGCCAGTCTAGTTGAACTTTACCTTGTGTAGGTGATGTAGCCTGCATGCGCTCAGGACTGCTTACTCGCTTCCTAGCTGTGTTGTCATGTGCATATTATAAATTCAGCCTCTTTTCTCCTGCCCTATTTTTTGGTTTATCCAGTTGCTATTAGGTTTTTTACCTGAAAGAGGCCATCCTGGGTAGCTGTAGGCCTGTGGGCATCCCGTGCCTGTGAGAGCTGTGTGAGACAGGCTGTTATTAGTCATCTTCAAGCCTAACCTGTAAAGTGGAAGAGCTCAGTTTATCCCCTAGACTGTTGTGAAGAATCCTCTGGTCTTCTGTGAGAAATAGCCTTACACTTGAGTGAGCCACAGCTCTCAACCTTTTTCCTCAGTCCTTCTGTATATTTATCTGATTATTAACCTTAGAGCTCTGTTACCATGTCAAATTAAGATCTTGAATTTTCTTATAATGATAGAGGTAAAGAAACAATAATCTTTTTTTTTTTATTCTAGGTAAATTCTTACACATACTTTTCTTTTTTTCTTCTTGGTCTCACTGGTGTATAGTACCACCTAGCCTTGAACTTACAGCCTTCTTGCCTCAGTACCCTGAAGTAGTGCAGGAAGTCCAAGTGTGCACCACTCTACCAAGCTGCTTATGCGCTTTTGAAAGCATGCTTGTGTCTTAATAATATGTATGCGGTATCTTCCTCAACAGTGTCCACCTTGTTTTGAGACAGTCTGAACCTGGAGCTCATTGATTTGCTTATCTGGCTGGCCAGCAAGCCAGGGATCCTCCTGGCTCTGCCTCCCCAGTGATGGGACTATAGGCTTTTGTCACTACATTGGTCTTTTGTGTGGGTGCTCAGGACCTCTGGAAGAGCAGTCAGTGCTCTTAACCACTGTACCATCTCTCTAGCCCATTTTTTAAAAGTGTAGGTTCTGGAGATCAAACTCTGGTCCTCAGGCATGAAAAACAAGACCTTTACTAACTGAGTTCTCTTCCCAGCTCCAAATTTGTATTTTTTTAAATTGTTCCTAATTTACACTCTCATTTACTCAGGTTTTTTCTTCATAACTACTAGAAGTATTATGGGTATGTCCATATTATCTCCAGGTCCCCAGTTAAGTACATACTTGGTACATCCACAACTGTGAGCAGTCGCACTGTGGTCTAATGACAGGGCATTTCTCTCAGAATACTAATTCCTGGGGATGGATGACTAGTATTTATTGCTTTGTGCATGTATGAAGTGTGTATGGGCACAGGGGCCACAGCACACAGGTGGAGGTCAGGCCAACTGTGTGAAGTTGCTTTTCCTTCTCTCCTTCTGTGGGTTCTGGGGATTAAATCCAGGTTGTTAAGCTTGTAAGGCAAACACTTTTACCCACGGAGCCATCTTGCTGACCTCATGCACATGTGCTTCTCTCTAAAAGATTAGTTTTTATTTTCGTGTACATGAGTGCATATATTGCACCACATGGGGGTGCCTGCAGAAGTCAGACGAGGATATTGTACCTCCTGGAACCAGAGTTAAAGATAGTTGTGAGTCGCTTTGTGGGCTTCAGAACTGAACTCACATTCTCTGCAAGAGCAGCAAGTCCTTTTGATTACTAAGCCATGTCTCCACGTGCCCCCACTTCCCCATCCCGACCCCAGTCCTTTTTATAATTAGCTGATGCTAAGACACTGTGTATCAAGATTCTAGTTTTCCAGCTTTAATAACTTGTCTTACTGTTGACAGTACGCTAAGCTGGGCCTAAGCCTAGTGGTCCCAGGAGGGGGAATCAAGAAGAAATCACCAGCAACACCCCAGGCCAAGCCTGATGGAGCTGCCAGCACAGCTGCGGAGGAGGAGGAAGACGAGTATTCGGGAGGCCTGTGCTAGTACCCTGCCTGCAGAGATGAGAAGCTGGGAATCCTGGCGAGCCTGTTGATGGGGTTAAGACTCATCTGTGGACATCTGTCACGGAGATTGTGACGCTGAGTGTTAATACATGTGAACTTTAGCTTGCCTTTCCCCAACTCAGCCATTGTGTCTGCTACCTGTGAAGCTCTGTACTTTCCGTTCTAAGAGCAGAAATGAGCGGTCATATTTTAATAATTGATTTTAAAATGTATAGATAAATTTCAGATAAATTATATTATAAGCAAGGCAGGAAATAAGCATAAATACTCTTTTCTCATGGGTTCTTGTAATTTATTGTTAAATAATTGTCACTGCATTTTATTTAACGTTACTTCTAAACGTGATTTTTCTTTTTTTCTTTTTTTTTTTTTTTTTTTTTTGGTAAAAATAATTATTTCAAAACTGGTCTGGTTCTTCCCACCATCTTTCCGTGTTGTCACATGGTATTCATGCATGTTCTGACTAAGGTTCTCAAGAGCATCGTCAGTGCCCAAAAGAGAGGCAGACAGCAGGTCCTCAGCGGGCGGCACTCCAGTGTCACCCTCCAGTCTGACTGTGGTGATGGTGCGTGCTGACACCTGACACCCTTACACGGGTGGGGTGAGGAGAGCGTTGATGGTCACAGAACTGGGAACGTTGTTGTCGCCCTGCAGGCTAAACAAGTGTGGAGTATCAGCCCCAGGTTAGATGTGCTACTTAAAGACCGAGATATGGCACAGTTATCTTCCCGTCCTGTCAGTGTGGCTGCATTGTACCAGTAGCCTCAGCTGGCATTGTGGACCATGAAGAAGCATGGCAGAAACATGGAGAGGAAGACCTGGGGTTCTCTTTTTAGGGGTATAAAATGTAAGAATGAAAGCAATGTTCCTGTGGACGGAGGACTTGTCTCATTCTGAAAAGAAAATTTATCCATCACCATATTAGATACATTTAAATTATTGAGTATTTTCAGAGACAGGTTTAGGACAAAAGCCTTATAGTATTTAGCTTAATACATGACCACAAAATGTGGAAGGCAGAGTGTTGGTGTTTTTTTTAAACAACAATAAAAAGGCTGGCTGTGTTCCAAAATGGGACTAATTAAGACCATTTGCATGAGTCCAGAATGACAGGTAATGTTCCTGTCAGTCTAGTATGCGTGCATTTCTGACCTCCAAAGCAGTTCTGATTCAGAGTTCATAATTTAGCATGAGTTGTTCTGTATACTACAAAAAGTAAAAAGCCAGTGTGTGTGTGTGTGTGTGTGTGTGTGTGTGTGTGTGTGTGTGTGTGTGGAGGGGGCGACTGCATTTGAAGGACATACATTTAGGACTGGGTTACCAGTCTTTTCGTACCTCAGAAGGCCTTCCATGCTTATTTCCTAAAAGTTAGTTTTGAAGCATTCCTCTTTTTCTAAACCTGTATGGCTTCGACCCTCTCAGAACTGGTGTGGACTGCAGAGGATGCAAACAGCAGCAGAGTGTGCCCCAGGCGGCAGTGTCGACTGGACTCGTCCCTGTCGTCATGCTCCACTGCCTGCTCCACCGCCGTCTCGTTGTGACACACCGTATTTGCATATAGTATGCTTGGTTTTGCTGGCTTTCCAGAATCTAGGAAAGTATCTTTATGTTACTGGTCCTAGCGGGAGATCTCAGACTAGCATCCTCTGCCAGGCGTGCTTCAGTAGGTGGATGTCACGTAGAGTCCCTGCACAGGTTACAGGTCTGATGCAAAACACTAATAAAAGTTTTATATTTTCCCCTAAGTTACCCGGAGAGTTGTTTGGGTTGCCAGCTCATTGTGTTTAATTGCGTTGAAATTATGACTAAAGCTGTATTTGGCATTTTTCTTTAAAGAGGAAATTGGTATTTCAAAGATGGTGTCAATGTTGTGTTTACCTTTAGATCCAACCATCATGCTTATTTGAACAAATTAATACTCTATAAAAGTAGATTTGGCAGTACTTAAAAGTTACTTTAGGCAATTGTGTGGCCCCTGCTATTCAATAAAACCTTGCAGGGAGTCAGTTTTACTCATAGACATCTTAAAAAAGGAACCATGAATGCATTGTGGAGCAGCATTGCAGCTCAGTTTTAAAGCAGCGGAGGGTTTAGACAGTTGTACACCTCTCGCCGTCCAGAGCCAGCGCTCAGGATCTGGAGCTTGTTTTTGTGTCGGTTATTCTGGGTGGTGTCTTGGGGATTTTGCTCCATGTGTACACGTTTTCTTTTTTTTTTTTCTTTTTACAGAGGTCTATGTATCTAGCATTTTATTTTTCTACCTGCATTAAGTCTGCACTCCAGAGAGTTTTAGTCAGACTTGGGAAACTTAGTGTTTACAACAAGAACTGTTTTCCGGAACTCTTAACACCCTCTATGAAAGTGAAAATCTGCATGAATATGCTAGAACCATTTAGTGTTTAGTTATTGTAAGTGAAGTCAGTCTACAGAACACATTTAATATATTGAATTTGTAAATATGCAGAATATGGTATTTGTGTATGGAATCTGTGCATTATCATATATTTTCAGATTTTTGGTGAGTAAAATATTAATATGTTAATGGAAATTAGATGTTTACTTCTGAAGGAAGATAATTATGAAAATAAAACCCAAGACTATGAATGATTTTAGTTTTATTTGCTTATTCATTCTCTTCAAGGACACATTTTCTTAATCACTTACATTATTTTAGTTACCTTTCAGAAGAACAACAGTATTTATCTGTCCTCAGTTTTTTTTGCTTTGTCAGAGTTACTGTATATTGAGTCTTTTAAAATACCAGTCATTTATGTCCTAACATACTGCTGTAAAGGCTGCTCACCGGGGAAGTCGAAGACCAATGAACGTATCATCTAAAGGAAGAGTCATCACAGGGTCAGAGGAGAAGAATGGGGATGGTATTGTTTCACAATTAGACTTAATTAGAATCTAAGTTACTAATTGGGTTTCACCTACAATTATACACTGTTTGACAGTATTGTCCCTAACTCTGAGTGGAAATTGATAATATAACTTGATATTTAAATTTAGGATAAGTTGTAAAAATACTAGTCCATAGAGATTCTTGGACTGTGAATTCATGTTTCTCAGGATCCGGTGACATGTTCAAGTTCCTTTTTGGTCACCAGAGCATTTGTAGTCGCATGAAGAGGCTGAGAGATAGTGGTGGCCTTTGTTCTTAGTGGCTAGTGCCGGCAAACATCCCAGACACACTTGGATTTAATGATCTAAAGACGTACCGATTTGAAAGAAAAAAAAATGAGGCAAACATTGATTTTAAAAACGGAGCAATCGCGTTTTTCCAATCCTTCTATTTTCCACAGCAGCCACCCACTAAAGAGCAAGTGTTACAAAAGTGTGAGTCTGTGGGGGCATTCTCGTTCAGATAACCAGGGGTGTTTACTTAGACAACCTGGTGCTGACACAAGATGTACTCAGGTTCCCATTTCTTTGGCCCTATGCCCCATAGTGCTCACTTGCCCTGCCAGAGCAGAACTCTCAGGTGACCTGTGACAGACACACGGCACAAGTCAGACTCGATTGTATTAAGCAGAGTTGGGAGTGATTACTGCAGAATAACATGGTTCCCTTCTGATGGTGATTTTTTTTTTTAATGAAGCCCGCCTTCATAAATGTGACTATCACATTTTGGGGGCAGCTGTTCTATTACATAGATCAACATCCTGCCTACTGGATTGAGTTTACCAAAGACTACTAAATTGTGTACCAAAATCCGTGAAGTCTGAAAAGGTACAGAAACCAACTGGGCAATAAAGCTATTTCAAACTGCATTGAGAGATATCCTTCTGTTCTTCACGGAACCACCTTCTTCCAAATTTAACTAAAAAGCATTGATTATAGAAAATGCAAAAAAAAAAAACCCTAAGGAAATAGATATTAATATACCATGGCCCAATGCACTGGGAAACTGAAGTCCGTTAGAACTAGAATCTGACTCGGAAAGACTTCACTTTAAAAGGCTGAACCCCACAGCCGGGATCAAGTCGTCTCTTCCCCACAGCTCTCTCTGGGGCAGAATTAGGCAGCTGTCTATGCTGTGGCCTAAGAGCAGCCCCTAAACAGCACATGTTATGTATGCTAGGTAGAACTAAATCACGTATATGACATGAGACAAAGGTTTTATGAAAGTCCAGTCTTCCCTGTGTTGTGGGGATGGATCCAGAGGATCCCCAGGGGGATCTGTTTGGGGGAGGCTCTCAGGGCTGCTCTCTGAAGAGGCTCCTCTGGCTTTCCCACCCCTCCCAAGTGATTCTCTTTCCCTGTCTTCTTCACTTTCTCTTCCACTTCATGGCCTGACCATGGCCTTGAGGTCTGTTCATTCTGAACAACCTCATTTCTGGAGGGGATCTTATCAGCTTCCTTTCTGGACCCACTGTTGTTGACTTGTTCTATATTTGACAGAGTTCAACCGCAAAGGTAGGGTCAAGAGTCCAAGCCACCAAAGGTCATGTATTCCCCTGAGCATGTGCAGTCAGCCTGCAGCTGACCTCACGGGGCGCCACCCTCACCTCCCACTCTGCTGCATTCCAGCTCCCAAGATTGTGTGCTTATTCTCCACATTTGCTTAAATTTAATGACTTAACCTAAATAGGTACAAAAATACTCATTTCATGTTGACAGAGCAAGTCAGGTTCAGTGCTAATACTGCTTTCTAGTTTCAGGAATGGACCTGTGATAAATTTCAGTGATCAGGTTATTTGAAGTGGGAAGACCCACCTTAAATGTGGGTGGCATCTTCCTGTGCCACCCCAGATAAAAGGAGGTCCGAGGAAAAAGCTTCACCTTTAACCTTTCTTACTGGTGAGTTTACCTGCTGCTAAAATACCCTTGCTGATATCAGAGCCTGTCCTCTGTAGGCTTCAGCCTGACTTAAGGGAAGTCCCGCTCCAAAGACCTTCCAGGCCTTCAGCCCCAGGGTGGGGCTGCTAGGGTACCCATGCTTATAGACTGAGATTAAGTTCTCTGCCTGTCTAGTGTGAAGACAGCCACTGTTGGTGTCTCCTGACAATACTGTGCAAACCAATCTAATAAATCCCCTTTAATAAATATTCGTTCTTTTGGTCTGCTTCTCTAGGGGACCCTAGCTAATCTGTGAGCCTGGAGAATAATGGCCATTTTGTCTTTGGTTTGTACATATCTTTATCAAAACAAAATAATACATTAACTCCAGTGTGAATACTGGCATGCCATTTTATCCGAGGAAGACCCGTTATAATGATGAAGGGATTAGAGAACAATTTTAACCCTCATCAACACCCAGGCAAGTGTAATGCATCCATCTCTAGTGGAGTTTGTAATACAAGAATCCCCAGGAGAGGTTTTGGCAGATGTGGATACTTAGGCAAGGTGTTTTGATCAAGTACTGCCATGCTGTAGTATGTCTCTGTATCTCTTTGGCTGACTGTAATTTTATCAATCTATCCTACACAAAAGTAATGTTGTTTGGGAACAGCCTGGCAGGATATGGCCACTGCTGCAACAGTGTCATAAATCTTACAGGAGTCACCAACCACTTCCTTTCTGATTGGATTTGAGGGCTGCTTAACAAGATGGAGCTTTGGTATTATTTGTTAACTAGGGCAAAAAACAAAAACAACAACAAAAAAAAAACCCTAAAACTAGTGAGGTGGGCCCTCAAGAAAGAACTCAAAACTATTACTCAGATAAATGTGTGGTTATTAAACTGCCCCCCTAAGTTATCTTTATACCCCCAAATTAGTGCATCTCTCGACCTTCATCAAAGAGGCTTCTCTGAGCATAGATGAAGATGAATATGGATATCTAGAGCTGGAACAGGGCCTCCCATTCTACCACGGAGGCATATTTAAAAGCTTTTTGACTTCTAGTTTTAGACAGAGTCTCACTGTGTTGCCCAGGAGAGCACTGAAATCATGCTGAACTGGAATATAGTCTTCTGTTGAATACCATGGTTAAAGACGGTGCAGAGGACTTCTGGACAGGCCAAGGGCACACAGCCCGGCACCCAAGGTATCATCATTCCCTATGCAGCCTTTTCCCCTCCAAAACCTGTATCCCAAGCCATGCCAAAACTCCCCCTGGGCAGAGGGGAATAGAAATGTCGTATACTGTTAGCAAATGCCAGGCTGGGCCACACAGGCGGCAGCCCTTAAGGGCGAGCAGGGTTATATGCATTCTCATCAGTGGATGAAGGTAGGAACTACGCATGTCTGAAGGGGCTGCTGGGTTTGTGAACTCTCGTAGGTGACCCACTTGGCTAGCTGCTAATTCTAGCTGCCTGGTGTCATCAGAGAGTTCTACAGCTAAGTGACTTGATTTTATGGCTGCAGTGATTGATTCTAACAGTGTACATTGTCAGACTGAGGCACACTGTACCATGCGATTCTCCAGAAAATACTAGAAATGATTTGGGCTCTGCTGTTTAAGAAGTTCCATATCAACTATCGTTGTTTCCCCTTTGTGAATTACTTTGTTCCCTGCTGATATCCTCTATGTAGAGCACCTGTGTGGCAAAGGAAATTAACAGATATGTCTTCTTACCTTACTTTAACTCTTGGTATGCTATCTGGAAAAGAACCACTTTTCCAACGCCACAGAAAGGGCAAACAGATAAATAATGAATACGTAAACACAGTACTCTTCAGGTCTTGACTTTGCAAGATGTGCTTTATTTAAGTCAGTCCTGAACCCCAAGTACACAGGAGTGGGTTGTTGACAGATTCTAGCCCATTCAATGAATCTTCTCAGAAACTTTATTTTTAATAGTGAATGAAAACTATATTTCACTCATAAATTTTCATGCTACATTGTTAATTCATGAAGAGGTTGTGTTTCCAATGATAATAATTTAAGAAAAGGCCATATTTTTATTTCCCCAAGCTCAATATACATATTTCTTTCATAATTATGAACTTAAAAAAACCCGTCTTAGATGTAAAAATGTGAACTGGAATATGTAAACTCTTTGATATGCCTGAAAAACAGCAAGGAAAATGTCAGACTGGAAAAACCACTGCCTTAAATCACGGAGTTGGGAGAAAGCATATGAGAGGGGGCGGGGAGAGGCAGAAGAGCCCTGTGGCCTCAGTCACTGGAGTTACAAAGCTGAGGTGGTCCCATCAGGCTGGACTGACCGCTGCTGTCCTCCTGTTTCTGGCGCAATAGGAGCCATCTGAAGCAGAATGGTCACCGCTCCCTGGGTGTGGCAACCACCCGACCTCAAAGCAGGAGTCCACGGAGTTGCTTTGCGGAGTGTATTTTCCTGAGAAGTCACTGGTGTTTCATAGAAAGATTCTTACTAGTCTTCAGTTGAGATAAGGCAGTGGGAGTGTCACTAATGTTATCTTTTTGCTTAGGCTGAGGCTTGTCCTTCCACCAACACTGTCTGGGTCACGGGTTTCGCCTTTCCTCTTGAACGTTGGGCAGTGCTGCCGCCTCCTATTGCTGCTGCACTTCTGGAGTGTGCTGAGGGCTCTGGGGCTCTCTGCTCAGCAGTTTCCCCAGTGTGGGAAGAGCTGTGTGTTGCGCTTTGACCATGACGTCAGGAAAGGTGAGGTCCCCGGAGAGTAAGACACAGGTGCCTTTCCCTCTTCTCTGAGGGAGGGGACCCTCCATGAACCTTTCACATAATCAGTAAGAATGCAAGACACTGTCGACTGAGAAAACTCTAAAGCAAAGAGCCCCGATTTCAGAGAAACGAGAGCACAGAGAACTTCAACAGCGCCTTCATGCGCAAGGTGGCTCTGGTGACAAAATCAGCTTCTTTCAGCCACCTGCCAGAGAGAAACCATTGCTGCCAGACTAGAAATGCTTAGCTCTTCTGAGAGTGTTGTGCTTTTTCTTAATTAAAAAAAAAACAAAACAAAACAAAATGTTAGCTCTCTTCGCAGTCTGGGTCTTAAGGTATCAATTTGTTTTTTCTCTAGTCCACTTGATCATCGTTTCTGGCGATCGGTACAGGAATATCAGTTTGGCATAGAGGTCTTCCTCCAGCTCCAGCTCCCCCGTCTCCCGGACTAAAAATATATCTGTGCACAACTTCAAAATCCGGTCCACATTTGGAAGCTCCTCAAACATGATAGAGTGAGAGATGCCACTGAAGAACTCACGAACAAATTTCCCAATTACAAGGACAACTGATGCGTATAATCCCATGATGCTGAAAGAGAGGGCGAGGAGAAATAGTCCCCCAACAATTACTATGGTTAGAAACACATTGCCTTGGGCAATACTGTGATAAAACACAACATATTGGGTGGAAACACAATTGCATTGTGTATGCTCTTTTGAAAGTAGCTCTCTTCCCTTTAACAATCTTGTCTGGAGGTCTATTTTAAATAATGAAATGCTGGATGGGAAGTTTTTTTTTTTAAAATGAGGTTAATTTTTAAAAATGTAACATGATGTACTTGTATCTTAAGAGGGATATTGTATTGTCCTGTATTGTATTGTAATATTTAAGCACTAGAAGGCAAGGAAGTGGTCTGGATCTGCTCAGAATTGTGGTGTCTATGTGATCCATTTGCTCAGGGTCAGAAAGCAAGCTAAGACAAACAGTGGTAACACCATACCAACTTGCATGAAACCATGCCGTAACAAGAAGGCACAAAACAAAGGGGTCTCCCAGGGCTGTGTGAGTCACACAGGGCATTCTGATGCCTTTGGGTCTCTTGTCCTGTGTTTTGCGATGGAAGGGCATGGCTTTGCGACTTTCAATACTGTAGAGACACAACTCAGCTGCTAGGAGGAGAAAAGCTGCTCTCCCAACTTCACAGGGTCCAGACACTATAACTACTGATCGTTACAAGTTTCCTTACCCATAGCCAGCCAAGAAGCCCAGACTCGGGGGGCTGACTTTGTCATTGAAGACCACCAGCTCCAAAGCTTGGGACCCCTGATTGTATATCCTATTTCCGGTCAGGTTGAGAACCCACCACTCACTGTTGGATTTGGTGACATTGTCTCTGAACAAAATGATGGTGATGTTCATGAAGTTATTTTCTGGAAGAGGAAAAAAACAAAATGAAGGCAGCATGAGAGTCTCAGGATTTGATGCAAATTAGAAGTTCTCAGTGGCAAGACACATCAACGTATGTAGTACACAATTCCAGAACGTCAAAGGCACAGGGATAGACGAGACAGGCAGGTGGAGAGGAAAGGAACCCTGGACATCGCTCAGATGAGAGTTTTGTCAGTGCTGCCCCCTTGTAAAACAGCCAAACCACAGAGAATAATGGAGGGCCCACCCCCTAAGTGGCTGTGCTGAGCATCCAGAGAGCCGGGTGCATACAAAGCCCTCACTGTCAACCTTGGATGCAACTGATCAGTTCGTTTATATTGCCAGCATTTGGCATGTATCTTGTCAAGAGGAAGGCACTTTACCAGCTGTTGAGGGTTTATAGCATGACGTGTAATAATAATGTTCCTTATTTTAGTGGGAAAAGACTGTATTCACAATTATGGTCATGTGGCAACTAGCCTAAGGCCAGCATTGTCAAGGTCCCTCCCTTGGAGAGAGCCACTTCTTCTGATTGATGGAATCTATGGCAGCTTAAAGGAGAAACAGCGTGAGTGCCCAGTTTTGCTGGCTCCAGAATGTGGAGGGAGAGAACAGAGACAATTCATCTCAGGAAGGACTGATAGCAAGAAGTTCTTCAAAACTAGACCACCTATTATTATTAACTTAGGACTTTGGGGTATAGTAATAACTAGGGTTCTCAAGCTCAGAGGCAGTCACAAGGGGACCGTCTGGCCCTGAGTTCAGAGAGCTTCAGGTTTGGATCTGGTTCTGCTGAGTATATTGCTCAGGTGTGTCATCCACGCCTCAAGCATCAGTCTCTTTGCGTGTAAACCGGAGATAACCATCAGCTTATGCTACACATGTCTGGGGTGACATCATTGGATGTAAGGGATGGCAGGAGCTGTAAGGAAGGAGGGAATTCCATGACACTGCAGGATAGAAGACAAAGAGGGCTGGCCTTGAAAACAGCGAGGGCACAGCTTTCTTTGAACCTCCAGGGCCCTGTGAATAAGGTGCTTTACAAGGAGGAGGAAGGTGGGTCAGGAGCAGCCACTGGGCTGAATTGGATCTGCCCTGGCAGCCGGTGGGGAGGCCATCTGCTGAAACAGTGGCTGGAAATAGCTTGAAAACTCACACCGTGTTTTTAGGAGAATCTATCTTTCTCAGGCTAAACAGTTCTACAGCTATTTCTCTTTTAAGAGGAAATAAGAAAACTTCCCCTGCGCATCGAAGCTGCTCATAAAAGCATGCCCATTTATTGTTGACGAAGAACAGCATGCAGACATGGACTTGGCCTTGCATTTGTCCTGATGCCTCACTAGGGTCATCTCCATGGGAGGCTGTAACTGCTCACTAGCTGAAAGTGAGCATCCTGGAACCAGGTCGCCAGTACCCATGGTGCCTGGCACAAAATGCTTCACCCAGGATGGCGAAAGGACCCATGCTGGACACCTACATTACACTTCGCCATGATCAAAGAGATCAGCGACTTCAGGAAACGAAGTCAAACAATTCTCTATAACAAAAACCGTTCTTTAGTGACAGGAGATAGCCTGATACAAAGTTGCCACAGGGCCAGCATAATAAACTCAGACCTGACTTGTTTGCTGGTAACCAGGTTCCGTGGTATATGCAGCTATCCAAAAAATGTTATCGAGGCATGTAGTCTGTGGTTGACAGAAGTATCACGGGGCATACAGCTGTCCCCCCAAACAACAGCCTTCCTTCCATCATGCCTGTGCTGGAGAAATCCAATAACTGAGACATGCTATTGGTGTGTACCGACCCTGGGGCTCAATCAAGCACATCTCATGTTGGTTTTTTTTTGTTTGTTTGTTTGTTTGTTTTTTGTTTTTAGTGGGAGAAACCACCATGTTTACCAACGCGTGAGGCAATCCTCTGTAAGCAATCTGGTTGCTCAGAGAATCAATTAAGCTAAGTCATAAAACATGGGTATGGCTCAGTCAAGGAAAAGCAAGGGAAGAACATGGCTTGCAGGTGTGTCAATGGTTCCCCTCAGCAAGAAAAGGCAGAGGCTTTATGGCTCTGGTAATGCAGGGTAAGAGAACTAGAAGGCAGATTGCTAAATGTTCAAAAGGCAGACTTCTAAAACTGAAGACAGGCAAGATTTTCACAGTTCTGGAATGGCTTCTCATTCTTACCAGAGAGAAGTTGCTTTATAGGCTTTGAGTTTGAATCACTGGGTGCCTTCACGTAGTACGGGTAGATCCTTTCTATTGTCCTGCACATTAAGAAAATAGAGAGACGAACTTTAGCTGTTTCCACACCTAAGACTGATGTCTTTGCTGCCATTTTGACCTTTTAGAAAGCAATGATAAAAGTACTCATGCAACAATATAACATAAAGATATCTTAATTTATGGGATCTTATTATAACCACAGCTCCCCAAAGCTGAGAGTCAATTGATTCTACCCAGAAATACATGTAACTTATGGTACATATAGTTTGAAAGTAGCTGCTGGCCTTTCTTACATTTGGGACCTGTTACTGAGAAAAAGCCATTTTTGTTGGCTAGAATATTTTAACAGTTTTCTTTAGCAGTGAGCTCTTTACTGACTTTATTTATTTATTGGTATTTTAAAAAAATACCTACAGTACACAAGAGTATCTGCTGAAGGGTGAGCTTGAGGACAGAGCACGGGACCTGGACCCTAAGCTTTGTTTGTCTTAGAGGAGCTGCCTGACTCCATGTTCTCTCCTCTGGAAATGATGGCTAGTGAGGCACTGATGATCTACAAGAGCCCCGGAACATCAGGGATTTGTGAAGTCAAGGAGGAGCTCAGTATTCAAATGACCGGGTCCTAGTAATCTTCCCGCCCAGTGCATCAACATGAGGCCACGGCAGCCTGGAGTCAGACGCTGGGAAAACTGCCAGTGGGCATGTGGACTATTCTGTCGGTTTTGAATATAGGTCCTCTTCCCTATGCAAGGTCTTAGTTACCCTATGGCAGTTTGAAACAGAGCACATATGGGGTGTGTTTTTCCCTCCCCCAATTTTCTGTTGCCTCCTGTCTTTCAATCTTCCCACCCATTCCGCCAGTTCAGTATTCAGCTGCCCTAGGACAAGAGTCATAAAAGGAAGGGGCCTGTCCTTGGATTTGGATGATTTGTGGCAGTTAGGAACAAGTTTTGTCACTCAAAGGTAAGGTCAGAACCTGCTAGGCTGGAAGATAGAGGCAGGGAAGGGGAAGTTTCAACACTGGAGACAATCTGCAAGCCTGCCTTCTTGCTTTGAAGGTGAATGGTACCTAACTCAGGAGGTAGGCATGATGACAGAAAGCCTGGATTATTTAAGTGAAGTCCTTGTCCTACCCCTTTAAGGGAGCGACCTTCAGAGCAGGGAAATGAAGCAAACACTGGCTTGTATTATGATGGGTAGGTAGATGCAGGAGAATGTGAGGAGTTTCGGCACCTCTAGACACACGGGGAATCAGCACAGTGACACCCCAGCGGGTAGATAATGGGGTCTAAAGACTGAGGGAGGGTTGCCTTGCAGCAGGCATTGGCCACCCAGAGTGGGAGAACAGTGTGCCTCACGGTGGAAGGAGAGCAGGACACTTCACCATGGATGGAGAATGTCCCCGGAGCCACCCCCACTGTCATTCACAACATACACACAACGACAGACAGACAAATTGGAGACAGAGTCCTGGGACTGAGAACTGTCACTTGCATCCTCAAACGAGTTCGGTTGCATCAGAAGTCTCCACATTCTGACGCAAGCTCTGTTCACAGGGCTACTCAACTTACACGGGCGTGTTTGAGCTTTCTGTGTCGTTGCCGGCGATCATTTTAGCTATATTATTTCGTGTTTCGTTTGCCAGAGGGAAAGAAAGCTTATCGGTTGCTATTTCTGCTTTGGCACCCAGAGTCATGTTTCTGTGATGGAATAAGAAGAAAAAGGAAAAAGCTGAAGGTTAGCGATTGCTCTAAAGTCTGGAGGAGAGACCCGTGCACACTTGACTCACTGTGGTGTCTCACCAAGTTTTCAGTGAGTCCAGATTTTTCCACCCCAACTGTCCTGGTCACCCCACCTCCATTTCTACCCTCTTAAGCAGTCAAATTCATAAAATTGCGGGAGACCTCAACCCCATGAGGCAGAATAGAGGGATTAGAGTCTGCTGGCCAAGCAGCAACTGTCATGATGGGCTCATGGGAATCTCAGAGACATTCTTATGCAAAAGTAATGATGTCAGTCTCCATGGTAACCAGCAGACCCTGTGTTTAATCAAAAGTTACTTTTGTTATGATTTGGTGGCTCTTTAAAGCAAGGGCTAGAAACCAAGTGTTTGGCCACTGGTCCAAATGGGAACTGAGAAACAGGAGACATTAAGGAGAAAATAAGATTATGGAAAACACTGAAGGACCTCTTTGAAGGGGCCCTTTCCCGTTTCCTTGTGAGCTCACTTTAGATTCTAAGATTTCCTCCGAACTTGTCATGATCCCTTCGTTTTGCTGTTTAGCTTTTTTTTTATACAAGGTTTCCCTCTGTAGCCCAGGCTAGCTGTGTTGCTCAGGCTGCCAATTGTGATCCTCTTGCCTCCGGCCTTCTGAAAGCTAGTATTACAAGTGTGAGCTATGACGATTTCTTATAAGCCGGACGTTCAAGTTGTGGTTTCAAATGAGCCTGCTGGAGGTTTTCCTGGGGTTCTGGTCCTCAAGACTGTGACAAAGGAAACTAAGTAGCCATATTCTGTTGTGCTGAGGTCCCCCAGTGCCCATGACTAAAGCACTGGGTGAAGTATCTAGATGCAGGAGACATCCTTATGTTTTCCAAAGGCAAAGTCGGGGACTTGTTCTCAGGCTTGGTTCTGGTGGGGGTAGGGGTGGGACTGCTAAGGTACCCCCAAATCTCACACCCACAGAACAGACCTCCCAAGGCTTCTCCAGTGGAGCAGGGATGATGGTGGGACCCACGCCTGCAAACACAGTTCTCTATTACTCAAGCCAAACTTCAGTTTTTCGTAGCGATCTTAACTGAGTACACCGACTCTATTTTCTAACCCATTCTTTCCCTCCTTTCTCTACTCTTCTGTCTTGCTCACAGAATTCAATTGCTGGCCTCTCTTAGAAAAGAAAAGAAAAAGAAAACCTAATTAAAAAAATTCTAAGCCATTCTTAGTCTGGTCATTGGTTCCTAGAAAAGCCATATTTCATCAGTGAAATGCAAGCTTTAGCAGAAAAGGCAAGTGGCTGAACATAAAGATTGTGTCAAGTGGTGTTACTGTTTGTTCCCCCAGCCTAAGGGAAGAGTAGGGTTAGGGAAGGATGCATGGAAGGAAACACAGTAACTACCTCTGAATACTCCATGAAAAAACAACAGAGAAGAAACTATTGGGGTCGGTGAGCTCCTGTATCATTTTCTGCTTACTGGGAGGGCTGATGGTCCACAAAGAATTTGAGTTTCCTTCTAGTTCTGCGACTGTTATGTCTTCTTTTTCATAATTCTCCAGAAATTGCATAGCACCCTGCACACACACAAACACACACGTTGTGAATGGATTCTACACGCGCTGCTCATGAAGGAAGCAACTCATCTTTCGTTCAACCGATTTTACGAAGAAGTCTCCATAGGGAGGATTGTTTACATGGTGCCCAGGCTTTAGGTTTCCCAGAGCAGGAACATGGCAGCTCCAGTCACATGCTCAACCGTTCCTATCCACCCAGAAAGGAGGACCTCATAATCCACATCATGTTTCCCCATTGCCAAGAAATCCGTGAACTGAGGAAGCAGACCATCCTCACAGGACACAGGATTCAATCCACCCAGGCCCTGTCCTTAGGGATGCTGATCATTTGAGATTAGTTTTGTTGCTATGGACTTTAAGTGAAGATTTTAAATAGAAGCATCTGTTTGCTTAATCTGTTTCTGTAAATTGAAACTATCCTCTGTGAAACTTTTTTTATAATGAAACTCGTGTTATTATCTTATTGTTATTATGTTATTATAAACGATAGAGAAATGAACAACATCGGCTACATCCCCACCACAAGCACACTATCAAGAACTTATGTAGTAAGGGACACATTTCTTTTGGTTTGACATTTTAAAATATAATAGTCTGATTCTTTTCCCATCTATATTTTATTTGAGAACCTGTCATAAAACTAATAGGATTCTTAAAGACATTTTTTTATTACAAGAGAAATTACTTAGGAAATCATCTCTTCAGATAACAAAGCGTGTACTGTGAATATGGTCAGAAGCGCAGACCTTTTCTTCCAGGACGACCCTTGGAGGAACCAGTGCCAGTTAGATTCATGTAATATATTTGGTATGATTTCCTTAACCAACCAGTTTTTTTTTTTTTAACACTCAAATCACTTCAGTTTCTGCTATCAAAAGCAATGTATTCTTAGGCAAGTATCCACCTAGTTGCTTTCCCATATTTTGAATTAATTTTTTAACTTGAGGTTCCCAGAGCAAGCAGGCCAATCAAAGACCAATATCACCAGTTTAAAAACGATATGTATTTGTTTAAATGAGCAAAACCCTGTTGCACTTTCATTAAAATGTCCCAAGTTAAACTCGTGTTTGCTGTCCTTTGTTTCTCATGCTATCAAAGTAGCTGATGACTGGCCGGGTGCCACAGGCAACTGAGGCGCCTAGAAAAATCCATCATCTCACCACTAGGGGGGCAGAGCAAAGCTATCCAGCTTCCGGACACCAGCAAGAGAGCCCGCTTGGAGGCGGTCTTCCTTGAGTTCTGCCCACATTTACTTACGGTGTTGGTGGTGAAAGACTTTAGGAATGTTTTATACTTTGCATTGTCCATAACCTTCAGCTGGCTTTGCTGGGCACTCATTGTGAAGATAGGCTGGAAAACAAAGGACATGACACAGTCAGCAGGAGACACCAGTATTCCCCTGCATTTGGGTTAAAGTAAAAACATCTCCTTGTTAGGAACTGATCCGCTGAAGGCAGTTGGCCTCAGAGATCTCGTTTTATGCGGATTAGTCCTATACTCAAAACCAATGAACCGTTACTATTATTAGTGTTGTTGCTGTTTTACCATTTGCTGTGCTAGGGATCAAACGCAGGCCCTTGCACATCCTCGGCAACACAACTTCCCTGTCACCAAGTACGTGCACTTTCCTTCTTATACCACGTGTCTTCTGATCAGAGAGCATTTAGGTAAAGCTCTGGCATCAACCGGGGAGTGGTGGCACATGCCTTTAATCCCAGCACTTGGGAGGCAGAGGCAGGAGGATCTCTGTGAATTTGTGGCCAGCCTGGGCTACAGAGTCAGTTCCAGGGCAGTCAGGGCTACCCAGAGAAACCCTGTCCTGAAAAAACATGAAAACTGGCATTGAGAACTATCACTACGCACCCTAGTCAGGGCTCTCATGAACGAAGACTGCATTAGGAGAGGTCCCAGACCATGGGGGAAGCTAGGTTACCTGATACCCTCCCAGGGTGATTGTGACCGACACATCCAGGGGCTGGTTGATAACCCCCGCGACAGATTTGATCAGAGACATGAAGAGCAGCGGGAACCACACGATACAGATGAGCAGGACGATGATCATGCCGCCCATGCCGTACTTCACCGCTTTCTTCTTCTTCTGGCCCCGGGGCTGGGGGTATCTCTGCAACACAAGGATTCAGAAAGATTCAGCGGATGCCTGAGAAAAGAGGGAGGAGGCAGGGCTAGACAAGGGTGAATGCTTCCCTCACTGCCCTGGGGAATACGGACTTGGTCCTGATTCCTCTTCACAAGGGGCAGAGACCTATCCCAGCCTTGGAATCGAGGGATGAAGCTGTACCAAAGCCCAAGAGGCACCTGTTAAACTCAATGCATAGTGCACGCTCTCAAAGACCCTGTTGTTCTGGTTCTTAAGCTCTGCCTGGCCAGCGTGGCCCTCCTGTGGCCAGTGAGTGAGAAAGCCCCTCTGAGTGCTGGACGTGGCTGGTGAGAGGAAGGAGGAATTCATGTGGTAGGAACAGGAACAAGAGCCAGCACAGTCTCTGGCTGTGTCATCTCCGCAGGCCACACCACAGACTCAATAAGTCCCCGCCCCCAGGGTGGGAGGCAAGTGGGAGGAGCTGGCTTTGCTTGAGAAGTTAGTGTCTGAGGTACGTGAGTGTCTTGCACGTTCCTCCTGCGCACAGCCTTTCTCCCTTTCCCAGCTACTTTCCAGGTTAGCTGACGCTATGGCTGGGGTTTGGTTTGGTCCTTCTGATACTCAGGTTGAGCTGTAATCACCAGAATGAGTATTAAGGATGATTAGAGATGAATGAACCCATCTGGAGAGAACGCAGTACTTGGCTAGCTTGAGGGTTGTTCTGCTATGAATGCCAGCCAGTCCAGCCGGGTCTCTTGTGTTTTCCTTGTCTCTCTAGACGATGTCCTGTACCACCTGGGAACTTTCCCAACAAGAAATCTGTTACTAGAGGTGGCCCTCTTCATGGTGAACCGGACTCCTAATTTACCCCATATGCAATCCTTGACAGAGTACAGAGAAGACCTTTCAAAGGGGCTGCCAACTTTCTGTCCCAGGCTACTTCCCCGTTCCTCTCTCGGTAGCTCAGTGTTTTATTGTTGCAAGACGGGAAAACCACGGTGCGGTTCCTGTTATAAGTCTAATTAGCTTCCCAGAGCATGCTGGGAAGTGGCCTCATGGGGATGAATGCAAAGTTGGCTGTTCACATCTTAAGTTCATGGCAAACCTTTGCCTTACAGGAAGCTGATCTTGCTTCACAGAGTACATTGTAATGATCCTATCACAGAGCTTCCAACAGAGAACTAGAAAGAGGCACTTGGGTCTCAATGTGCTAAGTACTGGATGGGCTATGCAGAGAAGTGGGAAGACCCCGGGGAAAGGTGAACCAAATCTTGGGCTAGGGAAGGCCTGTGAGGAAAAAAAGAAATGCCACATTTGACATTTGAGGTTGTGAAGACCAGGAGAAGTGAGCAGGAGTTTTCAGCAAGTAAAGAAACTCACTAAGGTCTTAAAAGTATCTGGCAAACATCCCTGTGAGAGCAGAGGAGAGGAGACAGGAATTGGGGCAGCGGACTTAGGAGCAAACAGAAAAGTAAATGCTCCATCTGCACCAAGTCAACTCACGTTTCCCACTAACTCGCTCAGCGAAGCTTCCCTACCTACTGGTGAATCTGTTTTCCCAGAAGCTGCTTTCCGGCAAGCACCTGTTTATTACATGTGTGCTTACTGTGAGACAAGATATTCACACGTCTTTCCTGGACCTCACGACCTATGCTTTGGGGCTTGCATGCTGTAGCGAGTCCAGCCGCACTGACGGTGCTCAGCAAGTGTTCACAGCAGACTGAAAACAAAGGCCTCAGATTGTCGTTCTTCCATTTACAGTCCTTTGTCACAAGTTGTTCCAGCCACTTTGGCTTACCCATGCTCTGGCATTTGGGCTGCCATAGAAAGGGAATGTGGCTTCCCAGGAATGTGAGGCCATCTGGAGGGAAACCAGGGGCTTCTCTGAGGAAAAGGGAAGGCCATCATCCTCTCTCCCTGGAGGCCCCAAGACTGTGGATCCAGCCAATGTCAGATGACATATGCTAGAGGGGAATTGTGGGAACTATTTTTTTGTTCTAACTCACTCAAGAATGCAGCCTGGTCTCCATTTGTAGAGCGTCTGCAAGCTGTTAGGCATCATGAGTACTAGAGAAATGATTTAATAGCGTGGGAGGTTCGTGGGGTCTGTGAAAACACCGTTGTCTCCAGAATTGTGAACCACAAATAAACCTTTCTTCTTTTTGAGTTGGTTTGCCTTAGGTGTTTAGTTATAGTATTAGCAATCTAACATATGGAAGTAGATTTAGTGTCTCCATAAAGTAAACATTACCCTGGGGTCCTAAGTGTGTATGTACTTGGATGTTTCCAATTTGTAAGGTAGCCCACTCTGTCATGGAGTAGCATTGGTCCTTGGAAATGTCTTATTTTCCAATGACATTTATTGGAGCTTTTGGCTACTTGTCCTTTTGTTGGTTTATGTCTCCCAAATATCAACCTAGTTTTGCATGGTTTTCTATAATATTCACAGTGTTGAAAATAGCTGTTATTTCTGCTGCCTCTTATGTTTTGCTAGTGAACCAAGTGATGCTTGATTCTTTCTGGTGTTCTCTTATGTGGCTATTTCTAGGGTCTTTATTACCCTGGTTATCACCCTGTGTCCTTTGATGCTCGTGTTTTCCCTTCTGGTTGTGTGTAGTTTGTCCTCAGAGGACTAAGGAATGGGACATTTTCTATGCAGTATGGAGAAGTTGTGGAACCTTGCAAGGCATTTGGTGTCATCATGAATGAACACATTTTTTTCTTGAGAAATGGCCTTGTTATTACAAGAGGCTGTCCCCTCTTCTTTATCACATTTTCTTGTTTTTTTCCTTTGGTTTTTCACCATGCATAGAGAGGCAGGAAGCCAAACAGATGCTGCCCTGTAGGACCAGGAGTCAAAAACAAATCTCTTTTCTTTACAAATTGCCTCGTTCCAGATGTTTGTTACAGCAATAACAAAAGAATAGACTAAGGCGTCATTCCAGTTTTTGTGCTCTTTAACTATAAGGACAAGAGGCTGTAGAGATGGCTCAGTGGTCTGGCTGCTCTTCTAGAGGACCCAGGTTAGATTCTCAGTACCACATGGTGAATCACAAGCATTGGTAACTCCAGTCCAGGGGAATCTATCAGCCCCTCCAAGCCACGAACCTGCAGTTTCCTGGGAATCTGATTGCAAACCCTATTTCCAGGGAGAAAACATGGTCCATGCCCCTGCACTATCCTCCCAATTTTAGGGGCTTCCAGTTGAAATTTGGTGGAATCCCACCACAGGTGTGTCAGGGACACCCCGCAACCTCAGTAAACAAAAAAGAGAAAATAGAAAAAAATTCATAGCGGCCTTCTGAGACGCAACTTGAGAACCACAAAAGAGTATATGTAGCTAACGCTGAGACAATCTGTTGCTTCATCTCTCTTTGGAGGAGCCCACATCTGTACTGTCTGGTTTCTTTAACTTCCTTCCGAGTGCTTATCCTGCTCATAGATCTTAAGCTTGAACCTATCTTAGAATACGTCTAACAAAATCTCCAGCTCTGCTTCATGACCAAAGTCCTGGAATTCTTTTCAGCATCCAAGTCACAAATTCTGGTTTGACCTGAGCTGGGGTCCCTAAACATTTAGAGGAATCTCTCAGTGCTAATTCTTGAGTGGCAGTGTGGAGCCATGTCTCTAGCTCCTCATCTCTAACAGGCCTCAACGCCTTCAGTTCCATAGACATCATAAACGCATGTGCCTCCTGATGGACGGTAGAGCTGGCTTGCTGGGCAGAGCTGGGAATGCTCACTAGATGTTACACGCATTAGAAGAGACACTTTGAAAGATAATATCTCAGAGCTAAGACAGGAAGACATTTTCCACTCCTTGGCTAATGTTGGTGGCGTGTTTCTGCTACCATGATACAAGATACTCTGGTTCCATACGACAAGCTTTCAGAATTTCCAGTAAGGCTAAACTATAGTTAAACTTAATAGCTACCTACTCTAAGAACATTTTTAAAAATCATTTCCTTTACCAGGGGGATTAAAGTACCCATCCCTCCTCCAGAGGAAAGCATATGGCAAGCATGAGTCCACATTGCCCAACCAACCCTGGTTTCTCTGCACTCGGCTCCCCAGTGAGCATTCAAGGGTAACTGTGTCATGTGGCAACTCATCCCTTCTTTTACATCAATTACGATACAATTGCCAAAAGAAGAAACATCTGGATGCTGTTGCTGACAATGGCAGAAGTGAATCGAAAGCCTACAACCCCAGTGGGTTGGAAATCAATGCTGTATTTTTAGCTCATGGCAGGTTTCACGCCCCCACCTCCGTCCATTTGGCTGCAAACACGCAGCATTCGCTTTAATCTTGTAACCGACCGGTGCTCACAAGCGGCTGGCAAAAACAAGGCACTTTCATGGGCTCTTTACCTTTTCTGATTCTCGCCAGCACTTTAAGATGAAAATGTGTGCGTAAATGTCCTCCACACAAATCCAGCTGGAGAGGCTCAAGGTCGTGTCTGTCCACACCCAGTCCATCACAGCCCTCAACTCAGTCAGGAACGGGACCAGGCGGAACCTGCAGAGAACCACATTTTGTCAGACGGACATTTGGAGGATAGCTCCGTTGTCTAGCTCACCTCAGAAGTTCATGTGGAAGAAATTTGTTTAAAAGGTGATGAGTTAAGAAAAACTCTCAAGGCAGTCCTCTCAGTAAAATCCACCCGGGAATACAACTGCTTCACAGTATAAATTGAATATATGGATTGATATTTTTCATCCCTCTTTTCTCTGATGGTTGTAACCGACTGGAATTTCCTATTAAGAGTTGATTCTGTCTTTTTCACATGTGTTTGTACTGTAAGAATCAATGGGCAGAGGTTGTTTGAGTTGTTACGGCTTTGTTGATGGATGAGTCAGGAAAGAGTTGACATCTGATAAAGATGAGAGTGGATGTCCCCGGGAAGGCAGTGGGACCAGGGAATGTCACTGGAGCCAGAGAGAGAACTCATGATCAGCTGCCTGCCTAGGTTAAAGAGGTTCACTGCTTTCAGTTGTACTGGGAAGTGAGCTACCCTGAGCTACGTCAGGCTCTGAGGAATATTCCAAGCTCTTTGAATGACAGAGATTTTTTTTTTCTGCCAGGCTGGGGAAATAGGCTGATTAGTCTAGGATTCCCTACAGCAGTGTTGTTATCACTCAAAATCCCTGCCCTGGGCTACCTGCTTCAGCTCTACAGATTAAATAGTAAACCAGCACCTGGAAGACACAGTCCGCCCAGGCCTAGGGTAGAACACGTGGTTGATCACAGCGTCAGGATGCACCCAAAACCACTTCTGACATATCACCAGAGATCAGAACTAGTGCCGCGGAGGGGCCAGCTGTGCCTACAGCCACCTTCTCTCTTGAGACGTGGTGTAACTTTTGGGGGAATGCAAGGGTATGCTATCACGGAAATCATCATACGGAAGAACATGGGAAATGTAGCTTGCTTGATGAACTATCAGAAACCGGCAGCATGATACCACTCGGGCTTCTTCATGCGTGAACTCACAGCACACAAAGAACTCCAGGGGTGTCTGGAATGGTGCTGGTCCCAGCCATTCTATTTTACTATGTCCAGAAATGTATTAATACTTCAGGATTCTCTGTGTCTACTCCACTCCCCTTTCATTGCTTGAGAATTTGATACCTGCATATAATCCACCTCTCATTTCCTCCGCTGTAATCCCTCCCCCGTCTCTCTCATCACCTTTCCACCCAACTCCGTGTGCTCTGTTTGATTATTTAAGCCCACTTAGTGCAGCCTATATGAGCATGTGTTTAGGAACATCTGCTCTCCTCCCTCCCCACTGCTTCCCCTCCACCAGTGAGAGACAAGGCAGTGCCCTCACCCTTGAAACAAAAAGAGGTTGACATAATTGTAGCTCTTGGTGAGGAAGTTTCCGAGCACGCGCGTTGGGTAGCCACAGCGGATCTGATAGGCAGACAACCCAAAGTACACACACTTCACGAAGTACCAAAGCTGAGCCACCAGGTTCTGGCTGAATTTCCTGAAAGACAAAATTATGGAAGATAAAGCAATGGGATGCTTTTCCTGTACAGAAGGCAACAGTTTAGAGTAAAGAACAAAATTCCCCTCTGTCACTATAACCTAAGAGAGTGGAGTGGACGCCTTCTGTTTATAGTAATCTGCTTTGTTTTTCTTTTATTTATTGATTGAGTTGTTCACACACTAATCATTAACTGGGCTACAAGACTCATTTGAGGTGGAAGTATGGATTTCAAAGACCATAGGAGAAAAGGGGGAAATTGGGGGTGGGAGAGATGGGAGAAGTGGAAGAGAATTTGAGGTACTGGAACTCAGCTTACTGAGGACTTTTAGATCTATATCCCATTCTAGGTGTCAGGGGAAAACCAGTAGCCACCTTCAAACCCCACCCCTAGTAAATTTCAGGTTGCCTTATTCTTGAAATAGTCTTGCTGTATAGCCCAGGCTGGCCTCGAACTCATGACTGCTCCAGCCTCCTGAATGCTGGGATTACTGTGCACCTCAACTTGCTCAGTAGTAGCTACCCTTTATAAATTCACTCATGCCAATTCTTAGTCTATTTTAACCATTAGCAACAGTCCTGACAGAAGCAACATCATTTCGTAGTGGGTCTACCTGGTCCCCTACATGGGCTTTTCGGGTTCCATTATCATCCGTGTGTCTGATAATATCACTTTCCCCTGGTCATCTCCTGAATAACCCAATTTCTCATCAGCCTCTCATATGACACTGTCTCATGTCCTCTTCCCCTTTGACGGATGCACCTAAGACCAAACTCAGCTCCTCTTGACATTGGCTGGGTGGTAGATAGATGTTAGGACTATTTCCTAACACGAGCTCCCTGACGACATAAAAATTCCCAATCAAGGCAAATCAAAACAAGCCAAATTAAAAAAAAAATCCAGGTTTAATGGGAGATCTGCACTCTTGGGTGGCCCCAAGGGGGAAAACTGGGAAGCCACGGAAACGCGACCCCTGGGAGGAAGAAAGAGGGACCATGTGTTCTTCTTTTGGGGGATCACTTAAGTACCCTGGGGAGTGGTCCTGACCCCACCCCCAGGGAGTGGTCAGGACCTGGCCTGCTGGGATTTGAGGTCCAGACCAGGCCTGGGGGCTGAGATAGATGCCAGGGACTGGGGCCTACGCTCCCAACCTAACAATGGAGACAAACACAGCTCCTAGTTCTTTGGTCTGCCCTGGATCTGAGATAGTCACTTCTCTTATTTCTGAAACCTTTGTTTCTGCAAACATGGATGAAATACAGTTGAGCCAATGAGGAGGATGAACGAACTCCTACTCTGCGTTTGAACTGAACGTCACTGAGATCCTTGTCTTTCCCTGTCCCGCCGTCCTGGCGGATCTCTGTGGGGAAGACCTTACCTCTCAGTCACACTGGGTAAGATGAAGAACATCCAGAAGTGGATCCCAAACACGAGGATGACCTGGAAAATGACCTTGCCCAGCACAGTCTTCCTGAGGTAGAGTGCACGGTCCACCACCATGGTTCCAAACTGAATAAGAACCATCACCAGGAATGGCCCTGGGACCTGGTCTTCTGATAGAGAAGAGGTAATATCTGCAGCCGCTGAGTGTTTCTGGGGAGGAAAGAACAGGCTCAGCCTGAGTGGCACTTCCCAAGATGGAAACCTTCCCTCCTAGTCAGCAGATGAGGGCAGACCCTTGGCCCAACCTACCCCAAAGGCCCAGAAGCCGAAGACGATGATGATGAAGTCCACAGTATCGGCCAGGAACATGAGCACATATACGTCAGTCACAGCACTGTAGTCTGGGTGGATGAGGTCATAGAAAAACTGCCGAATGGGTACGTATATCTGCAGAGTTCTGCAAGACAGGGCCGCTGTTTCACAAGGGCAGCATGGGAAAATGGCTGACCCTGCTCCAACTCCACTCTCCTGCTCCTATCCAGGTCCCACCTCTACCACAAGCAGAGGCAGAGACCCTTGGAGAGACCCCTGCTCAGGGAGTACAGAGGAGTTTACTGCCAACGCAGGTATGACCTGGAGGGTGCCATGACTCTTCCCTTATTGAAGCCGAATAGAATTGCGTAAAGCCCTAAAAGCCAGGCACTGGGTATGTGGCTGTCTGGGTCTGGCTATTCACTCTACATGAGCCTGTGTTGCAGAATTCTCTCTGTTTCACCCTAAGCTTATATAAATTTTGGGTGAGACTGTGACTGAGGCCAGAGGAAGAGAAAGTGAAGGAGCCTACATGGGCACTAAGACCTGGAGTGCCATATCTGAGCATATATCAGATGGCTCCTGTCTCTTATGATTTGGAGACTTATGCCCACCGTGGCGTCTCCCTGCTGCTCTTGGCTTTTGTTTCTTTTCTTTGCCATTACCACTGTGCAAGCATGTCTCTGTCTCTGTATTGTCCTTCAAGCCCTATAGCTTCACTGTGACTTGGGTTCTGCATTTAAATCAAAGCCCTATTTAAGAGCTGCAGACTCTCTAGGTCTGATCCTGTCTATATTTAGGGCTGGGCCTTGCCTGTGTCACATCACAGTCCCAGTCCTGTTGTGTTTTTCTCCCTGCTTGTGCTTGGGCATTGCCTTGTTGAATCACCACCAAGGTAGAGGGACCTGTGAAGAAGGCCAGGGACCGACTGTAGGATGATGAATAAGAAGCCTGGCCCAATGCCACCCAGCCCCTTTGTTGGAGGAAAGAGGGCATCATGACTCCCATCCAACGTGAACCTCATGCTCCTCCATGCCTGGCTGGGTTTTCAGAAGCAATGCCTGAAAGCTTATAAAGTGAACCCTTGATGTAGGCATTCACTAAGAGATGGATTCTAAAGCACTATAACCATGGGTCACTGTTGCAACAAACGCCTTCTCCCTTCTTCACCTCTGGTTTCTAGGGCTCCCCGGCTCCAGTCAGAGCCCACGTGTCTCTGCCCACTCACTTCTTTATGGTAAATGCCTTTGCCTTGATGAAATGCTCTTGAAGCTTTTCCATGTAAAGTTCTCTTTTGCTTTTCTGTTTAATGCTCAAAACACTGCTTCCTCTCTGGCTACTGTTCCGGGTGCTTGTGCTACCTAGAAAGAGCAGGAAAAGGAGAGAGGTCAGAGACTTG
Source organism: Alexandromys fortis (assembly GCF_014885135.2). Taxonomy (NCBI): domain Eukaryota; kingdom Metazoa; phylum Chordata; class Mammalia; order Rodentia; family Cricetidae; genus Alexandromys; species Alexandromys fortis. The sequence continues at coordinate 4,753,612 of NW_026067979.1, read as the reverse complement.
GGGATTAACAGTGGATCTGTCAACAGAACTCAGTGTGGGCATAGGGCCCTGGCTTTCACGTGGACCCAGAGAATGCAGGGCACCAATGACTTTAAGACTGACTACTGAGTATTCAAGGAGCAGACATCTATGTTGTCCTGAGGCTGGGATAGATCTGCGGGTTCATACCCAGTGGCATTTGTTCAGGAAGAAACACAGAGGGGAATAGCTTTACTTGTGCTCACTAGTGTTCTAGGTCTCAGTTTTTCCAGATGGGGGTGCGTGACTCAGACTTATTCTCATATTCTGATTGCTCCAACTAGAAAACCAGTATGATTTGATCTTCCAGTATCTGCTCCAAAGCAGGTTCTGAAGACAAATGCCTGGAGTCCTGGAGAAGCATCAGACGTGAGCCCCTCACTGCAAAAGCCCAATTACTTCCAAATAGCAACTTTTGGATCACACTCAACGTTTAGTAAGAAATTAAAAACTAGCTTAGGAAATAATTAGACAACTTTGTTGTAAGTCTCCAACTGAAGCTGATCCTTGTGGCACATGCTTGTAATTATAGCTATTTGGGAGGTGGAAGCTGGAGGATTTGAACGTTCAAGGCCCACCTGTGCTACAGAGTGCAATGCCAGCCTGTGAAATGAAGGGAGACATAGCTCAGGATAAAAACTACTAAGACAGAAACGGGTAGGGCTAAAGCCCGGTGGTAGTGCATTTGCCTAGTACACAAATGTGTGAGAGAGTCTGGGTTCAGTCCCCCGTAGCCCCCTCCCAAATCTCCGTTGGTAAAATCTAAATCCATTTTCAAAATCTGTTATGATTTATACCCCACCCAGCAGAGGTTTCATATATGATGAATGAATTATCATGGGCCTTACATTGTTACACATTAGCCTGTGTGCTGGCTGCCTCCTCTGTTACCTGAAACCCTGGTCCCTGGATGGGCTCGCACACCTTGAACAATGATGGAAGCTACAGAGCTGAAACAGGACCTGAACTTGGGTCTGTCTGATGTCAGAGGATGTTCCTCCATATTACAGTATCTTCAACCGATAGCACCCAACCGCTCCCCTTCCCAGATGCAGAGACACCGGAGAAATAAGACTGCCTTGGGCTTATATCAGCCTAACGGCCATATAATGGATACCTCTTTTGGACCTGTTTGAAGAGAAGCTGGATTGTGGGGAGATCTGGGTGCTGCTGCAGGAACGTTTTCTCCGGACGGCCCCTGGCTGCTCTGGGAAGGTCACATGCACAGACTCCACAGAAGCGGCCAGGTTGATGGACTTCAGTGAATCTGAGGAGCCTCTTCGGCCGTGATCAAGGGACAGCTCGTCATCAGACTCCTCCTTGTCCGTGCCGCTGTCAACGATGTCGTCCTCGTCCCATAAGCCGTGACACTGAGAAGCAGAGAAGGTGACAGCTGAGGCTAGCATCTCAGGTGGGCCAACTGGCTTTCTTATAGTGTCGATTCTAACATTCAGCCCCTCGAAACTGGAAATCCAAGGGAGGTGTATCTAAGGAAGCTCGTGCAGAATTGTGTGAGTGTCCTAGGAGAGTGGAGATGGTTGTTGGTGAAAAACGTTTGTGTGATTAACTAAGACAAGGTAGGTATAGTTAGGATAGATAGGTAAGGATGAAATGATAGCTTCTTGATTTGTTAGAACCTTCTAGAACTTATTAGCATGCTCACTAGAAATAGCCTTGGCCCACTTATTATCCACAAGTGAACCCAGTCTTAGCATTCCACGTTACAAGTGTCTCTACTTTGTAGAATGATTCTGTCTGTCTCCCAGTCCACATGGTGGGGGTGAGCCTTGGCTTATTCAAGACTCAGAGCAAAACTGCAAAAATTCTATGCGAAATTTGCTGACCAGGTGTAGGGCAAAGACTCTGGCATCTACTGGAGATCCTGATTTCTGCTGTAAGAAAATGGGAAGAATGTACAGCTCTGGAGTATGAGAAGCCCTTGGTCTTGCTGGAGGGAGACCCTGTTTGGACCACACATGAACTGTACGTAGTGTGGCTCCACTTGTGTTTGAAGAACTCCAGGGAGCTCCTCTTCTGAGCCCCTGATGCTCTGTTTCTATGCGTATTCCTAGAGCCTTGGTTTGTTACTCCCTGTGAGTCATCGGTAAGGCATCAAAAATTCTGAGCCTAACCGTACATGTCTGCTACCCTATAATTCAGGTGGCTGAGGCAGGAGGATCACAACTTTGGTAACAGCCTGGGCTACATAGTGAGTTCTAGGCCAGGTTTGGATGCTGAGCTAGGCCCAGGATACATTAAAAAATGAAAACAAAAACAATCAAAAAAGCAAAGCTCCAAGTTTTATTCTAAACAGGATCTGATAAGGACTGATAAAGGCATGATTTGATTAAATGAATTTTAAATTTAAAGTATTTTGGAAAAGGGAGCAAGGCAGCAATAGAAAAAAGCCAAACTGCGACAAGCGCGGCAGCTCTGAAATGGAAGCTGTAGAGTTATTTCTATAGTTATGGCAGATTGGCCTGCTTCTGCTAATAGACTGTCTACAACTTGTAGTTTGTGAGAAGAAAAACACACATGTGGCTGCTGAAAGAAAGGCAGCAGACGGAACAAATGCAGAGACCCACAGCCAGACACTATGCTCGAGGAAGACCTCGGAACGCACAGGTCAATGAGATGTCTTCACCAAATCCCTCTTCTTCAAGCCCGGGGAATCTGCAGAAGAGGAGTTAGGAGGAGTGGGGGAAACAGGGGAGACAGAGGACACTGGAATGACCAGACCCTCTAAATAACTGAGCAAGGTGCATACGAGCTCACAGAGACTGAAGCAACGATCATGGCACCCACATAGGTCTGCACCATTGCATATATTTTATGGTCATCAGTTTAGATCTTTACAGGACTTCTGAGTGTGGGGGTGAATGGGTCTGATTCTTGTGCCTTCACTTGAGACTCTCTTATTTTTCTGTTGGCTTGCCTTGTCCAACTTCAATGTGATGGTTTTCATTGAAACTTACATTTTATTTCGTTATGTTTTGTTATTCTCTCTTAGAAGTCTGGTTTTTTTTTTTTTTTTTTTGGATTTTCGAGACAGGCTTTCTCCGTAACTTTTGGTTACTGTCCTGGAACTAGCTCTTGTAGACCAGGCTGGCCTCGAACTCACAGAGATCCACCTGCCTCTGCCCCCCGAGTGCTGGGATTAAAGGCGTGTGCCACCACTGCCCGGCCAGTCTGTTCTTTTCTAATGAGAGATAGGAAGGAAGTGGATGCAATGGGAGAGTAAGTGGGGAATAACTGGAAGGGATAGAGGGTGGAAAACTGCTTTCCGATTATATTGTATGAGAAAAATCTATGTTTAATAAAAGAGAATATATATGTATACATACATATATTATGTACACATACACACATGTATATTATATATATGTATACACACATACATGTGTGTGTGTGTGCATGCACATGTGCAAGGGGTGTATGTACCTAAAAGAAAAGGGTAAGCCGGGCGGTGGTGGCACACGCCTTTAATCCCAGCACTCGGGAGGCAGAGGCAGGTGGATCTCTGTGAGTTCGAGGCCAGCCTGGTCTACAAGAGCTAGTTCCAGGACAGGAACCAAAAGCTACGGAGAAACCCTGTCTCCGAAAAAAAAAAAAAAAAAAAAAAAAAAAAAAAGGTAAGAGTGAGTGTGCCTGGGATTTGTTGCCCTGAAGAGATCTTCCTCAGACCATGGGGCCAACAGCTTCCTCAGTGGTGAGATTTTATAGGCACAGTAGTCTACAGCTCGCCCTGGGAAGCCTCTTCCTCACAGCTGTAGCTTCTTAAGAGACTGCCTGGTGAAGGCAGTATCACTAGAAGATGGGCAGGGGTTGAAACGGGGAAGAGAGACAAGGCGTTGTCTCTGAGTGTTCTCGGATGCTCTGACTCAGACTAATGTTGAAGCGATACCCCGTCTCCTTCAAGCCATGCTCAGCAAATGCCGGTAAACGCTCAACCCTGCCATCGGCCCCACTGCCAACACTGATCCCAGTGCCCAGCATCTTCAGTACTGTTGCAGACAAAACTGACCAACATGGGGGTAACGAACTGTTATCACTTAGGTACCTTCAGAATAGAGCGATGGAAGAACAGAGCCAGCAGCTGAATGAGGTCGTAAAGAACATAGCCCTCTTTCTTCTCCACGCCTATGATGTTTGGGGGAAAGTAGGGCTTGTCCTTGTTCAATTCCAAGTCCTTATTCCAAGGAAAGAAGCCGAACTGGAAGAAATATTTTACTACGATCGCCACCTACATATGGATGACAGAAATAAAAAGTCAGTCCTTCCAGGACTAGCAGTGCCCGAGGAAGAGTGGAGTAAGAATTAAGAAAACATGCCTGCTGCACAGTTTTAGCGGTGTATAATTATTATATAAGATGACCTTAAAGCGATTGGGTTGAAAGTGTCAGTAGCATGCTTCTCTTTTCCAGAATAAGAGAAACACGTGTTATTAAAAGTATCACCTGTAGTGAAGTAAAGCCAATGGATCACTCCTGCTGCCACCTGAATGACTGATAATTTTCTGTTTTTGAAGAGGTCATTTTTATGTTGAATTAATTATACATTTAATTATCCAGCTATTCAAATAAGGAAGTCAGGGCAAACTTAAATATGAATATATTTATATTATATAAGGCTTTAGTCTGTGAATTTTTCTGGAATACCATGCACTTGTGGGGAGCTGGTGAGGTTTTATTTATTTTGGTGTTGAGAGGCCTGAAGCCTGGCCTACTGTTGTGTAGGCAGACGTCATTTTCCTTTTCCTGTTTTTTTTCTTCTTCTTGTTTTTAGAGGCAGAATTTTAGCCCCTAAACTCCAAAGAGACACTGAATTTATTTTCCAGGTGCCCCTCAGAGTGCTGTGATTACAGGCGCTGGGCACCACACCTGGTGTTTATGGTGCTGAGGATAGAACCAGAGCTTGTGTGTGCTAGGCAAGCTCTCCTCAGCTCCACACCAGGAGGGTCCGATGCAAATAGAGTTCACCACCCACTGTATCTCCTTCCACAGTCATCTCTGAACCACGGAAACAAGGAGGATTTGCCCCCTACTTGTTTCGTCACGTGGAGCCTAGCTCTTGGGTTTCTGAACACAGCTCAAATTATACAGGGAAGGAATGTCAACCAGATTTCTCACTTTATTTACTCTGAGAGAGAAAATTTAAAAAACCCAACTTAAACAACAACAACACACACACACTCACACAGGTTTTTGTTTTTTTTTTTTTTTTTTATAGCCAACAGAAAGTCTTTATTCCACTGGTGGTTCTGCTAAACTACTGGCTTGCATAAATACTCCTCTTGCAGCTGCAGACTGAGACAAAAGCAAGAATATTATTTAACATAAAAGCCATGTATTTAAGAAAAAGGCACTAGGAAAGTCTCCCACACAGTGGGGCTGGGTGCTGCGGTATGGCACCCTCTCCCTTAGGAGAGTCATCTATGTCCTGGAGGGATGTGTCGGAAGTGATACTCAGGAATGATCGTTTTGGCAAGACTGTGAGGGACAGGTCAAGTAGAGAAATAGACATGAACTTATCCGTGGATCTCTCTCTCTCTCTCTCTCTCTCTCTCTCTCTCTCTCTCTCTCTTTTAAATCAAGGATATGACATACAAACTGTCAATACTTAATCCACATAGTTTTGAGATCATTTGCTACAATGATTGTTTATAAGCCCGTGGTAGTTCTAGACTGAAATGGCGCATCTTTCATGAGCACTGTACTCTAAACATTCATCACAATGCTCTTCAGAGTAAACTTTCCCTTCTGAGTCAGGGAGTCCCTTTGTCTTCCACTGAAGAAGCCTGGGAATACCCGCTGTGAGCCTCACCTCCCCACCGCGGGGCACAGTTCGTGGGAGACTTGGCTGTCTTCTGTATTTCACAGGAAAGGGGGCAAACAAGGCCCCAGGTCTGCTCAAGCAGGGGCTCATCATCCCCAACGTGTCCTCCTGCCATTTAGATTTTCCAGGGTTTGTGCTTGGGATGCAGGGAAAGTGACTCCAGGTTTAAAGATGGAAAACATGCGGTGCTCCATTAGACCGCACTCAAGGTGCCTTGCTGTGAGTTTAACTCTGAGTCTATGCTTTGGCTACTCACTGATTCGGGACACTCCTCTCGACTTGGCAAAAGACTGGGGCAGTAGTGACATGGTTAATATCACAGGTCTCCAGCAATTTTGCAACCTTTGGTCAATTACTGAATCCCACTTCAGCTGTCTCCTTGTGTGTTTTAATCGGGAATGACACTGGAACCTCCCTTGTGTAAGGTGTGAGGCCTGAACAGGTGTATGAAATTGCCAGTACCAGGTCACTACTGCTGATAACAATCACTAGTCTAAGTAGGCGCCATGCAACAGACCGGCCTACCTCAGTATAGACGATGGCCATCATCCAGAAACGCCGGCTGGGCCTGGGGACAGACAGCATGGCCCAGAGGAAGATCAGGATGGGCAGCAGGAGGGTGATGATGGAGGCAGAGATCATGTGGTTGAGGATGATCACGAAATAGCACACCATTTCTGAGCGGGCTACCAGAGTGTTGTACATGGCGTAGAAAAGCAGCAAGAACCGGGGCTGGTCCACGTAGAATTTCTCGGATTCTTCAAGCTCATCATCATGGAACATCCTGTTAAAATAAGCACAATTGGACCCCTGTCTGCGCCTTTTCCAAACCAATGACTTGCATTTATGATGATCTCTTGTGTTGTGTGTCTACACACGCCTCCTCTGCATATGCTTATCTATCTGAGAATCAGAAAACAGCCTCATACAGGCTGATCATTCTTGTCTAAAGCACTTGGGAAGTGTCTGAGATGTTGAGGGCCTTCATATCTTGGACTACTAAATTACATAATGAAAAATTCTTGGATATTGAAATCAAGTTTCGACATGCAGTTAATCTATGCCTTATATATACCATATCCATACAGACTGATGATCATTTTACAGAATATTTTCCAATGGTTTTATGTATGCACAAAGATTAACGGCACAAATTTGTCTATCTCCTGTCCTATGTGGATGCTTTTTGAGCTCTTTTGGATTTCAGAGCATCTTGGGTTTTCAAATTAGGGATTCTAAACCTGTCTGAGACCTTATAGAAAGAGGGACTAACGCAAATGTCACTGGATACTTCTGGCTGAGTCAGTCACTCAGTCACGGTATTGTCCCAGGACTGTATGTTTGCCTTCTATGTCTCGGGCTTCGTGCATACATGACTTGAGTACGCATGTGTGTGATGGTTCCTTCTATGGTTCCTTCTCTTACTTGTTCATCAGCAGCTCGCTGGCTGTCAGCTCGTGAGTCAGGGGTGGTAAGATACTCGACTCCAGCTTGTCTGTACGGCTGTCATCGGGGCTGACCACCATGTGGTTCTTGGCCCCGGAGTCATCTTGGGAGGCAAAGGACAGATGCTCAAAGCTGACAGCTTTGCTGTAGGAGGGCGGGGCCTCCACATCCCCATCGTCTGTGGAGAACTGAGGCAACTCCTCGTCTGGCGTGAGGCTGACCTCCTCTACCCCTGCCTCATACTCTGCCACATACTCCTTGTCCTCTGCGTCCCGGAGGTCAGACTCCAGACCCTCTACCACCTCCTCTTCAGCTTCAGCTTCCACCTCCTCAATGGTTTCTGTCGTCCCTTGGCGTGAATACAGCATGGTGCACTGTGTGGGCTCGCTGTTAGGAGAGAAGATGGGCAAGAGGGTTCGTCTTAGCGTTTATACCAGTGTGGAACCTGTCCCACTCCTTATGACATTGCCTCAGAGCTCCCAAGTAAAAACCTCAAGCATGTGAGAAAGGGAAACGCCACCCTTCTGTGAATCCCATCTGCTTTGCTCCTTCCAGAAATTCACTCCTGCTCTGCGGGAACTGCAAGCAGTAGCCTTCCAGATGCGAGAGTGGACAGTGAGCATTGCACCCTTTCCAAACCGCAGCAAGTGACACGCCTTGCAAGGAGCAACCCAGTCTATGCATAGAAGTGTTCAACACAGGATCAGTACCCACAGCCATGAGCTCCAGGTTCATTTCCCAATCAGCACACGTTTAGCAGAGCGTACCTACCGCCATCACTCCTTAAAAGAAGAGAGCATATGGGAAGGAGAAGCCATGCTTGATTGTTTCCTAGGTGCTTGACCAAGACAGAGCCTACTTTCAGTCCTGCACAAGGGACCTGCCCAGGTCCACTGAGGATGACGGAATCCATCAGATACAGTCGGCTGGACTCCACAAGCACATGCTTTATAAATCCCCCTTCTTTAATGCTGATCTCTTCCTGCTTTTCTCATCCGTGGCCTCTTTCTTCTCGGGATAAGCATGTTTCCCATCGAATCCTTACTTTCTCCTCTGTTCTCCTGTTCTCAGACATTTTCTGTGAGTTCTTGGTCTTGCATGTGGGGGCCACCTTTTACTGTCTTTTCCTTCTCAGCTGCTTGTTCTGTCTCAGAGCCTCTTCCTACTTTTACATGCCAACAACTCTCTATCTCTCTTCCTTCCTTCCTTCCTTCCTTCCTTCCTTTCTTTCTTTATTTTTTAAAATGCATTCTTCCTGTAGTTTCCTCACATCCATTCCCCTGTTTTTTTCTGTTAGTCCCCATGCTGGCTGCCCTGTGCCTTTTCTCCAGTGTTCCTCATCTCATTTCTAGGCTTTCCCTTACCTTCCCTGGCAAACCCATGCAAGAAAGGTTAGAACAGAAAACGAAGCAGCCATATCGAATTCATCGCATGCTGAAACCCAGAGCATGCCTTTTCTTAACTATTTGGCTCCTGAAGAGGAGACAGATGTTTGGAATCTGCTGGATGCGGGAGGATAGTGTATCAGCTTCTGAAATACACACTGCTGTCTCACTGGCATGCGTGAGCAAGTAGGTTCTGCAAACACAGATTCTCAAGTGCAGGATACCAGTGTAGACATGCCAACGAGCAACGAATGGATTGTTGGCACACCTGTGGCACCTTGTAACTGAAGATGCTGGATGACCATGCAGGCACTAAACATGCTCAGGACTTTGGTTCTGAGTTTGTCACCCCCGCCACCCTGCAGAAGGCTCTGAGAATGATAACCCTCACCAAAGTTGCTAAGGCTTATCTCAGTAACACAGAGCCTCCTAGGAAGCCACTGGATTGAGCAACACCCCAGGGAATGTTCAGGTCATGGGAGTCAGATAGACATTAGGTCTAACTTCCAGCATGGTCATTAAGTGATGTCACACATCGTCTCCAAGGTTTAGGGTCGGTCACCTCAGGGACTCAGAGATGAGTGTATCTTCAGGGATCTTCAGAGTAGAAGGATGCAACAAGCTCGTGCCTGAGAGAGGATGGCTCAGAAAACAAAACATGTTGCCTGAGTGGACAGCACCACAGGGTCAACATGTTCAACAGCCAGCAAAAGAAAGACATCGCCTTTGCTGACCACCAGGGGGCAGAATGGAGTTGCCTTTGGCTTGGGTTCTTTTCATGCCAGGATAAACACAGTATAGTTAGGGTCCCTGGTAACAACACTAAGATTTGTTGGGGGCGGGGGAAGGGTTTTGTGGTTCTATGCAGATAATTTCTAGCAGAATATTGCTTTCTGGCAGGATTTAAAAAGAAAACTTAAGCCCAGAATAATCCTTTCCAAACAAGGTAGATGGTAGTCAATAAAGCTGATGTGCATTTCTACATAGCATTCTTATCAAAAGTCAATGGTAAAATACATTCAATTTTCCTGTTAGATATACATGCCAAATATAGACAGATTTATTTTACATTAACTGAGAATGGCTCTGATTTGGCAGATTTTCCTAATATATACTGATATGCATATATTATATATATCAAATACATATCTTTAAAAAGGAAAAGTGAAAACTATTTGAGAAATGGAGGACACAATTTCAATCAGGGTTTCTAATCAATCCCCAACAGACAAAACGAAGGGACATAGTTTAGTTCATAGAGCGTTGTCTTGGAAACAATTATGTCACAGAAAGTGCTATGGTTATGCATCTAGTCATGCAAATTCTTAAAAATCAAAGGAAAAGAAAAGAGAAGAAAAACGGCATTCATCTCATGAACTCATGTGTGCAATGGCATTCCCGGGGAGGGGGCGTAGGTTATAGAAAGAAGCATGCACAAGTTAAGCACCTTGATCCTACACTGCCACTGTCAGCTGATGAGGAGGACATGTCCATGCTGAACATTTTACGGAGCCTAGGCCGAGCGCGCTCGCTTGTTTTAGGAACAGGGTCTTGTCCATCTAAATCATCAAGGGTGGACTGCCTTGAGATCAGCAGGGTTGCTTCAGTGTAGCAGCTAACAGCGCAAACAGTTACAGAAACACAGAGTTAAAACCCAGTGGGGCATCAAGTCACACAGGGGCAGCGGACCCCCACACCGCCATGCGGCAACCACACACAGCAACACCACCACCGCGGACAGGATGGCCTTGGCAGTGGGGGGGCGGGGGGGGCAGAGTCTCCAGGGCAGGGAAGGACCTGTTCGGCAGGATAAATAAACAGAAGAAACTGGAGTTGAAACAAAAATTTACTGACTAGGGATAAACTCCCAAATGGCACTTTCTGGGTGAGACAAGAAGCAGAATGAGGACACAGCCTACACATCATCTTACAACGTCATCTTACAACGTTGTAGCTTTGCAGTGGGATTGGTCCTTTTGTGACTGAATTAAAAATGCTTTCTTTGGTATTGTGAGCCCAAGTCCGTGAAGAGTCTCAATTCAATTGCAAATGCAGGAATACCTGCATGTACACTTTGTAGGAAAGATTTTAGTTTTATAATACAACTTTCAGATTAAGAGCCGGAGACTCAGGAATGCCACCGCATACTGAATCTTCCGTCTCATTTGCTAAGTCATGTGGACTAAGCCAAACCAGATAACTTGCATGTAGAAGAGACGGTGATCTCATAATGTGACTAGAAATAACAACCAAGGTAAAATATTAAAATGGTACCAATAACAACAAAGAAATTCTAATAATACCGGACATATTTTGTCTGTTAATGTTTCATTTTTTCTAATTTTTATTAAAGGTCATGCTTCAAGTTTGGGTGGGCGTCCCAAGGGCCCATTGACTAAATTCCTCATTTCCTGGTACTCCAAGGAATGGCCATGGGGGAACAGAACTGAGCTGCCTTTTCAGAAGGGGCGCAGCAGCTTCTCGGGTGGCAGATTTCAAACCACAGCCACCCCTTTATAGGAACAATCCTCAGGAAGCAGTTAACACCGTTTGCAGCAACAAAAGCAATGATAAGTCACACACCCAATCTTACAAGGAACTCTTAGAAATTAGCTCGCCATCTGACCCTGGATTTAAAGGATTTATAGCAAAGGAAATCTGTTTTTGTTTGCTAAGTTCCCATTCTGATTCTATCTCACGTTGTCTTAAGTGAAAAAAAAAATGTGACATGGGTGTTGGGACACATGATGTAAAGGGAACAGACCACACCATGGTTATGTTTCCTGGAGGAGGGCAGCAAGACCTGTCTGCCCAAAAGACGCAGGTGTCTGAGGACTCTCCTGGGTGACACGCTACTTTCCCTAGTGCAGGGGTCCCCAGAAACTTTAAATGGGTGTGAATTTCTGCTTCCACACTGGGAGTGTTGCTCAGTCACTGTGAAGGGCAAATTTGTGGGTTCATGGACTTCTCACAAAGTAAACCTAGCATATCTTTTTATTTCATATTAAAAATGAAAATCAAAATACATCACAGACTATTAATGATTCTGATTTCTCATTCAGTACTGATTGACAGTTTTATAATTTTGCAAATATTTTAACATCGTTTTCTTAAAACGTGGTCTGTAAGTGTGATGTCTGATGACTCCCAATTTTTCATTCTGGTCTTGGTTTTCTATTTAGGTCATATTTAAAGGCAGGTGCTTAGTCAAAAAAAATATTACAAGTCACATTAAGAGACAACATATCTTGATGAAAGGAAAATGAAAAGGTACAATAAGTTATAAATTGTATGTGCATATAATTATGTTCTTCACTGTGTAGGTGGGAATAATTGCAACTGGATATGAGTGTGACTTCGGCACAAGTAAATCAGATTTTTCTGAAACTCTTTTTGGAATCAAAAGCAATAAAATATAGTTTGTATTCGATGCAGATCCATAGAGCAGTGTGGTCTGGAGCTGAGGAACACTTGTAAGTGTTATGAAAAACAGCTGCAGGAAGGATGGGTGGACAGTACACCATCTGGAAACGTCTCTAGAGAATCCCAGGGTTCTCACCTCAGTATCCTCCTTATTCTATTGCTCCTATGATCTTTTTTTAAATGGTTGTTTGGTTATCATTTGGTTCTAAATCTGGTGTATTTGGAAACGAAGATTCTTTTATACTCACTGTCATCTCCCCTGCACAGGAAGCAGCATTAGCAACACTGAGCGTGTCCAGGGCATCCAGACATGCCTACCTCTGCACCCCGCCTCTGCCAGACTGCACACATCTGCACACTGGTGCACATCTGCCTTGCAGTCTTCACTGAGCATCAGCATCACTGTCACTATTATGGCGGTCGGGAATGAACCCAGTGTCCAGCAAGACACCGACCTATGTTGCATCACTAAACCACGTCTTCAATCTGCTCTTCCCCGACGAAGGGAGGAGTGACTGTGAGCTGGACTGAAATAGGGAAGCACTTAAGAAGAATGGGGATAAAATGGATTTTAATTCATGGCATAGAAATTAACTAGAATGATTGTATTTAAATGCTTTGATTTCTAGACGTAGAGAGACTTGCTGAAACATGTTGACGAAGAGGATTTACAGCTTCTCCCCAGGACAGAACTTATGGTTTCCAAATTGTCTAAGTGAACTATAAAATAAACAGCGAGCTTGTGCTTCACTAAAACCTGTGACAGAAGAGGAGCAAAGCTCCCCTCCCACGAAGACTGTGGGACGGGTCTCACAGGACACACGGTGCTAGGAACGGATTGAAAGCTGTTGCTGACATTTCTTCTCTGTAGCTGCTGCTATGACTAATGGTTTCAGAAATCAGTGTCTGAGAAAAGTGCATATGTGTGGGCAGAAAGAGAACAGAAAATGAATTTTACTACTATGGCACTTTGTCCTCTAACAATTATTGTATTCTGGAATTAAAAGGCATCTGAAGCCCCATTTCAATTAGGAAATGAATGGTTGACCTTGAAGCCCTAAGAGGACTCTCGCCCAAATAGTTCCTCTTTTCATGAAAATCACATTAGCTAAATATTTGTGACATTACAGCTTAAAAATAACTGGAGTATTCCCATCTTAAGGAAAATAGAATCTTTTTATTATTCCTGAAGACCTTAAAGGAGTATCTGTTTGGAAAGAGATGAAGGACTACATCCACGAACAGCTTTACCTACACAAAATCAATATAGGCAAATGCATCCATATGTACATAGTTAAAGTAAGCAATCTATTTTAAAACTTGAGTTTTTACATATTTGCATATGCATATATAATGTGTGTGTGTGTGTCTGTGTGTGTGTGTGTGTGAGTGTGTGTGTAAATAAAAACAAATTCTTTTTCCATACTTGTAGATTTGGATCTGTCTGTGTCAAAGGCAAATATGGTGACTTGCTGTATTTGAGTTTTCTTTAATTGGCCAACTCAAAGACAATAATTCAGCAACAGATAAGAAGCTATATTCAAAGTAAGAAATTCTCTAATCACTTCTCTTCAATGAGTACAATTCTGAATTTCAGGACTTTTGCTTGCTTGTTTGTTTGTTTGTTTGTTTTAATCTCCGGTACCAGTGATTAAGCCCTGGGCCTAGGATGGGCTTGATATGTAAATGGCCAACTGAGCTGCATCCTCGGTCCCTTTGATATTTAATTTCTATTTTTGAGTTTGCTATCGGTAAAGTGATACCCTTTCTACTCTCTTTTATCCAGAATGACATGTAGTCAGTATCTATGAAGGAAAACTATGGTTGGTAGCCACTGTGCCCATGGGTGCGTCTGGGACCACCTAGAAGATCTGCTATGCTTCCTCAGGGGGCAGAAGAGGCAAGAACTGTGTTACAGAGCCTTTTCAGACGACAGTACTCAGGGATGACTTTTATGTCTGTTTGTTCTAGAATTGAGCTCAGGTCCTGGCCTAGAATGGGATTATTTTAGCTGTTAGATGATAGAATACACAGCTATCTTCAGAGATATAGTTCTTTGCCTGTAAGACAGTTGCATAGCACAGTTCACCCAGTCAGATGGTCCCCCTGGGTATTGTCGGTTTTCCTCCTAAGGCAGTGACTTGGGACTAGCCAGCCTTATACGATGGACAGCAGTGATCTAGAACACTCTGCTGCAGAGGCTCCTGAAGCCTTTCTGGGTGGACAGTACACTTGCCGGGGAAGAAGGGAGAGACAGCAAGAGGTCCAAAACCTGGGTTCTGAATAGAGCATGGTGATTTTGGATCCTGGGTCTGCTCTTACAGGCCTAGACCACACTTTTAAGCCACATTGTAATTGAATTTTTTCTTGGCAAAGTATGGATAATAAAGACACACAACATTTTATGCAATTCTAAGGGATGAATCAAGGCTGGCTACAGTATGTGCCCAGTGTTCCACCACCCTTGGCATCGAGGCTCCTGCTGTTCCCGTGCAAACAGTGCACGGAAGACCTGAAACCTAGAGACGAGGGGGAATTGTTTCTGAAATTTCCATTCTAAACTTGAAAGTAACAATTCTGAAAAAAAAAAAGGTCAGTGATATCAACAGAAGGTAGAAAATGCTAGAACAAAAGACAGCTTGTGGAAGGAAGTAATGGCGTAGCCCTGACACAAATAGTAAGGAGTAAAACCCAAATGTGATGAGCCATTCTTATTTGCCTGGATCTTATAAACCCCTAGACTGTGCCAGGGAGGTAGATGCATGCTTCAAACTGTTCACTGCTGGTGTCTGCTTTTACCCAGTCCGCCTAGAGCAGCATACAACATTGCTGTATGGATCCGCAGGGCCTAGGATACCACCCATGTGTTTGCTTAGCTTTCACTTCATGCAATCACTTCTCACGTTTGCTGGCATCTACCTCATTCACAGAAACAACCGACTGTTAAGAAAGTGAAATACCTGGAGATACTGTCATGGGAATCTAAGCTATCCATCCTGTGAGCTGCCTGGGTCCTGGAACCAGCTCCAGGGTGCTCGTCAATTGTGTCCAGTCCTGACTCTCTGGAAAGGTTCATGATGTGGTTTTGGTAGTACATGTGGATGCTTTCCCGCGTTGGAACGTTGCCCTGTGGAAAAGGGGACATCACAGTGGTTCTTACGAAAGCACTTTGTTTGGACAGTGCCAACAGTTTTCAATACTGACGACTCTCAGCCCGCGTGCACACCTACAGTAAGGACTGATGAGATGCAGATAACTTAGGGATTAATGTCAGGTCTTTTACGGTCATTAGTGATAGGGCTGATGGTCCTGGGTTCTAGACGAAAGCAGGCAGAGCAGGACATAGGTTGAGTATGTCAGTAAGCTGAGCAGCACCCGTCCACAGCCTCTGCATCAGCTCCTGCCTCCAGGTTCCTGCCCTGCTTGGGTTCCTGCCCTGACTTCTTTGGATGATGAGGAGTGCTGTGGAAGCAGAAGCCAGATAAGCCCTTTCCTCTCCATGTTGCTTTGGTCTGGTGTTCATCACAGCAACAGTATCCTTCCCCAAGAGACCAGCTGAGTAGTCACATTTCTCTCTCCCTGTTTCCTGTCTGCGGATACAATGTGGCTTTGCCTAACTCTCCCATTGCCAAGCCTTCCAGACCATTACCACCATATACTGTGTCCCTTCAAGCTGTAAGACAAACCTCCTTGCATCCCGAAATTGCTTTGGCCAGAGAGTTTGCAGTAACAAAATGTAAGGTAGGTAATATGCTAGTATAATTCTTACTATCTCAAAATAGTCACCTTTCTAGAAATTGGCTCAAGCTTAGTAGAGAAAATTACCAAATCTGTTTTCAATTAGATTAATTTAAGCTCGGTAATTTATTTTCATTATTATTTTTATTTTATTTTGGTATATTTTTAAAAATGTTCCCAACCCCGTTGAGGTATAATTGACAAAATTATATGTATAAACATACTTACCTTTAAGTACAATCTATAAATCATATGTAACTTGTGTATTTTGTTAGCCCTCTTTATATTCTAGATTTTTTTTTCTGGGGGTTTCAGATATAAATTCCCAGATAAAAGTTATAATCCTTTATGGGACACAGCAAAACCTATTAACTCTCATAGAAGAGAGAAAATGAATAAACTGGGGGTTTTATAAGGGCTCCTGTTGAGTGTGTGCTTATGCGTGAGTGTGTGTGTTTGCATGTGTGTGTGAGTGCATATGCATGTGTACGTGTGTGTGTTGTTTATGAGCTTGGGCTAGACCTCAATGCACACAGAACAAAATGATTATGTAACAGCTGACCAGAAAGATGGGATTTTATTTTAGAATTTTAGATAAGGTTGTCTAGTTAGGTTTCTATTGCTGTGACTAACACCGTGTCCAAAAGCAACTGGGTGGAAAGAATTTATTTAATCTTACAGTTTATAATCCATCACTAAGGGAAGCCAAGCAGGGGCTCGAGACTGGAACCTGGAGGCAGCAATTGAAGCAGAGACCGTGGAGGAGCGCTCCTTACTGGTTTGCTCGCCACGGTTTCTCCAGCCTTCCTTCTTATACCACCTAGAATCATCTACGCTGAAGTGGTGCCACCCTCCGGGTGCTGTGCTGTGGCCCTCCCACATCAGTCATTAATCAAGAAGATGCCGCACTGACTTGCCTACTGGAATTCTGATGGAGGCGTTTTCTCACCTGAGGTTCCTCTTCTCAAATGGCTCTAGCTTATGCCAAGTTTGGGGGTGGGGGAACAGAACCTAACAGACAGCAAGAACAACAAAACCACTAACCAGGACACAGGCTGACTATCTGGAATCCAAATGCTCCCATGTCTGAACTCCCGTGAATGCTGACATGATGCCAGCGGGTGGGAAATTCTACACACGCACTCCTGAACAGTTGCCGGTAAAACCCAAGAGCACTTGAAATGGTCTAGGAAGTTACTGTCAGGCCATGTAGATGATGAAATCAAAGTAAAACTTCATGCTCATGTTTGTGTTCCCTCCCCCAAGGTGTTTCATTATGTAAGTGAAAATATTTCCACATCCAAAACCAAAACTGGAAACTTGAAACTTCTCTTGCCTCATGCATTTGGGGCTGGGATGTACGGCCCATGGGGACTTGGCGGCTCCTTGAAAGTAGCAAGGAGTAAAAGGAATTACCTTCTTAATCTCTCGGGTCAGCATGCACCTTTCAATCCTCAGAACTGTGGATATATCGATGTGTTCTCTTGAGATGGAGTTGAGCCAAGTGGTGAAACTATCCACCGTGGCCAGGAATAGGACCCAGGTAAACTTCAGAATATTAAATATTCTCTTGATGATATTATCTAGGCAGAAGAAGCACAACACAGGTTAAAGGGTCTGGAACACTACCACACTACCAAGGGCTGTGTTGTGACTCTGTGGGGTAGATCACACCCAGTCCTGGATTTTGCAGGATGCCTCTCATGTGTACTGGACTCCTTATGCTTAGAGAACGAGGGGGACTGAGGCCGAAGCACCGGTGTAGTCTCTATACATGCAATGGCAGAACTAAGCCAGACTGAGGCAGGATCTTTCATGTCGGCCATAACAGACCCTCAGGGGCTAACAGGACTCCTCAAAATATCACGTTCCCTGGATGGTCAAGTCCCTTACACATGTGCACCTCTAACTACACTCTATGTATAGAATCTCCACACACCCTTTCTCATAGTTTGAGTCATCTCTTTATCACTTCTACTAGGTACCCAATACGATAGTGGTCTCTACACTGCATTGTTTAGGGGAAGACAGAGAAAAGGCCTATATACACTCAGTACAAATGAATTCCCGCCCCTCTCAAAACATTTTGGTAAATGTTGGGAGCAGTGAGACCCCAGATCCTGAATTTCTTGTAAACAACTTGTTTTCCCCTGATCTGAGTGCCTACAGCTGCTCTGAGCACGAGACCTTCAGGAGTTCCTGATGGCAGGAGAGTGGTTTCTGGTGGGTTTGGCCGGGGCGTGGCTATCTCTATATAATCTGCCCCTGACTACAACAAAGGGGGCATTCTTGGGGCTTTGGTATCAGTGTTAAAAGGTCTGTGTGTGTGTTGGTCTGTCTCTGCGTCTGTATTCTCAACCTCCAGCCCCCTTTCCTGAAGCTCGCGAACTGGGTAATAGCGCACACAGCGCAGACACGGGGGCGCGGTGCGCGGCAGGTAAACACTTGGATGAATCTGAGGCTGTGAAGCCTGCACATCTAGAAGTCTTACTGTATGAAGTTTAGTAAGCGTAGAGATTGCAATTCAAAGATTTCACCTAGTATTAATTCAAGAATGGAGATGGCCTGTGCCTGTCTCGTGGGGCCCTTTAAGGCTTTTCTACAAGTGTCTGAGGGATTGTTGGTGAAACCTGTTTATTGTCTGTGCACTTATACTTCAGCCAAACTATATTAACTTTTGCGAAGCTTGCTCCACAGGCTGCGTGTGCTCGTGTGTTACTGATCCATCTTCCTAAGACAATCAGATGGGATTGTATGTCAACAACAGAAATCTGTACGTGGGCTCCATCATCTGTGGTCAGCAGAAGCCCTGGGATGGCTAATGTGAGTTTTGTCCTGGACTGCAGCTGTGACTAGCGACCCGGGAGGACTGTCATCCAGCAGCTCAGCTCAGAGTCCAGTGGTGTTCAAAATGGTGACAGCATGCACGCATGTCTCCCGGCACTCCAGAGAGGCTGCAGTTTAAGGCCTTTGAATGCTCAGAAAGACTGGAGGAGCTTTTACAACTGGTGAGCTCACCCTCTGGGACATCACTCAGCTTTTAAAAAGAAGGAAAATTCGCAACAACGTGGATGACCACAGAGGACATCGTGTTACACTGAATAAGCCAGGTGTGGAAAAACACACTCCAGACGATATCGCTGACACTTGGAATCCAAACTCGTGATACTCACAGAAACGGAGAGCAGAGCCATGGTACATGGCCAAGGAAGGGAAAGACTGAGAAGTGGGTCGAGGCAAGGTTTATATCTAGAGATCCTCAGAGACAGGCGGTAATTAGCAATTCTGTACTATGCTGGGATTTGCCAACAAGTAGACCTAAGGTGCTCTAACTGGGGTGGGGAGGTGGACAGACAGGTTTATCTGCTGCCTTTAGCAGTCACTTTGCTACGCACAGGTACAACGAAACCATGTATTATATGCATCTTACTAAACGCAGTGAGGGAGAAGCTAAACAGGGCTAGATCATCCTGTCTGTCTATCTTAATCACGTATGTAAGCTGATGGTCACCCAATCACGTGCCAGCCCCACAGGCCTCTGTCTACTGTGCTCAGAGTGAGTACCCAATGGCCCGCCTTTGCTCCCCACTAATCTCCTCTCTGAGTTGAAGGTCACAGTGTGAAGCGGAGCTTGGCTTTATGATGAGGACTAGAAAGGCTCTAAGTGACCTAGGAAGAATGGTAAGCTTACGTCTAGTAAAGTTTTGCTCTTTTTTAAGGGTCAGACAAGAAATGGAGCTTCCAAGTGAAGGCCATACCTGATGGGGCAGGAGGGGAGGGGGTGGCAGAGAGCCACTTGTAAGAACCAGGTGGGGCCAGAATCTCCATCTCTGATGTTTCCATGGAACCATTTCCTGCCTATGCAGCTACCTCCTTCTCCTCCTCCTCAGGACTTTTCGGGCTGTGGTATCTCTTTGTCTTCTACAGGTTTTAGGAGGTGAGAAAGAACAGAGGGGTCCCCTTTGCTGAGCAAAGCAGCAAAGGCAGAGATGAACGGCCTCACGAAGCCGTATAAAGGGAAGCTTCACTGATGCCACAGCAGAGCGATTTCAAGACAGAGACTCCACAAGGCCCCCATTTTCCTCTGCATCTCTGGCCTCTTATTTAGTTTAATTATTTGCTATTTTGTGTGCGCATATGTGTTTGTACCCATGGGTGGAGCCAGAAGAGGGCACCCAGTGGTCTCTGGCACAACTTCCTGCCATTTCACTGAGGCAAGTTCTCTCCTTGAACCTAGGGCTCATGTTTTCTTGGCTAGATTGGAAGTCAGCAAGCCCTAGCAATCCTCCCCCAGCCCCCACCCCTCACCTTGGAAGTGGAGTTACAGGCCTGTGCGTGCAGGATTTCTGACTTGTTGTGTGGGTGCTGGGATCTGCACTCCAGCCCTTATGATTACACAACGTGAGTTCCTAACCTTCAAACCATTGCTCCAGCTTCCCTTATTTCCCATTAGGGAACTCTAGACCAAGGTGGGTAATGCCCATACTTATTCGGAGAAGACCTCAAGCTGCTTTTACAGACATAAGAGGGAGGTTTGGGCCCTGCAGTCTGAAAGACATAGAAGCCACTAATACGCTCCAGCAGGCCTTAATGCTTTTGACAATTTGTTCTTATTTTTTTCTCCCATTCAAAACTACTTTCCTAGAAGAAGTCATTATTAGTTGTTGAACATTTGGTCATGTAACTTCTTATCTCTACATTTGCCCTAAGATAATATATGGTATATTTAAAAATAGCTAACAGAGAGGATACTGAGTGTTCTTAGCACAAAGAAATGACAAATATTTGAGATGACTCAAGCATTCGTTAACCTGATGTTGATCCCGTATCATAAATGTTTACCAGAATCTGCATGTAAAAT
Organism: Alexandromys fortis; assembly: GCF_014885135.2. Lineage (NCBI taxonomy): Eukaryota > Metazoa > Chordata > Mammalia > Rodentia > Cricetidae > Alexandromys > Alexandromys fortis. Next base: position 4,732,906 of record NW_026067979.1, on the reverse strand, counting down.
TTTAAAAGTTCTATTTAAAATGAAGAAGAAAATTTAAGTGCTTTTGTTCAATGCCCTTATCCTGGCAGCTTCTACGCAGCACCAGCATTTATCGTCCTCATCCACAGGCGTAGGTACCAGGGACTTTACAACCCACGAGGCTGGATGGGTTCTCAGGAGTCTTTCTCCGTCTCAGGAGAGACGAGGTGTCAAGGGACAGGACTGTGATGAGGCAGCCTCGGTCTGGAGTCACGGCCGGATTCGCCGCTTTGCAACAGCTCCCCTTATCCCACGGGGTAGTACCATTTTCAAATGCTCACAGCTCATCTCTGTCTCCGTTCTGTTACCTGGGCCGTCGGATTTCTTTTTGATTGGCCCATCCTCTCGATCGTCCCATTCCACTGGACCTGCGTTATATATGATAAAAGACGTGTCATTATATAGAGCCCTGTGCCGTTTTTATGACTAGAGAATATCCAAAAACTTTGGCAGAACACACACTTGAGAATAACAAAGACAACGTCGAATAAAACAAGGTAGTGAGAGGAGCTGGCTTCATTCAATATTAAAACTAACCCCATGGTATTAAATGCGAAAGCATGCAACCGAGATCCAGAGCTTGACAATAGAAGAACGAGTCAGAATACACTTCCAAATCATATCTAAGCCAAAATAGGAGCCGAAGGCCGGCTCCTGCTTATTTCTAACACAAAAGGAAGACTTTTTTTTTTTTTAAAAAAAATAGAGCTAGCAGCATTGCTCATCTATCTAACTGTATGAAAATATATCTCTGTTATACAGAGTGATATAAAATTCAAAAAAAATGTAAGTAAAAACCAGTAGGAAATGCAGGACATTTGCTTAACACTGGGGGCAGAGACTTTCTTTTGTGAGTTATTGACTTTAAAAACATGACTTTAGGCATGCTTCGGTATCAGACTGATTACACATTGTTTAGAGAGTCAAACTAAATATGAGCACTGAACAGGGAAGCATGATTCTAACACAGCAGAGGAGGCACTATGCCCGATACACAAGCGGTCCTAATTACTAAGCAAAGAACAAATACTCCAACAGAATGGCAGAGGACAATGATAGCTGTACTTGGACCTTAAACTTGAAGTACAAATTATATAGACAATATAAAATAAAAATGTCCAGAACCATTAGTTATGGATTAAACTAAATTCCAGTGAAAATATAAGAAATCTGTTATTCCTGGGGGGGGGGGAGAACGCAATAAAAAGAGCAATGTGGGCCTTGGTATGAAGCTATAAGAAAGATACCTTCCTTTATCTGACATATTGGAGTATAAATTACTAAAACATTGTGAGGGAAAAGGCTATTAAAGTGTTTGAGGCATCTCCTTTAACCCAGTCTCCTTACTCTTGAGAATCTACTCTGTGAGGGTGCATATACATCATGGATAACTCCCTGTGAATTGTTTTGAAAGGGTAACCTATTACAGCATTGCTTGTTGTGGTGAAACCAGGAAGCAATCTTTTGTCCATTAATGGGGAAATAATTGAATAAATTATGCATATCTATACTACGGAAGCTTTTATAGCCATTAAAAAAAACCCCTGCAGTTTCATGAATAGTTAATTGGAGAACTGTTCATGATACATTGCTAATGAAAGGGCAAGCTGCCTTCGTGCACATTAATTTTGAAAAGTTAATGAACGAACAATATGTACTTGCCAAAGGGGAGAGGGCTAATGCCCCATCTGGGTAGATTGCATATTTCCTGGAGGCTGATTTTGTGTGTGTTTGTGTATGTGTGTGTGTTTGTGTGTGTGTGTCTGTGTACATATATGTGCACACATACCAGATTCTGAATCTCCTGCTATCACTTGGCTTGTTATATTGAAGGTAGACTAAATTTATCTTTGCAAACAAATCAATAAAATGCAGGTATAGCCACCAGGAGATACTGAGAGAAAGAAGGTAAAAATGAACAAATTTTATAGTTAGTTGCATGAGAAATCTTGATTGTTTGACTTTCTTAATTTTCTAAGAAATTCATGATTACATTATCTCTGTACAGAATCAAATGATAGTAGAGAAACCTAGGGTCCTTTTAGTCATATCATTTAATTTTTCCTCTCCTAAAAAGCAGCCACTATTCTTAATACACTTTAAAAAAATCCTTCTCTTACACTTAAACACTATAATACATACCCATTTAAAATGTAAAATACTGGTTGAAGTACTTTGGTTTTCTTTGTTCAGTTAGTGGTTTAAATAATTGCCTGCTACTTTATAAAATGTTGTTTTTCACTTAAATAATATGTCGGGAAACTACTGAATAGTATGTGTACAGGCTAGTTTTGTGCCAATTTGACACGAGTTAGTGTCATTTTGGAAAAGAGAATATTAATTGAGAAAATGCCCCCACCATCTTGGTCTAGGATAGAGCCGGCGGTACATTTTTTCAATTGATATTTGTTGTAGGTGTAGGTGTAATTGTGGGTTCAGATCACTGTGGGGTAATGCCAGCTTGGTAGGTGGTCCTGGGTGTTGTAAGAAAGTAGGGTGATCAAGACAGGAGGAGCGAGGTAATAGGCAACATTCTTTATGGGCTCTGCAGCTCCTGCCTCCTGCTTCCTTCCTGGACTTCAAGCCCTGGCTTCCCCCAGTGATAAGCTACACACTGGGAGCCTAAGTAAATCCTTTCTTCTTCAGGTGTTTGTGGTCATGGTCTTTATAGAAACCAAATTAAGAGAGTATTCCTTTATGCTTTGGCAACATGATCCCTTCAAAATCTTCACCTCAGTTGGTTTAAAAATGCCCTCTTGGCATTTGGTGTCCCCTGTAACACTTCCTCCATGGGGCAGAGGATATGGCTGCTTCCTGCCTGGCACTCACCGTCCCCGGATCCTTTGCGTCTTCCTTTCTCCTCTTCTCTGGCCAACTTCTTTTTCTCTTTCCTCCTCTGTCGGAGTGCTGTTTTCGGATCAGTGATCCAGGCTTGATAGACAAACTGAAAGGAGAAAGCCCAATGAATTTCTGACTTTTAAAAGTAACTTAAAATGTAAATGGACCTAAGCCAAGCTTCTTCGATGTAAGATTTTTTTTTCTCTCACAAGTATTGCTTTCCCTGCTTCTTATGTTAAGTTGACTTCTGTTGGTCTAGATTCTTTTTTCTTGCTTGTTTGAGACAGGGTCTCATTATATTGCCCTGGCTGGCTTTGTAACTCTGTCTGTTTCTGCCTCCCAAGTGTAGGGATTAAAGGCATCTTATTGCTTTTAATTTGCTACCGTAAGATATAATATATAAATAAATGTGGAGACATTCTTCGCTTGGTGTCAAAGATGATCATGACATAAACTTGGGTAAAAGCAAACCATCGTTTCTCTGAAACACCGCCACCATTTGTGATCCTCAGTGACAGAAGTTTTGCTTTGCACACAACCAGCTGGAGTTGGGAGGTCTTGACGGGCACCATCAGAGGACTTCCTCCTATCGCAAATGTCTCAGTAAAAAGGAAGATGTCTTCTTTAATGTTCTCATTTGCTCGGGCGGAAGTAAGTTTTACATTGTCAATACTCTCCTAGTAGTGGTTATGAGTAACTTGAAGAAGCTGATGGATTTTACAGGGGAAATAATGCCAGTGGGAGAGGGAGCTACCCCAGGAGAGCAGAGAGGGAAATCAGTGTGAGAGTGAGCTAGCCCAGGAGGGCAGAGAGGGAAATCAGTGTGAGAGTGAGCTAGCCCAGGAGGGCAGAGAGGGAAACTGGTGCCTCGGGTTACCCTTTGTCAGTTGCATTCCAGAGCCGAGGACAATCACATCAACATTTTACAACCAATCACCAAGGAGCAATGGTTCGGAAGAACCCACCCTCCACATCCTCAGAAGCATGCAAAAACAACAAAACCGAGACAGGATACAAACAATCAGCCCTCCCGAAATCATAAAACCAAGCCAGCATGCTAAACATGCAACCCCCAGGTCTCAGGGAAGCTGGGTTTTCCACTGTCACGATTAAGACAAGAGCACATAAGGGTAGCTGTAAACCCATATATTGTCATTCGATCCTAGATGATTTTCATATTCCAGAAAAAATTTGAAAACACGACATAAACAAATTGGCATTCTGATGCCACTAGAAAGCAGAGATTGAACTTTTCCACATATGGAAATATGAGGGCACAGGATCCAATAAAGATCACCCCCTTTTCCCTCGAGGTAGAAATCTGAATTGTACAGGCAACACACACAAATGTAAAATTGGTGTTATTTCTGGATAACAAATCCGGGAGGTAAACGTCCTATGGTATGCTAAATGTATTTTATGGAACTAGGGCATGAACTGATGATACTCAAAAGGATCAAAGCAAGTGCTGGTGGGTCCTTACTGAGCATGTCAGTTTGGGAGTCTAGCCACTTGTCTCTCAGGTTTAGGACATTAGAAAGCAAATTTGCATAATATAGTTTGCTTTAAAAGAAACCGAACTAATAAATACATCTTCAGGTTTAAGAACAGCATAGAATGGCTTCAAAAAAAAAAAAACACTTCAAGAAAAGTATTATACTATTATTGTTTTATAAAATGAAAGGATGCTAAACAGAAATTAAGAGGTAATAATTTGTGAGCATAGCAGGTGTGCATTGTATGACTTCCTTTGTTCTAAGGAAAAAGCAAACAGCTGGGAGGGGAGAGAGGAAGGCTGAGAAGGGCAGGATTCGCAGACTTTAAGAAGGGCAGGGAGGGGACCATCGATGTCTGACTTGGTGAGAAGAACTACTAACCCTACATTGGTCCCCTAGGGATGAATGGCATCGGTGTCTTGTTGACGAGAGGAACATTCTGGGCATGCAAGTACAGGAAGCAAGACAGAGCAACCACGCTGTGAGCTGTTGAGTTGCCTATTCTCAGGCAAAGCTATCTTAAGATTGCCATTTTGAAAAGTGATTATTTTAAAGTTCCAAACACTTGCCCGAAGGCCAGTTTTGCCGTCTCCTATTTCAGAAAAGGGTTCCGACCCTTACTGAGTCCACAAATGGAAGGGTTTTGCTGACCTCCCAAATTATGCCATTGTATCTTTTACTTTTACCCAATTTGGTGGCTTCTCTAGGGAGCCAGGCCCCAAACTATATCAGCCAGAAGGAGAAAGTGCTTGGAAGTACACACAAAAAGTCTGAAGGGTCAGTTAATAGTCACCGCCACGAGTGTGTGTTTTTGAATTTATCTCCAAGTTGATCTTTATTGTTAGGACACACAAAAAGTCTGAAGGTTCAGTTAATAGTCACCGCCACGAGTGTGTGTTTTTGAATTTATCTCCAAGTTGATCTTTATTGTTAGGGGAGTGAGATTCACTTTTTACCAGAAGGTCATTAAGCAAAACTGTATACATTTTTTTAAACATTGTATTTCATTGGAGTGGATATCTTTTTTTTTTTTTTTTTTTGTTTTTCGAGACAGGGTTTCTCTGTGGTTTTGGAGCCTGTCCTGGAACTAGCTCTTGTAGACCAGGCTGGTCTTGAACTCACAGAGATCCGCCTGCCTCTGCCTCCCGAGTGCTGGGATTAAAGGCGTGCACCACCACCGCCCGGCCTGGAGTGGATATCTTAACTCGAATTGATAGCATTTTATAATTTGATCTAAGTACACTGGGATACAGAGTTCCTTTACACCTTTATCGTCACTTAATCATCTTTAGCTTTGTTTTAAGTAACAAAAGGGGTGGATAACTTGCAACCTTTCACTTTAATAATTTCTAAATTACAAATTTAGACACTCACATGGATTCATAGAGCAGAAAAGGTAAAGTCCCTGCAGAAACAGCAACAGTGACTATTAATCAAAGCCGGTCTTCTGGAATGGTAAATGAAAGGCAGTTGGAGGGTTGGACTCTGAGGCCCTAGGGAGACCAGCAATACAGCCTCACCTGAGAGCTTCAGAGACACCCTGCATTTCAGGTTCTGTATGACCAGTGGGACCAGAATCAGCATAGAAACGAGATGGCAGGGAAAAGGCGAGGTGCAATTGTCTCTGTCACTATCCCAACTGTTTGCGTGAACTCAACGACCATCAGATCATAATGGCCCAAGAGTTTTAGAGCTCCCTCCAGGCTGAGTTTGGAAGGAAAAACATGCTACAAAATACAAGAAGGATAATTTCTTCCTTGTGGTTTTTAATAATGAAGCAAGTATGATATAGGCAGCTGACTGACATCCTTTCTGTATTAAGTGAATGAACAAGGGCGCTGTTAAACTTTATTGAGAAGCACTGTTGTGCTCTGGGCATCAGCAGCTGGGGAAGGAGATGTGCTGGATACAGGACATCTGTATCCACATTCGGAAGCCGGAAACTAACGAGAAGCTGAGAGCGGGGACAGAACCAGAGGAGTCTTTTATAGGCTTATTTGGAAATTCTTACCAGCTTTCTGAGAAAGAATTATTATATATGCTTTACTCATTATAAACTGAGGCATGCAACCAGACGCCACCCTTTTAAGATGAGATGTAACTCACCCAAAACTACGAGGAGAGAAAGTACATGTATATCTGCATTTTCTCTTCCTATTTTTTATAATCTCTGGTGTCTACTTTTCAAAGTAGGAAAATGATAAGTAGTCTGGCTCCTAAGAACTCTCTTTTTTTTTCTTTTTGGAAAATTTAATGTTTTACGTCCATATGATGCTTTCATTGCATGATTCATAGAACAGAGAAAATGTAGATAGGAGGATGTTTTGCTAAAGTTCTATGGAGCAGAGAGTCACACACTACACATCAGTAGAACATGAAATACCTTTGCAGCTCGGATTAAATACTGAAGAATAGTTTTGGGAAGTTTAATGACAGACTTTGGCAAGGCTAAAATGGCTGAGGCAAACTTCCCAATAGCTCTCTACAAAGAAGGACAAAGCAAGAGTAATTAGTAGGAAAAAAAAAAACCAACGTTAACAATTTAATATATGACGTCACATGAGCTTGTCTCTACAATTAACACTGAGGTTAAAACATGCCACTCGCCAAAGCTGGAATAAAATGTGCTGAGCTTGGAAGTTAGGAAGAAGAGCACACTCAGTCGCAGCATGTAGTCCATAAACACAGTCAAGATGGTTCACATTCTCTTCTTTGTTGTACGATGGGTGGTGGTTAGCATAAAACTCATTAGCTAAAAAGTAAGGCTGTTAAGTCATTAGTATTGGCAAGCACCCTCACTCATGCACACAAACATGTTCCCAAACACACAGAGGGGCAATGGAGCCAGGGAGGCAGCACCACACTGAAGAAGAGCCACAAGTCGCTTGGTTCTTCAATGTCATCAGGAAGACCAGGCATTTGGGCTTGCCCATTTATGAAGGCTTGTCCAGGGAGCAGTGTATGGCCTTATCATAGGCAATCATAAAGTTTTCTGAGAACCTTTCTATACGATCTGTACTACGACACATGGGATATAACTGTCTCAGCCTGTGGTTCAGAGGTTAGAGAAATGTGCAGAAAGAGTTCATGCCCTGTCCTCTGACAAGGCCTCATCTTTAAGAAGGATGGACTGCACCCTGCTGCGCCCCCAAACCCCCACTAACACTGTGCTGGCTGGTGAGTCAGAGCTGTGTTTGAGACAGCAGGTTTCTGAACAGAGAGAACTCAGCCGTAAAAATCAGAACCAGGATGGATGTTTATAGTTATTATTTAAATCATTCTGGTATCATTAGCAATACAAATGAAGTTAATTTTCAAAACCCAATGCAACATTTCAAGGAGGAGCATGCATTTTATTTACACAGTCAACTCATTCACGCAGGGAGCTGCAAGCCTTGCATCCAAGCAATCCAAAGCAATGCTGAGGAAGTTGTCTACTTGCAAGAGAAATTTTTTGGTTATTGTTGTTTGGGGCATCAAGAAGATGCTTGGATGTCAGGGATGACGTGCTGACCCGCACCGTTCACACGATGTGGTGGTTAGGGCATTCCTGAGAGGGAACAGTGCTGTAGTTTAATTAGAACTAGACAATTCCAGACGTCCATCAGAAGACTCTGAGAGCCGTATCACAGGCTACGGAAGAGGTCATGTAAGCCTGCAAACAAGACTCGTTAATTTAAAAACCAACCGCAGTGTTTCTAACCAGCAAAGGGTATCACCGTGCACATCCCTCTAGTTACCTGGAACGCTGACTTCCGCGGCGGTTCTTCATCTTCCTTCTTAAGCTCCTCTTCTTCCTCCTCTTCACTATCCGTTTCAAATAAATAATAGTCTCCGCTCCTGACCACTAAGCGAGACAAAATATTTGCTTACTTCTGGAAAGAAACATGAGAAAACCTGGGGGGCTATTCAAGAAATTTCCTCCCTAAAGACACATAGATGGCCCTCGAGAGGACCACAGCCAGAGATGTTAGCAGGAGAAAACAGAGGGAAAGAACCCATTTTATCTAGTGCAACATGGTGCTGGCATGGCTGGGTCTACAGAGCATGAGGCCTTGTCTGTGCCATTTAAGAGGCTGGCATTGACCTGGCAATTTCTTCCATCCTCATTGCTTTATTGGGCTGAGTCCATTTGTTGTGCAGATGCCAAAATGCTTGACAACTTTTGCTTCTCAGTTCATCAGTTTTGATCCCTTAGACAAAGGCCGAAGTGAAGTAGCAGATTTGGCACGGTCTGTCACAGACAAACCAACCAGGGTGACACAGGACAGAGATGGGTGCCACCAGTCTCCACTTCACTTTATACTATGCAGACCTGGCTTGTCCACACGTGACACACGAGGCAACGTAAGACAAGACACTCGAAAGAGTTAAAAAACAAACAAAATAAAATAAATGACGACAACAACGACAAACACATTGCCACAAGGAGGAAAAGGGTAGGTAACGTCAACAATGAAAACAAGACAACAGCATCTATTCTGACTGCTTCTACATGTAGCGAAGGGACTGACTGAGGAAGAGCAGCCCTGGTCCATAGGGTTTGGCTCTGCCCTGCTTCTGGTCAACAAGCCATTCCCTGAGAGCATCACGAAATCCAAGGAGAACGGTAATGACCTTCAGGGACAGAGCACAAACAGTATGGCCCTGCTTCTGCCTCATCTGACACTGGGCCTGCAAGAATATATTGTCTGTGTCAGGAATGGGAACAGAGAAATCAGAGACGTCTAGAGACTTAAGAGAAATTTAGGAAATTCCATCTTTGTATATTTGAAAACTTTTAAATAGAGAGAAGAGACTCACTTCTGATGCTACAAGAACATCAATGTGGGGAAGCATATTCAGGTTTTCTAATTGTAGCTGGGATTTCAAACTGCGGAGTCATCTCACGGGTGGTGATGTGATGTCTTAAACTATGATTTGGTCATAGGAAACCTTGGCTTGTTTAAAACCCATTGTGTGGATGTCACTAGCTACGGTCAAAAGCTGAACAATTTTGTCTACAGCATCAGATGACTCTGAGCCTTCGTTCAAGAAGATGCAGAGTGAACGAGTTGGGCCTTATATCCTTGAACAGAAGCACTGTGATTTGTTACTCATGTTTTGAAGGAAAAAAAACCAGGCCCGGAGTATTGGATCCAGGCCTGAGGGAACCAATGCAATACAACATAACGTCATAATAAGCAAGAACAAACCAAAGTCATGGCATTACATTTGACAGTGAGGAAGACCATTAAAGTAATGCCTTCGTGTAAGCTGAAAGATATTGCGGGGAAGTTTTGTGGACTCTACATCACATGGTCATTTGGAACAAACACAGGGCATTATAAGGTGGAACATTTTACCCTCATTATAGGCACTAAGATCAACAATAGCTGAAGTTGTATTCAATCATACCTTCTATCATTTTTATTCATATGGTTGAGCCCAAATAATTTTTTTATCTCAAGCATTGATTTTATCATTAATAATATCACCAATTTATTATGTAAGCAAGTGAAACTGGTAATCTGAAAAAATGAAATACTCTTTTAAGTCTCTTAGTTCTTCAAAAAAACTTTGTTGAAGCAATGCTAGGAAAATCACTTTTTTAGTGTGTGCTACTAATGATAATTTAAGAAGTTCTTCCATGCACATTAGGGCAAATTGGAGACTTCTGCTCAGCCACAAATCACAGATGCTGGTGTCATCGGTAAATTGCTTAGGAGGAACTTAACTTTTAGAATCTCACCACTTGTGTCCACAGAAACGTGGCTTGTCAGATATTTATCAAGAAAACAGAGTTAGGTACTGCCTAGGGTGGTGTGGAACCGACAGAGACACACGGCCATGGGAAGAAGGAAGGTATTATTGAACAGCAATAATGCAGCCCGGTGTGCGTGCATAGGTTTGGAACTGGCAAATTCATCACCACAGCTTACATTGCCATCTTTGCTGCTGACCAACGATATCAACAAGCAGCAGCAGCAACAGACATCGGCATCTCTCAGAAGCTATTTGAAAACCCAGCCCAATCATTTTAACAGATCAGTCAATGGCCTCTAAGAACATTCTTCCAGATCTAAAGATACGTTTTGGAACATCAAAGACTAAAAACCATCAAGGGCATTCTTTCCCTTTTGTTCCTTTCAAATTTGGCAAAGAAAATATGTTATGCAGTAGTTACTTAGCACCACGTAGGACATGATTCCAAACCCTGTGTGACAGACGGCTCTGCATTAGTGCGCTGTAACACGTTGTAACAAGGCACACGGAGTTGAACACCAGGAAAATCTGATATAATGAGGGTGAAATGAATCGAAAAAAAAACTGAGGTCATTAACCATTACAGAGAGTTATTACCAATGTGTACTATGATTAACAAAGACCATATCCAATTCTTTTTGAAATAATTTAGATGCCAAAGGGGAGAAACCACCGCAGTGGCCACAGTGGGAATTTACCCCGCTGAAGGACAAACATTCAACATGATGTGATTGGATAGGTCACTCTAAACCAGCAAAGGCCCTTTAAAAACAGAAAAGTAGGCACAGTTTACTTGTGACTTGATAGACTAGGTATTCAGTGCTCTCCACGTGTTGTCAACTTGACTGATGAGCCAATGAACCACAGAGGAGCCACACTGGATCTCAACTTGAACCTTTGTCTTTGAACTTGGGCATAAAATTAAGTGGAATTCTTTGTAACTCTCTCTCTCTCTCTCTCTCTCTCCCCCCCCCTTACTCTCTCTCTCTCTTATTTTTAACTGTACTGTTGAAAGCCAACATTACGGATGAAATCTAATTAAATACAAAGATGCTAAGCGAATTTCAAATTTCATGCCATTTAAATCAGTTTGCCAATTTTAGCCCACAGCAGGTCATTGTGACTCTCATAATTCAGGTGGCAAACTGAGATTTCCTTAGTTTTCTAAAGGTCCCCTCCGAGCAGGGCTGTTCTCAGCCATGTGTGACTTTCTCCGTCTGATTATAGCAGTTGCAGCTGTGGCTGTGCAGTGGAAGACAAAACAGGCTGAAGATACTACACATTATTTTTAAAATAATAATCATTCACTCTTCTAGCACATCTAAGGAATCCAGAAAGACTAGATCATAGTGGGCCATTCGTCATTCCATTGTAGAGCCATTGGCCAGACTAACTTGTTTTAACTAAACAAGTTACAATGGAAAACCACACATCCCATTTTTATCATTAGGAGGGAAATGCATTGCATTTGATGTAGCTAGCAGACTCTGTTTTCCTGGTTTTGCTATTAGTTGGTCATATCTGAGGCTGGTCTGCACTCTGGGCCTGGGTGTTTGGGATATTGGCTATTGCAGAACCATTTTGAGGTTGGGAGAGGTTAAAGTACAAAGTGAGCGCATTTTAGGTTATCCCCCATCTTTAGACTAAACACACTCTGAAACTCTTAAATGCAAAGGAAATCCCAGGTCTGGGAAAATAGAGAGGGAGGTTCATTGACAGCCATGCCAAGGGCCTTACAAAGAGGGCCACAGACACTTAGAGGAGAGCAGTCATCTTTCTTGAGTCCTGGCACCAGACAGATTTATCCTTAAGGGCTTTAAACCACACAGTGGATAGGAGCAGAACTCTGGGGATTTAGTTAACAACCCAGTTCTTTGTTTTCTGAGGTGATACTCTCTTGATCACAACTTTGGCTTCCTTCAGCCAACATGCTAATTTCTCTGGAAGAATTGATCCGTGGGGCATAGAGGCTCATGAGCACTGTGGTGTTCTTACACTCTGACCCCCTATCAAGTCACAAGGATCAAACCATGCATGGGGCACACAGGTCATGGGGAGCCTGAATTCTGGTCAAGGATATAAGGGTTAGAACTGATGAGATCGGAAGAGGATCAAGAAAACCTACTGGAAGCATGATCAACCCAAGGCCGCCACCACTGCTTTTTTTTGCCCTTGGCTTTCTGTTTGTCTGCTTCTCCTAAAATGAAATATGTCCAGACATTAATTCTTAGGAAGTGAGCACACACGCTTTGAAAACCACGTTTTAAAAACTCAATTGCAAAAACACATCAGAGGGCAGGAAAAGGAAGTTTACTAACTACAAAAGGACTCATGTACTAGCAGTCTGCTGCAAACGCTGAATGCTTGTAACTCTATGCTACATGCTCACTTTCTTCCTAGGATCTGAGGGCATACGTAAAGAAACATTTAAAAAGAAGTATTCTTAGGCAAAAAATGCGTCTTGCACTGATTTTTTTTTCAGTAAATTAGCACGAGAGAATTATTGCCCATTTCAAAGAACCACATAGTGGTAAATAAGTCATTGAAATGTAACCAAGAACAAGGAATAGGACTTTTTCCTTTTGATTCATTTAGCATGACTGGAAGATAGTTGTTGTGAATGAAGAGATTCTAGGAACTGGAAAGAGACCATGCATTATTTTTCTATTCCCTTCAGCAGGAAAGCATGCAGGCTCCTATAACCAGATTGTTAGTGCTGCAATTGGATAAATATATAATTAAATATAATACATTATATGTTTCTCAGTAAATTTCATTGAACTATGAATATGCACTAGTGACATAAAATATGCATGCATTTTTCATTCCCACGTTAGATTTACAGAAACCAACCGCAGCATACCTAAAACCTATTCTTTACCTAAAGGAGCAAATTAAGCAAAAATCATGCCGATCTCATAAGGAACATGTCTGTGACCTAAACCAGACAGTGTTCATTAAAGGTATCATGTTGAAGAGTAGATGCTTGCAAAATCATTCATTCACTAAATATGCCCCAAGGAACATATCTGCTCACGATGGGCGAGTGAAACACAGCGAGACAACTAACAGAATGAAAATGAGCAGGATTTTACAGCCCTACCAAGAGCATGCTCCTATCAGATGTCAAAGCACTCGAGGACAGGAAAACGTGACATACTTTCATCGTCTTCTTCTGAGAGTTTCTGGATGTCCTGGCCTTCCCCTGACTCCTGGGTCAAGCTCAGCATCCTCTCCTTACCCTTTTTGTACTTTTGTTGCCGGGCTTTGATGCGATCCATCCTACAAATAAGGCAGCGTTAGTAACAGTAAGAGCGCATGCACAGTTGTGCCACGGTCAGCTCTCTGTGGACGCATATTGTTCTCCAAATATCTGAATCCAGGAGCAAAGTGGTCAGCTTTGAAGTACTTAAGGGTTATGAGATAATTGCTTATTAACCACAAATATCTCTCACACACATACATGAGTCCATGCTACTCCGTGTTTCATAGATACTGGAGTTAGTAATACAATCAATAGTCATGATGCTAAGGTTTAGCATGAAGCCCTTGATACCTGTTCTCATTTTGCATCATTGCCAGTCTGAACACAGCGTATTATAACCAAAGGCTTTACATCATTTTTTTTCTATTTTGTTCATTTTATGTGAACAGGTGTTTTGTCTCCATGCATGTGTGTATGTGCACCATGTACATGCCTGCTGGCTACAGAGGCCAGGGAAGGGTATTGGATTATTCGAAGCTGGAGTAGAGATCTCTCCTGCCCCAGCTTTGCATTCTTAACCAAAATGCAAATGAAGAGTCATGTCTCACGGAAAGTGAGAACACATTGCAAATGTGGCCCTGAGTTCGTTCCTTCTAAGTCTGAGCTACAGGAATAACAATGGTTTCAGCACACTGCATATACATTCCAATTTCATATACATCTTAGGTCTTTGTGCACATAACCATGCTACGGAATAATTTACACAAGGAAACACCCTTTAAGGGAATTAAGAACCGAGGTCACGATGGAATGCAGTTGCTCTTCTCAATTCAGGGGGCTTTCCTGGAAGGGTGGGACAAGGCTTCTACTTCCTTGACAAAGTTGTCTAGGATTCCAATCCTATGGCTATTAGGGTTTAAACACTAATACTCAAAATGCAGGTGTGTGCCAGTCCTTAGAAGTTCTAGCCATTGTTAGAAATTTCCAAATGGGACAAGGGTGGTAGGAAAAGTGTTGTATCACATCAGGAAGAGCTGGTCATAACCAGTGCTGTTCTAGTTACCGTAGACCCTACTATCAGAGCTCATTCTCCCGAGCATGTATTGTACTGGTGTAAAGGTTGCCTCTGAAGCTGGCTCCGTAGTTAGTTCCTGGATCCAGAAATGCAATGAACCTTCCTGGTACTTGGCTCTGAGCCAAGCCTCTCTCATTCATTTATCAATCCTTATAACAGCTCGGAAGGGACAACTGTGTGCCCTAACTGAATGACTCAGGTGGAGTTTCAGAGAACTTAAATGACCAGCTCAGGACTCTGAACAAAGTCACTGAATCTATGGCAGCTCCCTGCTGTTTTCCAAGAGGGTCCCCTTCCCAGATCCTGGAGCTACCATCCTGCTAAACTGCTCTCATCTTCAGTGTGGCAGTGTTAGTGCCTGACCTGACAGAGTCATCGGCACTCAAAATACAGGGGTGGACCAGTCCTTCAAAGTCTCCTTCGTTGTTAGAAATGGATATATTTTCTCAGGGGTCTGAAATCCCAAGAGCCAAGTTGACTACCCCCATACAAACTGGAAAGAGGCATAGATCACAGCGAAGAGAGAGCTTACTGTCTCTTTAGCTGATCCATGGACTTTTTCTCTTCCTCAATTCTTGCCTTTACAGCTTTCACAATCGTAGCCTGGAAAAGTTCGGCCCCTCTGAAATAAAATTGGAAGCACAGAACACATCAGTATTCCTGTGGCTGTTCATCTCTTCCTGAAAATGATCATTACGGATCAGAGGTCATGGTGACCCTTCCCTGGGGCCGATAGAAGTTTCCTGGCTGACGTCACCCACTCCTTCTGGATACCCTTTATGAGTGACTGAACAAGAAGTAAGCGAGCTGTCAGCCAGCCTGGGCAGCCAGTGGAGAGAAAATGGGTTGCCTTTCAAACACGACATGACTTCAGCTGAGGGCCACGTGACATTTATCAGTTGACTTTCCTTTCACTTCTAGTAACGTACTTCAAGCTTCTAGACCTCCTAGAGCAGTGGTTCTCAATGCCGTGACCATCCCTTCCTAATGCTGTGACCATTCAATAGAATTCCTCACGTGTGGTCGCCCCAACTGTGAAATTCGTTTCACTGCTACTTCATAATGGCTTCCTCTTTTATTCTGCTCCTTCTTTAGATCATTTCTTGGGATGGAAGTGCAGCCCAGCTCATGCCGTGAAACCGCTAACACATTCTTGACTCTCATGGCCTCCCCATTATTTCGTACATCATCACCATTGTCTGAATATCTGGAACACGGTGAAATCCTTATGCTCAAGTGACACCATTGGGAAGTAGAGCCTTGCAAGATGACTAAGCTATGAATGGCTTAGATAAGGCCAAGGAAGTCTCTTATTCTTTCTACATAGTGGACTGGCTATAGCTCTCACGAGACACCCAAACCAATGACACCTCAATACTTGTCTTCTAGCTACCAGAATAGCTGGGGACACATTTACAGTGTGTGGAGTCTGCCTGCCATACCATGCTTTTGTCATGGTAGCCCCCAAAAGCCAAAGACAATTCTATCCAAATCTGCCATTTCTGAACAGTAAATAATAATCATACTCATAAATTACAGGATTAATATTTGAAGCTAAATAAGGTCACTGTTCACCTATGTAACGAAGGTAGAACATGCCACAAGGCTCCCTGAATTTAAGGAAGGTTCTTACTATATCCTTTCTCTATGTGGCTCCAACTTAGCTGATAAAGGCTAGCGTCACACTCATATAAATAAACTTCCTGGAAGGGGAAGAGATGAAATCTAGAGAAACTGGTGTCATAATCACCCATGTGTATATGTATGAGCCTCAAGTTCAAAGGCAGCATATGGCAATTTCATAAGGGAAATTAACCTAATGCTTGCCAGGAAGCGAGCATTATGGATCCTATGCTGTCTGAGCAAGGCTGGCGGCTCCAGACAAATGAGTGCATGCTCAGTCACTGCCCCCTCCACGCAGTGGCGCGCCGGTGGGCGGCCAGTACCCTCCACAGCCTTTTCTAAATCTAAGAGAAGGGCAAAAGCTGGAGGAGGAATGGAGGCCAAGGAGAAGAACGTGGCAATGTGAAGAGTCCCAGAGAAGAAACTCAGGAGAGGTGGAAGAGACTAAAAGGAAGAGAAGAGAGGGGCAGGAGAAGGTGGAGGAGCAGAGGGGCGCTGGGTCCTGTGCTCAGTGTCTGAGCTTTCTGGGGAACCACCAAACTGCTCTCATAAGGGCTGGACTAATGCATATCCTCACTAATAGTGTGTAAAAATTTCTTCCTTACTAACCATTCTCACTTGCACTGAGTTTTTAGATTTTCAATCTTAGGCATTTTCAGAGGAGTGAAATGATGCCAAATTGCAGGTTGTTTTTTTTTTAAATTTACGTTTTGCTGATGAGTTGCGTTGTTAAGAGATAGTTCATATACTTTTAGGACATCTGCGTATGTTCCTCCTTTTCACCCTCCCCTCCCCTTTTTGTGATGTGGAGGGTCAAATGTGCTCTGCTACTGAGTTACATCCCAACCCCTGCTCTGGTGTTTTCTACTGTGACATGTCCACTTAGATCATTTCCCCTCTGTGTCAGTGCTGGTCACCGGGTCCCTTGTTAGGACTCTAGTTCCGATGCAATGGGACGAGTGTCAAGTGCTTTAGGGACTTTAAATTTTCTTGTGGGTTTTCTGAGCAACGTGAGATAGTGAGCATTATCGCGTTCAGGCGAGTTGTCGGTGGAGGTCGCCTAACCCACCTGGATGCCAGGATCTGGGAGGCTTTGATGTCAGCCACGACGTGCAGGAAGTAGTAACTCATGAAGACTCTTCTCTGAAGCAGGAGGAAGGCAAAGCAGATGCTGTCCCAGATGATCCCCGCCTCCCCGCTGGGCAGCCTGCATTTGGAGTCATCCTCAGCTGTGGCATCAAGCAGGGGAGAACCCAAGAGAAAATGAACACCCGTCGCGTGCACCGCTGTTGCGTGAAGTCTACAGAGCCGGGCTCGGGAAATCCCACCAGCACAAGCGTGGAATTCCAAATGGGCTGATTTACTTATGAGCTGAGCACTTCCCAAGCAGAATTTTATGCCTTGAGTCTGATATCATCATGAGGGGGCTCCAGCGAACTGCCAGCACTGTGAGGTTAGGGAATCCCTGAACATCCTTCCTTCAAGGACTTCCCCCAAACAATGGCTCAAGGGTAGATGAAATGCTCTAATGCAGAAAAGTCCTATCCAGGGTCAACGGGCTTGATAGTCTATTAGCAAGCTGTGGCAGCACATTTACACTAATTGGCCATTTCCAGATAATGGTTTAATCCTCTGCTGAGTACGGCCTGAGTTAGAAGCCACAGGCAACATGTACATTATATCTAAGTAACCTTCTGAGCATCATAGAAGCACACAGCTGACACAACCTGTGATTCCGAGCTTGAGGCAGGTGACAGAAATTGCATTTCCCATTGTCTCTATGGGGGAAATCCTCCCAGATACCCCAGGACTCTTCCCCGTTGGCTTTCTATGCCTGAAGTCACCCCCAACCCTTCTCGGCTTCTTTAAGAGAGAAGTTCTGGGAGCCTGAGGCACCAGAGGACTGACGGGTCTAACTGGAGCAGCAGCAGCCTTGAGGAGGCAGCGGGAATTGTTTTTAATCCTCCTGGAAAAGCACGTGGAGACACCGGTCCTGCACCAGTGTGGCAGGGCGTTGGGGGAGCATTTTCTGTTCTAAGCCAGGCATCAGCCAGTATAGCTTCACAGCCTCCGTTTCAGGGTGGAACTGATTCTGACTTTTATCTCATTTCTCTGTGCTCTCCCTTTTCCACATTCCTTCCCCGCAAGGGTCCCCTCATACTTACGCATTTTATAGCCTTTCACTGTGCAGGCCAGACTGAACGCTTGGATCAGCCAGCAGCTGTTTCTCACTAGCGCACCGATGTAGCCACAGGCTCCTATCTGAAAGACGAAAGGAGGGAGGCAAACCTCAAGCTCCGAATCCAGAAAACAAATCTGATGTCTAACAAACCCAGTGTGCAAGAACTCACTAGAACCAATGCCAGCTCTTCCATAAGGGGCCTGCAGTATCTAAAACACCAGTCTCCACATCTCAGGCATATAGCAAGCATTAGCTGTTCAGAGAGCAAGGTAAGTTCAGGGGGAGTTCTTCCCTGTGGGAAAGGGAAGGATCTCCACTGTGATGCTTCTGCACTAGAAGCACTGCTTTTTACAAAGAGAACCAGACTACTGTAGAACATGCCTTGACCCTATGGGCCTGCACTAAGACAAGAACTATAATTTGGGTAAAATTATTTTCTCAGAGGTTACATGACTCAAACATGTACTGATCCCCAGAAGATCACTCCAGATCTAAGCTGAAGAGTAGAGTTCTTAGGGCTGGTATGGATGATACACTGCCTTCCCACTCATTGGTCCAACATCCTAGGAACCAACCTTGAATAGAAGATATTTGGTGTGGGAGAGGACCTGTATTGAATCTATACACACTTTTCACTGTCATTATCCCTTAAACAGTGTAGTAGCGCACTGTTTGTGTATCAGGTACTTGAAGTGTGTATTTATGCTATTTGGAGATG
Organism: Alexandromys fortis; assembly: GCF_014885135.2. NCBI lineage: Eukaryota > Metazoa > Chordata > Mammalia > Rodentia > Cricetidae > Alexandromys > Alexandromys fortis. The sequence goes on along the minus strand of NW_026067979.1, from coordinate 4,714,006 downwards.
ATGTAAAACACACAGGAGTATGTGTGTGGGCTCTCTGCAAAAATTGTGCAATATGAGGAAGCTGAAGGTCTGGGAGTTCATGGAAGTTCCAGAGGACATCTCAATTTGTCTCATATCCTACAATTCTTTCTAGGCAAGAGAGTTCCTTCTTGATGTACATGATAAGAGAAGACATCCAGTGACCCCAGCACAGTCATAAAAGGGCCACTTCAGAGTGACACTATAGGAGATGGAAGCTTATTCCTAGGAAGGATGGGATTTTAAGCAGCAAACCACTTTAGATTTTGTTTGTCGAATGTGTCACCTTCAGTTGCGTGACCCTGAAATGGGAGAAAGGAATGGAAAAGATTCTGTGTGAAGTGGGAAAACCAGCAGCAGCAAGTGGGCGCTGAAGCCTGAATTGGTGATGTCTTGGCTGTGGCTTTTGAGACTCGTGTGAGGGTACAAGGCTTTTAGGAACCACCAAGTAGGCTGCTTATTCTTACACTGGAACCATAAGTGTGTTATGTAGTGGGAGCCACTCACCGACAGTATGTTTTTCATGGTAATCACAAACACATTGTAGGCAATCAGCCAGTCCCAGTAGCGGAGGATGCTCTTGATGGGTTTCAGTAGCAAATCACCCCCAAAGAGCAGGAAATAGAAACAGGCCACCAGGTAACCCATGCAAAATATGCTGATCCTGGTTGTTCCCGTGATGAAGATGATGGTGAGGACGAACCAGAAGAGGTAGCTGAAGATGATCACTTTAGACATGTCCAAGTAAGATCTGGAAGACACACCCGAGCGATACAAAGGTAATTGCTACACAAAGAAAATCAAGACTTCTTCTTTAGGGGCAGAGAACCTTGTATTTTGCAAAATGTGTGCCAAGGCCTCTGCATACCACTGCCTGCTGCATAAGAAAGCCCTGTATAACTAACCAGTACTAGACTAATAGATAAGTTGAGGAAAACATCATGTCTAAGTATGCTTCTCATCATCTCATTTGTGACCAATTTCTCACAAAATAAGAACATTTTTCTGGGCAGGGTGGTGGTGGCGCATGCCTTTAATCCCAGCACTCAGAAGGCAAGAGGCATGTGGATTTCTGTGAGTTTGAGTCCAGCCTGGTCTACCTAGTGAGTTGCAGGACAGCCAAGACTGTGACACTGAGAAACCCTGTCTCAAAAAAACAAAACCACAGCAATAACAAATCCCCCAGAACATTTTCTGCCTACCTCTTGAATATTCAAAATTTTCTTTGTCTTTCTATGGTAGACATGAATAATTAATTACAAGGCTAAAAACATTCCAAGATATAGGTGTTGCTTGGCTAACAGGAAGGTGAGCAATGGATTACTTTCAAGGAACTAAAAGTTTATGTTATTATATTAAAAAAAAGTACATACTACATACAAAGTAGAAGTAAAAACAATCCCTCCTCATCGATGGAAGAATAACTCTCATATTCTGTGTCTGGATGTCACTGGGTCAGTTCAAGGCTCTCTGGGGCACCGTCCATCCACACCGGCTTTAGTGATGCGAGGTGAGACCAGAGTATGGGGCTTAGACTTTTCTACAACAATTGGCAGCTGCGGAAGCTCCCAGAACCTGGGTCGCTTTGCAGGCGGCAAGTGGTACAGCTGCTGGCCAGAGCTCAACTCTGCTTGACCACAGCTTCTTTGAGGGCTTGCTCTGGAAGTTTTCCTCTGGGGTTTTAGGAAAAGGATCAGAGAGTAAATTCTAGATTCACTCTTTGCTTAACGGGCTGCGTTTCTGCAGGAGGTTAATAAATCATCTCTGTAAAGTGTGCTCTGTCCTTGGCCTTGCCAGCAGCACTGGGAAGCAAGATGTATCTTAATGCATTTATCAAATAAGTGAACTTTTTATACTTACTGATTTTAAGAGGCTAACAAAAATTGTATTTTTTTCTGAAATTACAATTATAATCCTTTAATTTTCTAAACAAAGCAGGAGAGCCATTCTTGAGATGAGATAAACCTAATAGTTTGTTACAGATACAGTAGAATGTGACAGCTTGTGCCCCACCAGAGGTGGCTAGAGATGTCACTCTGTCTGGTATGGGGCAATATAAGTAAGGCACTTGGAGTGAAGTCTGGCACCTAAAACAGCTGGGTAATGGAAGCTAGTTAAGTTATGCATGTACTATATAGACTCAGGACTATGCAGAAATATAGACCCCGCCCCCCGCCCCCCGCCCCCAAACAAGCAAACAAACAAAACCAAACAGTTAGAAGGACCTTTGCCCCTTATGCTTACACTTTAGAAAAGCAGACAGGTTCTTAAAACGACAACCCCAGGGAGTCAGTGACACATGTCACTCTTCTCTGAAGGCAGATGTTGGGGTGCCACGCAGGTGCCCTGTGTACTTCCAGGGCAATCTCTCTGCCTCTGCCCACGTCTTTCCAGCAGTGGGAGAGGGCAGACACTAAGCCATGAGCCCTAGAGGCTAGAGGATCAGGCCTAGCCAGATCCCACAGTACTATTAGGTTCCTATACCATTTCGACGGTGAATCTAAAAGGCTTTCTAGGATGAGGATAGAAGGGGAGCTTGACATCAGGCAGGACATGGATGAAACTAAGTCTAGAAAGCCCAAGATGCAGAAAGGTTGCACCATGAGAGACTGAGCTGGGCTTGTGGAAAAAGCTCCCAGGAAAAGCTCAGGAAGGCAAGGCTGAGTGTCCCCTGGCTGGAAAGAGGGGGAGGGCAGACAGAGTGCTGTAAAGGGAGCTCACACAGGGCTCAGGGAGATGCGGCATAAGGACAAAACTACACAAGGCAGCTCTGGGGGCTTCACTCCTGGGGCTCCCGAACACACAGGTGAGGAGGGGGAAAGACAGGAGTGGTGAGGAGGGACTGGGACGAGGGGTGATGAAGACAGAAGAGAGGAGCAGGTGTGATAAAGGGGCAGTATGATGAGGAGGGGGTAGTGAGTATAGGGCAGTGAGGAGGTACAGGGATAAGGAGGGGGCAATTAGGGGGATGGGTGAGGAGGGGATGATAAAGGCAAGAGATGAGAAGAGGAGGTGATGAGGAGGGGCAAGGATGAGGAAGCACGGTGACGATGAGGGAGGTTCGAGATGAGGAGAGATAAGTACTAAATGAGAGGTGGAGGAGAGAGAGAGCTGATGAAGGGTCAAGTGGATGGACAGCAAAAATGGGGAGAGGGATAAGAAGATAAATAGGGAAGGAGGGGGAGGGAAGAGGAGGGGTGGAGAGAGTTCTTGCTGGAGAGCTGCCTACGGTATTGTTGGACTAAGACAATAACAGTCCTTTCTGTTGGAAGGGACTGGGGCCATGCAAGGCATTCGGCAGGGAGTAGAGGGACTCAAGGGTGTAAGGCGGAGGATGATCTACTTCCCTGGTATGATACTGACAGAACTGTAGTTAAAGGGCAGTTTGAATGACCATGCACACAAAGATTGCCTATCAGGAGGTGATGCTGCTGTTACCTGCAATGAATGAAATCTGGCACAGGGTTATGCTGGCTGAATGAGGCTGCGTCGAGGTTCATGCAGATCTCAACATTGTCCCCCGCCATGATGCGCACAGCTGCCTTGTTTTCATCCTCAAAGATCTGCCGTTGCAAGGAGGCACACAGGAGCAGCATGAAGTCATCTGGCAAGACAGAAGCAGCCACTCCTCAGTTTCTAAAAGGCCACACACGGTCACCACGTGGCACACGTGAGCCTTAGCAAACAAGTGAGCTGTGTTCCCAAAGAGCATACTAGCTTCTAAAGTCGGGACCAAGTCCCCATTTCCTGACCCAGTATAGGGACAGCAGAGGGAGTATCAGGTCTGGAGAGCTGGCAATGGTGGCATCTGGGTGTTGTCATGTCCAAATGCTAGGTGCCCACCTCGATGAATTTTGGGGTGTGGTGCACTTTGCCCCTCCCGGTGCTGAGAAAGCTGTTGGAACACTGGCACATCTTTCCACGGGAGCTAGAGATGGACATTTCTGCTCTTTCCTCTCACCAGTACCTTCGCTTTTGTAACCAGACTTTTCTCGGGGCTCACACTGAGCAGATGTGAGCAGGCAAATGTAGTAGACAGCTCATAGAAAGAACATGGGCACGGCTTTGAGCTGCCCACAGCAGAGCTTCTGGCCAGGTCTCTGGACTGCACCCAAGGCATGGGTGGCTTCCTTGTTTTTAAAATGACCCCAAACTTTCTGTAGTACGGAAGTCACTCGAATTCTCCATGACACTGTCAATCCTGAGCGTTTTGGAAGTGCTGCTCCAACCATCCATTTCCAGCGATCCTGGAAGGTTTTGTATGCAGCTCTCCTGTGATTGACATCTGTGGGCTCCCCGGGGCTGCCACAACCCTGTCTCTCATTTTGGTCTTCCTGCTATGGTAACTGGAAATGGACTCAATTTGCAAAGTTCCCTCTCTAGTCTATCTTTGAATGGGAGAGGTGTTGGGAAGTGAATAAACTTTGATGTTGATCTATTCATTTTGCAAATGGAAGCAAACAAGTAGGCACTATTGATCACTTTGCATATAAATATATAAGTTCAGCAGAGGAACTAAAGGCAATAACGTCTAACACATGAAAAATAATAACAAATATAAGCCCAAATACCTACATCCAGTGGTCCTACAAGCAGAAACACAGACAAGAAACACTTACAGACAAGAAACACAGGGTTGGGCCGCACGATGAAATCCGGGAAGTACAGCCACTTGATGATGTTATCATTGAAGTGGGCACCCTTGAATCTCCATGGGTAATCTGCGGGGGGCAGGAATGAGCAGGCACAATCAGTTCCCTGGTGCATCTCTACCTTCTCCGCTGTGCATGGCCTATGGTTGGGATCAGGGCAGACTCCCTGGGCAGAGTGCTCACCTCGGCAGGGGGCAGGTGGGATGCCAATGCAGACGAAGTACTGGAAGGTGATGATGCAAGCCAGAAAGCAGCAGTACTTGGGCCAGACCTCCGCGATGGCTTTTCTTCTGCGTCGATACAAGACACCGATCAGCCAACAGGCATGAATCATGGCATAGAAATCCATCCGCTGTCCAATCACGTTCACCGACATTAGGAAACAGGTCTGTGTAAGGACGGTTAGGAGACAGGAAAGGTTGGGTTTATCAGATATGGAAGGGACACCAGAGACCAGGATTTCTCTGTCTGCACATGCACAGTTCCCCGAGGAGTGTCGCTGTTGAGTGTCTTTTAGCACGAATATGGGAATGCTAGATGATTTACCTCGGAGAGAACTGACTGTGCCTTTCATAGTAATGGCTTCCGCAGTGGCAAAAATGATAGCTATGATGTCCTGGTTAAAATATCACCACTGCAAATTCATTCCATCATTTCCATTATAGATTATCATGATAGAATCCCATTCTTCTGCTCAGCTTATTACTAGTCTCTCATCACCATTTCAGGTCACAAGAGTCTCCCTCACAGTTTATACATTCAAAATGCACATGAAGACAGGAAATCCATTCTATTCTTATTAAGAAATGACAGTCCAGATGTGTTTAGATGGCTCTGGAGACCTAGGGAGCACATGCATTGCTATGGAGTGGGGTACTAACTCCTGGCTTTTGAAAACTCCAACTTAAGCTAAGCAAACGCATCAGCTTCAGTGCAACAGGAATGTGTAACGACTTCAGTGACCAACCAGTCCAAATGAAAAAATAGCAAACACATGAGCAAGAAAACTCACCTCTAGGCCAAACTTGTAGAAGAAGTAGTTTATAAAATATTTGGCACAGTTGATAAGTCCATCATCTAGGTGTAATCTTGTGATGTCATGAAATATAGTTTTGGACACTGGTGCGGTCAGTTTGTTTCGGCCTCGATAGTACTCCTGATGGCGGTAAATGGTGACTTCAAAGGCCAAGATTGCCAACATCAGGAGGTTATTCTACAAGCAGAAAGGGAGAAAGCACATCTATGTATCCCAAAGGCCTCGTGATTTGGTACTTCGGAACAACTACAGGAAATCACCGTATTCAAGTCTGGATGTCTAAAAAGCAATGTCATATTAGATCTCACTGTATTCAGTGTAGCATTGAGCCTATTTCTCTGTCTTACTTACTGAGGACCTAACTTCCTTGTGAAGTGGGAACTGCTGTGGTCGTAGGATCTAGCCTCTCTGGACATAAGACTGTGGTTGTTTCTTTTCCTTGCTTGGTAAGTATATGACACATGCCAAGGGAACAGCATCCAGAGATCCTAGAGGAGGATAGTCTGACCTTGTTTGCAACACTTACATGCAACATATTACAGGGATATCTGGGAAAGTCACTGAGCTGGGGAACAGGATGACAGAGATTGAATTTAACACCTCTGTCCTCTGTCCAGAGAGAGAGAGAGAGAGAGAGAGAGAGAGAGAGAGAGAGAGAGAGCTTGCTGAGAAGCAAGCTCAAGATGGAAAAGTCCTTGTCATAGCAATAGTCACAACAAGAGGGTAGATACATAGATGGCAGAGGCCATCTCTCAGACTTTCCAAATATCAGTTTGTCTTACGTGACAGCTCTTGGGACAGTAACTGTTAGAGAAGATCTAGAAATTACAGAATATGGTGTTTAATACATTTAAAACCCCCAGGTGTAAAGATTTCATCTTTAAGGGTCTTGTCAGCAGTTAGGACAATGGTTAAGGCTTCTTGAGTTATTCATCAAAATGAAATGTACAAAAATGTATAAGAATCTAAACGGCTTTTATTTCATTAAGTCTCAATGATTATTTTCGATCAAAATATGCTATATTACTTTGTAATGTAAATATGTATTCTTTATTAGATGTTCAAGAATCAGAAATTAATAGCAAGTATTTCTTGTAATGCTGTTATATCTCCTTCTTAGAAATAATTACTATTAACAGTCTGGTAGATTTTTATCTAGGGCTTTTCTTTATTTCTAGAAAAGGTTATAATGTGTACAGTGTTAAATTTTTTTCCTTTTTCAAACACTTAACAATGCACGTTGGACTTGCTTCAGGTCTGATGTGCCCACCAACTTTGTCCTTTAACAGCTATACAAGGAGTTGTTGCTGAAGGTGTTGGTGTATTTCAATGAACTGAGCTCAGGCTGCTAAGTTGATTTCTTTCAGCACAAAATAACACTGTATAATACTGATTTTAATGTCTAGTCATTTTTGAGATCTACTAAGAAAACAAAGTTACCATTGGAGGGGTTAGGAAGCATCTAATGGGGAAAGTAACAAACTATAGAGGCCCAGAGGCCCAGATGAGACATAAGAAAGCCTTACCCTCAGGTAGACGAGCAAAGGGGAGGACTTCCTCAGGCCGACCCACTCGGTGGGATCAACAGGGGCACTGTAGAGAAGAGACTTGTTCAGCTCATTAAGGGGTATGTTGGTTTGATTTTCATTGGGCTGGAAAGAAGAGAAAGTGGGATGACAACATCTTATGAGATTGACAGTGTTCAGAATGATCCCCTTCAGCCTTGATCAAAGGGAGTTCTGTGGGGTTGGGAGGGGAAGACCCATTTCACTTGGGGAGGAGTCTCAGGTTAAGAGCAGCTTTCAGTCCACCAAGGGGCCAGAATGGTCCTAACATGGGTGAGGTGAGTTAAGTTAAACAGAATATCTCCCCTGATCCTCTTAAGGTCACTGAGAAAGAACCCCCCAACTTCGAGGCTCACCAAGGAGCAGTTGACAGAAAAGTTCTCAGGCTTAATGGTTTGCAGCTGGTACAGCATTTTGCAGACGATGATCACGCATGTCCAGACAGTGCAGACACTAGAAGCCACGCGGCGGAGTTTGGCATAGGGCAGAGCAAATGCCCAAGAAATCAAAAAGACATAGTTGAACAGAGACACCTGGAAACACAAAATCAGAAATGGGGACAGAAATACGTGGCATGGCACAACATTCACAAGACAGGACAATGTGATTCCAGTTCAGCAAAAACTGGCTAGGTTCTTATGTGTAAGGTACTGTTCTAAGTGTTGGTCATTCCAAGGATATAGGGGCGCTGTGGTCTTAAAGATACTCTATCTCATAAAGCAGACAGACATACAATCAGTATCAATATAATAATAACAGTAGCTAAGTTATATACATAGTTGTAAATGTCCCTATAACAGCATCCTGAAGGGTCCACAGGCTGTGGAAGATACAAAGTATGCTCACAGCCAAGGATACAGAAGCAAAGGATGAAGGCAAGAGGTAGCATGGTGAGGATAGGCCAATGGATAATGGGAAATATTAGGGCTGGTCATAGATGAGGATGGAGATGCAGCTGCAAGTCAAACTTTGACATGTCCCTTTTGAACCATGAAATGGCACATGAACTCACTCTGCAGGAAAAAGGTCTTGTGGCAGAGAGTTTGAAGAGAAGATTTGTAACATATTTGGATAAGTGGCACAGAGGAAATGAAGGCAAAAGGTAGGGCCAGAGCCCAAATCTACAGCAGTGTGGAGAAGCGGAGTTAGGGATTCCATGGCTACATGGAAGTATGTGGTTCTGAGATTGCATTAAAAGGAATACTTGTACTGGATTGGAACAGAAAGTAAAATTAGCTTGACTTGATGGCCAACTAATTTGAGCATGGTACATTAAGGGTAGAAACTGTGAGACATGACATCAGTTTTTTTTTTGGGGGGGGGGAGTCTCAATGGGTGAAATATCACTGCTAATTTTTGAAATATCAAGAATATGCTAATTTAAGGGTAAGGACAATGAGTTCAGCTTGACTATTGGCTCTGAGCCACGCAAGTGTTTATCAAGAAGACAGATGCCTTCGGCTCTAATCAGTCTCCACAGCTCAAAGTTTACTGAAGACTACAGAAGTGCCACTTTCTTCTTCAACCACAAAACATATTAACTTATTTTGATACCTTCTCTCGGGGCTACTAACACTCACAGGTGAAAGTTACAGCATGCACTCACTATAAAACTGAATATGTAGCAGCCATCAAGTTCTGTGACCTATCAGAGAAGAGGCTCCAAATCTGGCTTAGACAATGAAAACTGAGAAAGTGTGAAAATCTGTATGCAGCATGCTGTTGACGACTCTTCTCTTTATTCACTAATCACTACTAGAGGCAAAGATTCTCTCTGAGAATTAAGGGCTGAGATAGTAAGATAGAAAGAGATGACGCCCCAAATTAACCAAAGGAGAAAGATATGCTGTTTATAGGAATATTCAACAACCCAGAAAGTAAAACAAACTGAATGCTGTGTTTTATCAAAACCCTTTGATCCATGAATTGACTCTTCTCCCTTAGCCAAAGGTAGGGTCAATTTGAATGTTAAAGAGAAAATTGTATTAAAGGTATTTACTATGAAGTAAACCTCATATTTCTTTCATTGTATATCTTTAAGGCTCTCTGTATAAAGGCAGTACATGCAATTTGCACTTGTTTTCATTTTCTAAGGGATAAGCAGAGATAGTAAGTCTTAATTCCTAATCGAGTTCAAGGTGAGGATTCTGTGCCCTCGGGGAGCATGTAAAAAACACAAAATCCATAAATGTCCCAGACAAAGCCACACAACAAGCACGCTGAACGGGTGAGCCATGCTGTAATGGGGGTTCCTGGCTTAGCCTAACTCCTGGAGAGAAAGATGGTCCAGCTGCCAGCAATTTGAGTTGAGAACGGAATTATCTAAATAGGAGTGATGTGGGCTGGGGGATTGCAGGCCCTAGGCCTTATAGATGACAGAGAATGTCAGCTGCATTCCCGGAGAAGCAAGCTATCTAATATGAGGGACATGCGATTTGAACCCCACATCTCCCAGATGATCCAGGAATGGCACTCCTGAGGTGGTCTGGGCTATAGTGTAAGGTTCTTAACTCCATGAGAGTATAAGAATAGGAGCTATCCATGACAACATGTTAGGTAGACAGGTCTGATGTGATCCCCTTTACACCCTGGAAAGGATGTCCAGTTGCAACATGGAGGAGGTTTCAGACGGAGAAAAGATGTGTATTTCTTAGTTATATAAAGGGAGAGACGACGTGGGCAATGGGTTGTTTTAGGGCTCACTGGCAGGAGTGTTTTGGGGAACACAAGGCATGAGGTCGTGTACTACCCATCAGAGAAAGCAGTGGGCTGCGGACAGATCAAGGCCTCATCATTTGTGGGTGTAGACTGGCAGCACTGGGCTTCCGGAGCATATACACTCGTCCTCCAGATGGGGAATAGGCAGAGTAGGCTGTGCACAGAGCCTGGAGCCAAAGGGCGACACAGGGAGACAGAGAAGGGAAGGGCTAGGACAAGAGGGCAAAATGTGCGTCACAGGACATGGTCCCCAGTGCCTGGCAAAGGACAGCAGCGAGGAGTCTCTCCAGGGAAGATATCTGTATTGTTATCATCTCACAAATAGGAAAATGGCTTCAGCATGGTGAGCTACATCATTCAACACCAAGCTGGCCCAAATGCCATGCACCTGACTCCAAACTCCTGTTCTCCGGCAGCACCATGAGCTAAGGAAGTCGTGGGCTCACACCATCTCCCTGACAACAAGAGTCTAATGGGATGCTCATCAGAAGTGAATCCGTGTTAGATATGTTTGTTTATGGGCCAGTGAGTATGGTCAGAGGCCAGTAAACTAGAAAGGGACCAATGAGATAGCAGAAAAGAAGCTTTAAGGAGGGGTTGGAGAGGGGACTAGGTATATGTGATATAAAAACAGATAATACCAGAGGAGAAAGGTACAGCGGGAATGGCAGCCAGGGCAATATGAGGAGAAACGGGGGTAGGGGAAAGCAGTCAAAACAAAATATGTATGAAAATGTCATAAGGAAACTTGCTATTTTGTATGCTAATTAATAAAGATATATAAAAACTAATAATAACAACCAGTAAACTATTTGGTCTGCAAACAATCCAGACGGATCAAAATATCCAGGGAAACACTGCTCATCCCTGAGTGTAGCGAGATTCTGATTATCCAGGGATGGGGGCAGAACTGGACGCCACGATGTCCTCTGCATGAAGCATATCCCTCCATTTGTCTGAGGCGCCAAGGCGCGTGGCCTGGAGTGTTGTGGTCGAACTCCCTACAAGCTTCAGGCCGCAGGGTCTTGACCCAGGTTTGAGGGTAAAGATTCTGACTTTTTACCATCTGAAAAGCCATCCAGGAACGTTAGAGGTCTGCAAGAAAGACTGATGCTCGGCTGACGTCATGATTAGAAGTATTCAAAAACTATTTGACGACTAAATTGAATGAAGTTTGTTTCTCCACGGCGAACATGAAGGAATGGTTGACAGAATGATCCTTTCCTTTACCAGGAAGTAAGACAGAAGGAGGAGTCAAGCGTACTGCCGATTTCATACCTTACAGAGAAAGCAAGTGAAATGAACTACCATAAAGAGTTCATTATATTTTGGAACCCGAGTCTACTCCCTGGCAACACAAACTGGAATTTTACTCTTTCCCTCAAAGAGAACTTTGGGAGATATGGGGGCAGAAAGCCCACATGGGGCAGAAAGCCAGCCCCCTACACACACTCCAGGAAGCAGCCTTTGCTGTAAGCCAAGCCGCCTGGAAACTAAGCCACGGGCCTTTCTCCTCCTTTCTCTGTCTCCTTCTCCACTCCACTAACCTTAAGTCCTCTGGATAAGGAAGCCTATACACTCACACGTGTCTTGATCCCTGAAGGCCAGGGGCATTGTAACACGAATGCCACGGATGCTTAGACAGAGGAAACGAGGACCTGCCATGCCCTGTGCAGTCTGGGAGTGCCCGGCAAAAGAAGACTTGCCTCTTTCACGGTCACCCAGATGATGTACGACGAGACGATCTTGATGATGTGCAGCTCCAGGATCCACCACATGAACACCTGCAACTTGTGGAAATACTCCAGGAATTTTAGGAAGAGCACAGTGAGGCGGTCAATCACCAGGAGCCACTTGTTCCTTAGATCTGCAAGGCAGTAAATACAGCCAGGAGCATGACCATGGCCGGTGCTACTAATCAGAGCATCTCTTGTAGCTTTCAGGATGAAATGAGAGGCTGCTCAGTAGTTAGCAGATGCGTGCTATGAGCCTGGAGAGGAAGCACCCAAGACCCCGACCCATGCCATGCTGCTGATTCAGAAGGTAAGTCGAAACACAAGGGAGCATGTTACTATATTGGCCTTATAATTAAATCAGTGCAAAGAACTTTGTCTTGATTTACTTTTGAGACTACGCTAAATGACCCAAGCTCTCGGGAAATAACATCTTTTTCATCAAGCACAAATGACAAATGGGTGGTTAAGGCTCTTCATTTGCCTTTAATAAGTAAGAGCATCAGATCTACTTGTGGGCAGAGACAGCTTGTTCATCCTTAGAATCAGTACGGTTTCATAAAGTGTGTCCAACTTCTAATCATCCTTTTTTTTTTTAAAAAAAAAAAAGATTTATTAGGAATACAGTGTTCTGTCTGCATGTATGCTTTCAGGCCAGAAGAGGTCACCCATTCTCATTATAGATGTTTGTGAGCCACCGTGGTTGCTGGGAATTGAACTCAGGACCTCTGAAAGAGCAGCCAGTGTGCTTAACCTCTGAGCCATCTCTCCTGCCCCTCTAATAATTTTCTTAATTAAATAAACCATTGCATATTTTCTACCTTAGGGGTTCACACCACTGTAGCCTTGGACTGTCAACCTTACCGAAAGCCACAGAGGACAGTTTTGTCTTTCCATGTTTCAGTTCTGGAGCACGTCAACCCATCAGAGATAGCTGTAATGTGACTGTCCTTGGTCTGAACACTGAGTAAGGTTTTAGTTACATCAAAAAAGCCTATGACTCAGGTGGACAGTCAACATAAAGAAACAATTCAGAGGTGTGTACAGCAGAGCAATAAGGGTGTAGGGGGATTTTTGATAAGTCCCTTTTAGAAGAGTCCAAAGTCCTCATTAAAATAGTATAATGAAATCCTAGCCTTAACTACTTGTCTGGCAGAATTGCCCATCCCCCACTGTGGGGTATAATCCAGATGTGAAAAAGGCATCTGGTCCTTATCTTGGGTCTTCTGAGATGAACTGGAGAAAGTAACCGGGCCTCGGGGCATGTCTTCAAGAGTAATTTTTCTTCTTATGTCACATTAGCAGAGATCCAGCTAAGATGTGTACAGCATCTGCCACTTGGCCCAGAGGCCACGCTATGCCACTGTCTGAGAAATATCACAGGGACCAAACTCTCTGTGTTTTGCATCTCTGTCAACTAACATTTATCAACAACCATGTCTATTCCACTCCACTGGTTAGTACAGTTTTGGGAAGAAAGTTGGAGTGGGGGAGGGGAGTCTACTGACAAAAGATGGAGCCCAAAGCACTGCCGGGCACTCAGACAAGTGTGCAATTACACACCACCTTCTCTAGCTCTCACACTGTAAGTGTTGGAGCAGAACTAGCAATGTATGCATATTGTCACTCTCCTTGACGAACCTCAGAACACCTTTCCCAAGAACGAGTCTCTGAAGGTGACATCAGAATTGCCAGTGGCTCTGTGCAGGGGCCTCTAGTGGGACAGGTCCTGTGAGAGGTTCCCACGGGCAGCAGAAACCAGAACACACCCCTCTGGATCTCCCCACAGACACTCTGCCTACCATCATAGATGGTCAGCCAAGCATCTACCGTCTTCCCTTTCAGTTAGACGAAAGGGAGATCATTGCAGTAACTGGGTTATGAATAGTATCACGATAGCAACCAAGACTATTCTTCAACTTTCATTAGACAAAAACACAGACAGGTGCTTGGGAGAAAGTCACTCTGTCATTTATGCCACCACGGCAGGTGAGGAGAGGGGCTGGTTACCTGAGGTTTCCTCCTCCTCCGATTCCTCTTCCTCCTCTTCAGACTCGTCACTGTCTTTCCCCGGCTCACCCTTCTCTGCCTTCTTGGCACATTCTTCTGGCCTCTCCGCCCCAGGCTCCACCACTTTCTGCCCCTCAGGCTTCTCCAGGCTGGTGGTCATATTCATAATGGCTAAGTCTGGGAGGCTGCCTTCAGGGTGGGCCAATCTGTGGGCAGAGAGCAGCCGAGTGAGGAGGGGAAAGCGAGCCAGGAGGGTGCAGTCAAGGGGCAAGTAATGGAGGCCAAACCAGGGCAAATCGGTACGTGTACAAAGACCTTGTGCCATGGGCATTAGCATCTCATCGTGTTTTGTAGGTTTGTTTAAGTTCTTTCTAAACATAAACTGTCAACTCAGCTTTGTTAGGTTTTCTTATTCAGGTGGTAGTGATTGGTCAGGAAGGAGAGCTATTAGCACCTAAACTTGACATTTTTTCCTGGAGGAAAAAAATGGTCAGAATTTAGGATGTAGAAGCATGAAATGGCGTCATGAAGAGCAAGCATTTCATGGCTTCACAGGGGGACTTACTCATTCTGGTGGATTGGTAATTTTTTCTTGATGCTGCTCAAAGTAATTGAGATAGAAAGGAAAGAGAAGGAGGTGAGAACATAGGAATTATAAGGAGGTCAGAGATCACATATCATGCCATATATCATCCACTATCACATAGGGGTGTGCCAGGTGCGGGGACGACCTAATGCCAAGTGCATTCCAGAATGGTACTCGTAGTGGGCTTTCCCTAGGAGTCAAGGCTCAGCAGCTGATCTGAGTGGACAGAACGATTGGTTTATAAGGGAGAGGATTTAGAGACTCCCCAGTGAAAAGGCATCATGCTCTGTTAGCAAGGTTTCGAACCACCTTGCAGGAACCACGTCATTCACAGGTTACGTAAGGCTTTTTCAAATGATTAAATAATGTACGCTCTCAGCCAGCCTTGGCATTGGCTAATCTCATGCTACCAGCGGCTAAAGCATTTGCGAGGAGAGCCACGCACTTCCTGGAGTGGTTACTGCATCTGCATCACATCTCATCTGGGGACCACTGATGTGCGCTGTGGACTGGAAGCTGCAGGGGATTCTAGAGGAGCCAGAGCCAGAGCGAGAATGCAGCGGGTGGGGATTTACGGCCCTGACAGCAGCCTGGTCCCACACCTTCCGTCACAGCAGACAGCACAAGTGAGAGCTTCGTCCCACACTGTAGTTTTGAGACAGAATATTGTGTTGCTCAGGCTGCCCTCGAAACTCCCAGGCCAAGCAATCCTCCCTTAGCTACCCAAGTGTCTGGGACTGTGGGCATGTACCATGTGCCTAATTTCCTAATTACTTCAAAAAAATGGGAAGCTCTTTATTCTTATTTAGGTGACTGTTATAAAAGACACTGTAGATAATATAGAGCATTTTATGAACACGTAGTCCGGAAATGCTAATCATTTCTTCCATTTGTAATAATTATTCTGTTGGTTTCAACCTGGTTATGGCAGAATAGACAATACTATCCTACAAACAGGATTGGAGAATCTCAGAAAATTATTTACCTTTTCTAAAATTTGGTTAATTTTTATATCAAATAAGTAGATTTGTTTGGATAAATTCTAAGATATCTTCATTGACAGCATACTTAAAAACTCATCTATGGTTTGAAGGTAATGCCGGCTTGAGTCCGCATTGCCCTTGGGCTTTTAGATAGTACCATAGAAAGACATTCTCCTTGACAGGGGTCAAGCAGGTAGATTACAACATGCCAGGAGCAAACTGCTAATTTAAGGCAGAAAAAGTGTCTGAGGAAGAGTTCAGCCTAGGGGTGTGGCTGGGCATGGGGGCGTGGCCGAGGGTGGATGGGAATATGGCTGGGGATAGGCTTATGCTGACATCCTACCCATGACTTAAATTAGCTAACTCATATTTTCAATTGCTGGAAAGCTGATTAGTTTTAAAACTGCAACAATCACGCTCTTTTCCGACGGCAATGCTGTGCCTTCATATTAATAACATCTGCCGGCCGATCTGGCAGGGCTCTGTGTGAGATGCATTTGGGTGCAGCAGCAATCTGGTGTCAGAGTCACCAGCACGCACGTACTCTGGAACTGCTGCGGGCCTCCACTGTATACGTAGGAGGGGATCTGTCA
Organism: Alexandromys fortis; assembly: GCF_014885135.2. Lineage (NCBI taxonomy): Eukaryota > Metazoa > Chordata > Mammalia > Rodentia > Cricetidae > Alexandromys > Alexandromys fortis. The sequence goes on along the minus strand of NW_026067979.1, from coordinate 4,698,112 downwards.
TGAGGACAAAGACTTCGGTCATTCATCCTACAGAACTGGTGATCTCGGATTACATTTTAAAGATGGTATAAACTTTGAAGGGACAAGATAATTCTCTAATAATCCCTGCTATTTGTGGAATGAGACTCCTAGTCATGAGACTGTTTCTAGTCATGGTGAAATGTCTTCAGTAAAGACCCCCTCCCCTCCCAAACTGCTTGGATCAGCTAGGTCATACTGAGAACACCAGTTAAATGAAGGCAGTAGAGCCAGATTCGGAACTGGAGCTTTTGGAAGTAGCTCTATACTGATTTCCAGACACTTCTTCACAAGTGCTCTGGGCCAGACCAAGTTGAGAGCAGAAGAGCGCTGGGCTCCGCCACTCATGCTTGCTGCACTCTGATCTAATTCATGAGGGACGACAGGGGAACATCCGGGTAGTGTCCGAAGCATGTCACTTTATGTCTTAGGATGGGTAACAAAAAAGGAAAAGGGAAGAGACACACACTGGAGCTTGGTAACCCTCTGAGGTTTTCGTTGACTGTTTTCTTTCACTATATATTGAGGAAAAGGTGTGCGCATGAAACACGCATAATGAAAATATGTTAAATGCACAGTTGGTTGGAGCATCCTATTTTAAAATCACTTTTCAGATCTCTCGTTTTTATCTTTATCATACTGTTTTTTGAGAATATAATCAAGAAGAATGCCAAAGGCCTGTGTTCAGCATCAGAAAGCCTGGGACAGAACCTCCTAGTAGAAAAAGTCTCTACCTACATGGCTTGGTGAATTAGTGGGCCTGCCTCCTTAGCCTCAGTCTGCTTAACTGTAGGATGAAAAATGTTGGGCCTACTTCATAAAATATGGAATATTTTGAAAATTAGGGCGGTTTCTGTGAATGACTCACATCAGGAGGAGTTATGCAGGAAAAATTTTAAGGCAAAGCCCCCATCTTCTAAGGAGAGATTTTCATGCTTGGGTGTGGTCGCCTGCATTATAAATTCATCCTCGTGAAAATCAGGGTTCAGCATGTGTAAGGGTCCTCTCACTGAAGGGCAGTGGAGAAGATGCTAAACATGGGTGATGATTCTGCTGCCCGAATCTGCACATTTAAGAAAACCCTTCTCGTGGAAGATGCCCAGTGTTTGTTCTTTATGCTTTCTCACGGCTCTGTGCGGAGCTCTCAGTCTCTGCAAACTCAGGGCCCAGGGCTGGAGGAACTGACTGACCTCTGCTACACCAGCAGCTGGATTGGTCTCCAGAAAAGCTGATGTCCCTTCGAGCCAGAGAAGGCCACCCCAGGGAGACAGTCCCTGAAACTTCAGGCTGCAGAGCTCATAATGCTTGTCCTTCTTTACCAGTTTCACAGAGTGTTTTACTGCCCAGAGGACAGGCTTTTTCCTGGGACACCAGACAGATGTGGGATGACTCTGGGGAGTCTTCCTCCTGCCTCCTGACATCACACCACTTCACACATCTGTCTTCACAAAAAGTTCATTTCACTTTCTTACATTTTCTTTCTTTCTTTTTCCCAGTTGTTCTTGTATCCTTGTTGCCATTCATCCATCTGTGCATGTGCGTGTGCGTGTGTGTGTGCGTGTGTGTGTGTATGTGTGTGAGCATAAAGGGATTGTGAGATTTACACTCTTGAGCTATGGGCTCCTCACTATTAATTTTGGAATAAAAATGTTTATACCCTTCACACCACAACAAGGCAGATGACTTTCCTCTTTATTTATTAACCCAGCTCTTTCCTTTATGGGCTGTGTATATCCCGCTCCACCTGTTTTGCAGTTTTTATTCTTAGTGTGTATTCTGGGGACTCCGCTGGCAGGCAGCAATCTTGTCCTGCTCCAATCACCTCCTCTGCTTTGTGCGTTTTCACACCACAACTCAATGACTATTAGTGAGCACATTCTGTGCCCTGGAGACACTCTCTGCAATGAACCAAATTGTGTGATGTGAAAGGCATGGAGGTTTAACTCAGTACTAGGACTAGGCTCTGAGAAGCTGCGTATTAAGCTGGCTTCCATGAAAGAAAATGGAAACCGGCCATTGTAAAATCCCTTAGTCTAAATTCTATGAACTATCCTAAGTGTGTGAAATACACGTCATGCTCGCCCCGCTTGCAGGGATAAGAAGCACCTGAAGTTTGGGAAGGAGGCACACTGTACATCTGCAGGGTTCACAATATTAGCAACACCTGAAGTTTTTGTACAGAACCAGTACACCGTCAGAAAGACTGTATTCACACAGAAACAGCTGATCTGTGGATTTAGCATCACATCGTACATGTATGTGTCCCATCTTACATGTATAGCACTGAGTTCTCTGCATAGAATTCAGAGAGGTTGTACATTTCTGCTTCTACACCATGGAATGAATGACTTCATTCCTGAGAAAATATTCGACTTTATATTTTGTCAATTTTTCCACAATTTAATAAAATGATTCTACATCTTTTCCAAGTGGCCCAGTGCATGCTACCTTCTTTAACCACATATTTTGGAGAATGTAATATCTGTCTGGTATTCTATATGTACATATTATATATATATGTGTGTGTGTATCTCTTTTTTCAAATCTACGAACTCATTTTTCTAATCGCATTTTTCTCCTTATAAAATAACACTGGACCTAAAATATCTGTGATGAAGGGCTCATCCTGCCATTTGAATTGGGTAAGAGGTTCAACTAAAATTCAGACATGCTTTAAAGATAACATGAAGCACGTGTTTTGAAATGAGGGTCAAGTGTATTTGATTAATGTTTCCTCTTGGGGGTATATTAGCCTTTCTTCTGACTTTCTCCACGGATGAGAGATTTCACTGAAAGAAGATGATGGTAAAGCTGGAATATTTGGGCATTTTAATTATTAGGGGTGAGTCTGATATTGATACATATCTTCTATTAAGATAAGTGATGTATGCTTTATGAAAAACAGCAAGCAGACACTTATCTTTTGTCTGGACACGGGAATTAAGCAGCTGGTAAAGATCCCCAACTAGAGTGAATCCTTCTCTAGTCAGCAGCTAGGATTTTCTGAGCTGGAATTTTCTCTCACGCTGGCTTCCAGCAGATGCCAGACAGTCCTTGTACAATGTTTATTTCTATTTGCTCAAGTGACACTCATTGTAAGGGAAAACGATGCTTAGTTTGTATTTCCTGTGGTGTGGGGACACACTGTGAATTCTATGGATGGAAACAAAAACCCTTCTTTAATAGTTTGATCTTTCTCGTAGAATTGTATTTGGAAATTGATTTGTTAAAAACCACATATCACCGTGGCCATTTTCTTCAACTAATGAGTAGGGCTGAGGGTTCAGCGATGTGGCATCTTCTGTGTACAGCATAGGGCATCCAGACCCGAGGAGCTTACACCTCTAGCAAGGGAGCTAAGACAAGCAGGGTTCTGGAAGGAAAGCCTGAGAAACTGCCGCAGGAGACTGGAGGGAGGGCAGACAGGTGCCAGCAGGATGTTGGCATTGTTGGGATTGTGTGGAGGAGGCAGTTCTTGAGCTGAGCTCTCGATTTTATGATCAGTGAGGTGTCAACCTCTCAGGGAAGGCTTGAACAGAGAACAAAAGCAATGGGCTGTAGAAGTCGGGACCCAGACCAAATACTGAGCGCCAGCTGAAGACTCTGGGCCACCTCCACAGCCACTGTACAGCACCATTTGGCACGACCACCAAAATGGCTTGGCTTGCGAAGTGCATCCGTGAGCATACCTGAGGTCACCGTCCACTGAGGACACCACTTTCAATTCATAAAGTGGCAAAAGGTTTAACATATGAGAAAATATTTTTTTAACTAAAAAGAAGAGAGAAGACATCAGCATACCCACCTATTTATTATTAGATACACGCGACCATTGACCTTGGCATGGCTGCGCGATGAGATGGGAGCGCAAGGATGCAAGGGGAGACAGGTGGGAGAGAAAGAGGAGACAGTTAGACAGAGGCCGTGGAGGAGCCTGTCGCTTAGGCGTTAGGTGAGTGTTTCATCACCCACACAGATCCTGTGCCTCGAAGAAAAGTCCAGGCAGCAAGATTCAGGAGCATTGTGAAGTCAGATGCACCCAGGAAAAATGCCCAGTGACCACATTCCCCTTCTGCCTCCTCCCTCCCATCTCACAGACTTTATTAAAGAGTACTGATGCTTCACTTTGAAGATACACATTACCAAAGACAAAACTAGAATCTGAAGGATCAGCTTTTGCTCCTTTTTCAGATTTAAAAATATTCCAAGTCAATCTCTTTTCTTTACAGTCTTTAAAACTTAAGCTAAAATGTATTTAATATTTTCTAACATAAATCATAAATAATTTGTAATGATATCAAAGTAATTTAAGTGGCTCTTAGAAAATTATTATTACATAAAGTGTATTATTGCTCTGTCATGTGTTATCGGTTGGTAAGTAAAATGATATTTCTGAGATTGCCTACTGAGAAATTACAAGTTTTTCTTATGCATGCATATACATTCTTTTTGTAATTCTAACTATAATTTCTGAAAGGATAAACACAGCAAATTCTACTTCATCTGCAAGTGCTCTTTGCCTACACTGCATATGCTCATGCACACACGCGCACACACACACGCACACACACACACACACACACACCAGAGTTGTACAAGACAGCACTAGGTAAACAAGACGCCAATGGAAACAATATTGCTGAAACCAACTTACTAAGAAGAGCCCATTATTCCCCATCTGCAGCCAGTTTTATCACAAAACTAATAAAGCAAACAGGTAAGAGAAAGCTAGCAGGGAAGTCGATTCCAACTCTAAACATACTTATTTTTCCTCACCACTGGGATCTAAAATGTAGTCATTGATTAGAACTCAGGACAATAACTTACTGGAAGGTAAAAATTATCAGTAAGAAAAATATAATCAGAGAGAATTTTTTAAAAAAATGATGTACATACCAAATATTTAAATTCAACTTTTGTGACTTTTCTAGAACACTCTTACAGAAAACTTCATAACACCAAGGTTATTTGATTTCTGTAAGGACCTAGAGAACAAATTTTGTTTTTAGATCTGAAAGGGAAATCCCAAGCAACTCTTCAACACTTCCCCTTTTCTGATGCTCCTAAGTTTTCTTGGAAAAGTCGCCACAAACAGGAAGAAAGGGAGCGGTGATCTCGAAGGGGTTGCATCATTTAGGGCTGCTGTCTCTAACTGGTTGACAGGCCAGTATTGTATTGCTGTAGTTGTAGAAAGTAGACAGCATGTATGTGTCACGGGAAGTAACATGCATAACAGGCCCGGCAGTACACTTGTCCTTCAAGGGAACTCTGGGCTAAATTCAAGTTTTACATACACACTCAGTCTGAATCTTTTTTAGGCAGTGTCTTAGTTAGGGTTACTATTCCTGGAAAGAAACACCGTGAGCAAAAGCAACTTGGGGAGGAAAGGGTTCATTTCCCTCACCGTTCCATGTAAGAGTTCATCATTGACAGCAGTGTGGACCGGAGCTCAAGCAGGGCAGGAACCTGGAGCGGGGAGCTGATGCAGAGGCCATGGAGGGGAGCTGCTTAACTGGCTCCCCATGTTTTTCTCAGCCTGCTTTCTTATAGAGTCCAGGACCCCTTACTTGGGATGACCCCACCCACAATGGCGTGGGCCTTCCCTGTCAATTACAAATTAAGAAACCGCCCTCCAGACTTGCCTGCAGCCTGATCTTAATGGAGGCATTTACTCAATTGAGGCTTACTCCTCTCTGATGACTCTACTTGGGTCAGGTAGACAAAAAACGGCCAACACAGATAGGTGACTAGTCTGGTAAAAGCTTTGTTGAGCCTTTTGTCTTCCATAAAACTGTGGTTCTGAAAACATTTACTCTTCCATACAAATTATATCCTATTTGACGATATATCAGCAAACCAACCCAGACACACGACAATAAGGACAACAGTGACAGAAAGCTTCAACAAACAGGAAGAAATTTTAAAGAGAAGAAAATACTCCTTGAAGGGAAGAGAGTGCTTTAGGAACAAAATGAATTTTAAGTCATTATTAGCAATGGTCAACAGTTAAATCTCACAAATGTAAGCGTTCTCTATCCCTCCTTCCCCCATTTTTGTTTATTTGGGTTTTGTTTGTTTATTTGTTTTAATTCACTTTGTAGTCTAGTTTGGCCTTGAATTTGTGGCTGCACCTCCTCCTTTGTCAACCTTCCTAGTGATGGGATTACAGGCAGGGGTCACCCATGTCAAGCTTGAAACCTATTTCTAAATTATTTGACAATGACTGTTGAAGAATTGCTGAGTATACTTAAATTAAGCATGCATATTATCAGAATTCAATAGTAAATAGTTTTTAGCTGTAGGCATCATAGCAACATCAAAGAACATGAAGTCGTAATATTTTCTAATAATTGACAAGTGTCACTGATGAACGTTTTCCCTCCATCAAGCTGTCTTTGATATCCCTTGAGTTCTAATGACTACTCAGTGTCGAGTACTGACTATCACTGAAGGAAGTGGGATAGTTTCTGTGGCCCACTCTGTCCCCACGGAGCAAATTCTCAAAGGGCATCTTGTGACTCTGTTGCCTGGGACACACACACGCACGCACACACACACACACACACACACACACACACACACACACACACACACCAGTGAGAAGTTCAAGGTTGAAAGTCCCAGTGAGAGTGCTGGATTTGGCTTCCCACTGAAGCCGGGTACCAGCACAGATGGGAGACGCCGCTTCTTTGATTTGCTCACCTGTAGATGGTGGCGTCTTCTTTGCTGGGGATAGACTTGAGGTCTGTGAGTTCCAGGAACCGGTCATGGAAGTAGTGGAGGTGAAGGATGCACACCAGCAGAAAGGAAGTGGGGATGAAAATGCGTGTGAACAGCTCCGCTACCGTGAACTGCTTCAGACCGAGATCCTCAAGCCTGTGGAAGAAGACAGAACAAAAGCAGGGACCTTTCTGAGGGAGGCACTTCCGGCCAGCCTCTCTCTCACAAGCCACAACAGCATTTTCTGCCTTGACCACTTATAACTACTCCCTACTATTTGTACCGATCCAACTAGCTTGTCTTCACAGCAGTCAGTAACAAGTCCCTGTAGATCAATTCAGCAGCCACATCTCTGCCCTTATTTTGTATTCGAACACGCGGACTCTTCTAATAGTTTTGGGGTCAACACATCACATATCTCTGGCTTTTCCTTCAGCCCCCACCTCCTTCTTTGTACTGTACATAGCAACTGAAATCCATTTGACTCAGTTGGGGTACCTTTTCTTGTGCTCTTCTTGGCTGACGTCATCATCCCCCCACGAATTTACCCACGTTTCTGTTGCCAAAACGAAAATGCTGACTAACCAGACCCATATTCCTACTGGAAAGCAGCGGTACCAGTACCAGCCTTGGCTTCCCTCTTTTCCTTGGCAAAGCCATTCTCCACTCTGGCCTCTCCTGAACCACTCAATGGGGCAGACGTCTGCCTCGTGCGAAGTTTAGCCATCTGAAAGCATCTCCGTTTCCTAACACACTCCTGTAGGCTTGTTTCACCCCCTAAGTGCCTCTGGACCACTCCCCCACCAGCACACACACAACCATTACCTGTCTTCCTTCTCCTCGGTCTGAGGAGGATCCTGTCTTTCTCACAGGACAGTTGCTAAGCGCATGTGATGTGACTTTGTTCCTGCTCCCCACAAGTCCCATTCCCAAAGAAGCTTCCAAGATTTGAAGAAAATTCCAGCAGGAATAAAATACAAACTGCTTACTGTACCTGACCTGGACTTCGGTTGTGCCCTCTCACCTCTCTTGCTGTCTTCTTGCTCTCAAATGGGAACTTTCCTTCATCCCTTCTGTACCCACAACCATTTCTATCCTGCCTTCGGGCCTTTGTATCTGCTCTACTTTCTGCCTAGGATGCTCTCCCACATCCTAGACTCAAAAATTCCAGTTTTCTCAGAACAGTTTGGCTTCTGCGCACCAGGTAGAATTTAAAGGACCCCCTCACCGAAGAATTGTGAGACCACCATGCCATTTACTTCTCCTGCAGCCTTCCAGCAGCCTAGGGTTTCCTTCACAATTAATGCATGTTTTAATGCACTTACATGCATCACAGTAGATTGATTATTTTGGCTTCCCAGGCTTCAATTCCCTTTCTTATTTCCTATTGTATCCCCGACACAGGACAAGTATTCAAAAAGCATCTATAGTGAATCCGTGTGGTTGTATTTGTCTCATCACACACATCTCTTGACACCTCCACATTTTCAGATCAAGACGCAGCTATAGCTGGATTTCTAAACTAATCCCAGGGATTTGTAGGAGAAGATCAGAAAGACTGATCTGTTGCCTGCGGTCGCGTGCAATCACGTCACTCTGGGGCAGCAGCCCGGCAGGAATGCCTTTTCCTGTGGCACCAAAGAGTCTAAGCCTAGACACGGTGAAGAGGCAAGTGCACTCATGAGCCTCCCATAGGCTGGAAAACTACGTGCTGCTCTGGGGAGCAGAAGGCATGGCATTTTACAAGGCAGCTGTGTTTCCCACGGGATGGACGACTAAAAATCATCTTTCATTAAAAGGGGGCTGAAAAATCTTTTGCCGGCTAGCCATTATGGACCCTTCACTTACATTTCAAGCTCAGACTTTGACAGAGGGAACACAGGAGAAGGGGGCTCTCTAATTTGCCTTTGAAGACCTTCCAGACCTTCACAGCATCACGTTTTCCTAAAATTGTGCCCCGGGAGCGTCGACATGTGTGGCCCCTTTCCCGTTCCATCCCATCCCAGGCACGGAGCCCTTACTTTTCTTTCTTTAAGCCGGTCATGTTTTGCCACAGGCCTGGGAAGTTTTCAAACTGGTAAGTGTATATAAAGATGAGCACCAGCATGGTATAAATGACCACCGACATCCAGAAGTATTTCAGAATTTTCCTCCACCATTCATAGTGAACCTGCAAATCAGACAATGGAAAGTAAAGGAAACAAAAAAAAAATACAGAAAAATAATTGGGGGGAAAAAGGCTCATATAGGCATCTGGCTTAATTAAGCAAGGCATGGAACACATATAGGAATCTTTGAAGTGAAGTCTATTTTAGTTTTAGGTTTTCTAAGGTTCTTTTGGCAGTTTAGTTGTGTTGCTAGGCGTTAGAACTGCAGCTGAACTAGCCATAGCTAACTGCGTCTTTGTATAAGTTGCCGGTTCCAGCTTCTTCTCCATGAGCACATGCTTCACAGAGTTCCGAGACAGTATCCAGAAGCCTCTCAGCACATCTCATCTCTAGGAGACCAAGTGATGGCAGCCATGATTTTTTTTTTTTTTTGGTGTTTACAGTAAACTGCACTCATTTTGAAATTCAATATTGTATTTAATGAGCAAAAATGTGAAATACTCATTAGAGGACATTTCTTCCTTCTTCTTGAATACCTCAGAGGTATTCAAGAGTTCACCAATTTCTGCTGAAAACATTTTCAAACTCTCATTATCACATCTAAAGAAGCCTTGCTATGGTGATTGTCAGGTGTTCTGTTGGATGCCTGAAAGAATACTGTAGTTACTCTAGCCTGTGTCATTGGGCTCCCTTCTCAAATCAGGTCAAACAAAGTCTGTGAAGAGGTCAACTCATTTGAATATCATTAGTTTATGCTACCAAAGCTCTTGCTCTCTCTCTCTCTCTCTCTCTCTCTCTCTCTCTCTCTCTCCCTGTCTCTCATACACACACACACATGCACAAACCACTTCCTGACCCCAAAACCTGCAATATGAGCAAACTGGAGAATCCTTAATTACTTAAGGTTATTCACACATTGCTCTTAAATTATTAAATGTTAAAAATATGATCTAATTACAAAGATAGTTTTCCAATCAATACATTTTGGAAAACTTAGGAATTTTTATTTTTAAGTTTTAAAGAATTTAAAATAAAAATATCTAAACTAGTTCTAGTTTTATCCCTACCATGGGTTTTTCACTTTTAAGTGCAGAAGATGACACCTGATAGCAGAATGGCTGTTTCCACTGCATGGAAGTTCAATACGGTGTATAGACTTTGATTTATTTTTTTAATATTGGTATGTTATTTTTCTCTGCTAGTTATTTTCCATAGTTAATAAATATTATTCAAGGGTTTGAACTATCAGCTATAGAATAAAGGAGTGATATACTTAAATACCTAAAAGTTTATTTTAGTTTATATTGCTGTGGGACAAAGGATCAAATAGAAATGAAAAAAAAAGTGAGAGAATCCATTGATTCTAAGTCATTCTTGACTTCAGGATTCTGAGTGTCATCATTTTCTAAAATATGGTTATCTTTAAGAGAGAACTCATCTCTACTCACAGATCACGTGTGAGAACTAAAACCTTGGGTACATAATGTTTACCTACCTGGTACAAGGCCACACAGAACAGGAACAGCACCATGTAGATGATTTTGTACATGACGATTTTCCCCTCAAAGCTGACGAAAAAGAACATGCCCCCGCACACGTAGATCCAGTATTTAGTGAACAGGGCCACCACCAGATTGCCTAGCACCTTCATGATATCCTGGTCATCATCTTCTTCCACTTCCTCCTCCTCCTCCTTCTTTAGCTCATGCCGTTCTTCCTTTATTTCCTCTTCCCCTTCTGCCTTCTCTGGGGCCTCTCCTTCTACTTGTATATCTTGGAGTTCCTCATCGTCTAAACAGAAGACCACGTCGTGAGTCCTGGCTACAGCCATGCTTTGGCTCCGGGTGGTGTACGGGGGCATGGAAGCATGTGCTTTCTGAGTTATTAAATGACTTTCGATTCCTCTAAAATATAAGGCAACACTGACAACTGATTGAGAGCTCTTATGACTTTCTTAAAATGGAGTATAGAAAAGAGTATTGTATGCTAATCTCTCTGTAGCACCTTTGACATCTTCAGTATATCGAGGGTCAGACAGTGGAAAGATGAAGTGTAACCATAGTCAAAATCACACTATGAGGCTATTTCTGATTCTATTTGTTTCGTGACAATAGACAGCAACAGAAGCAGGGTAAGAATGTGACCAGTGCTAGCTGTCTTAACCCAAAGACTTAACTAACTAGAGGCATAAGAGTTAAGGCCAAATACAATTTATTATTAAATTGTAATTGTAATTATTATTAAGATAAGCCTAAAATAATTTTTTTTTTGGTTTTTCGAGACAGGGTTTCTCTGTGGTTTTGGAGCCTGTCCCGGAACTAACTCTTGTAGACAGACTGGTCTCGAACTCACAGAGATCCGCCTGTCTCTGCCTCCCGAGTGCTGGGGTTAAAGGCGTGCGCCACCACTGCCCGGCAAGCCTAAAATAATTTAACAGCTTGGTATGATAGGAAAATTTCATCTTCATTTAAACTATGCTGCTATCTAGGAAATTGTGTCAAAGTTACCTTCACTATCTTTTTAAAGCTACCTACATTTGAATAATTTATTCAAGAAACCAGTGGCTTCCCAGAGTGAGGGGAGTAAAACTGAGTTGGGGGTTAGATTGTTTATGCTAAATTAACCGTTCTTTACTAAAACTGAGAAGCTTTCATCATTGCAATGAATAGACATTCAAGCTCAGATAGGCCACGTTTAAATCTTAGGGGGTACTGTTTCTGAAATAAGAATCAAAGTTGGGCTTAATAACAACTAAACAAACAATATTCGCTGGTCTGTGCTGGTTTTCTGTGGTTTACTGCATTAGGGTTGCCAGCCCAGCTTCTCTAAGTACTGATGCTACTTAACTTCACATGGTGCTACTTAACTTTTTTTTTTTAAATTAGTTTATTTCTAATTATTTGTGAGTGTGACAGAGGAGGATATGTGTGCATGAAAGCAGATGCTGGCAGAGGCCAGAAGAGGGCAGCAGATCCCCAAGAGCTGGGGTGACAGTTAAGCGTTGCCTAATGTGGGCGCTGGGAATTGAACCCACATCCTCTGCACAAGCAGAATGTATTTTTAACCACTGAGCCATCTTCCCAGTCCCCATACCTCTTTAATATCATCTAACCCATCTTAGAAACAATAAACATACTTATTCATATGCCTGGGAATTAGAAAGCAAGTTCTCATTGCCTTGTCTATCTGTACAGAAAGACTAAAGCTAAAGACACGTCAATAAATCATTATCCCTCCCTTGTTCCCTGCATCCGCTTCTTTTTTTTCCCCTATCTTTAAAAAGCCAAGAATTTAAATCCAAAGATTTAAGTTAATTTATTGGTTCCAATTCTCACTAGAAGTATGTCTTCAGAGAAATTTTCTCTGATATTTAGTGTTGTCTTCCACTGGGAGTCGCCTCTTTAAAAGTCAAACAACACACGTAGTTCCTCTGGGCCCACACGTGCGCTCTAAATGTTTCCTTCTGTCTGTAGAGGTCAGATGAGGCATTCAGTCTCCTGGAGCTGGAGTTGCCCTGTTTGTGAGCTACTCCATGGTGCTGGGAATTGAACCTGTGCTCTCTAGAAGAGCAGCCAGTCCCCCATCAGCCCAGTCCCCCACTTACCCCTCTCCTCAAGTTCTTGACTTCCAATTTTGACCTCAGACAGAAGTGCTTCTTTTTCCTGAAGGGCCTTTTGCTCTGTGAGGTGCTGCCGCAGAAGCAGCCAAAACGTGACGGTGAAGAGAATCTGAAAGCAGAACAGGGAGGTGGGGACTGAGCCACGTCGGCACTGCGTTCTCCCTGTGGCTGCGGGGCCACGGCGTACACGTCTTTCCGCACGTGAGCGTCACTCACACACTATGATCATGTGGAACACTGTTCAAGGCACTGAGAAGAGGAACAATTTCAAGTCAACAGGAAAACAACACCAGCAATTAGACTCCTGCAAGGCCAGTGTTAGAGACGGACTCTCTCCTGACAGCCAGGCCCTGAGAGAGTTCGGTGTGTCTTGTATGACACTCCTTTGACTCTTCGGTATCCCTTATTTGGGAGAGTGCACAGATAAGGAAAAGAGTTATTCGTGCCGTACCAGCTTGTTATTCCTGTTCATCTTTTCAGTGCCTGAGAAAGAATTCGAAGCTGACACATGTCTATGTTGACATTCTCTTGTGGCTGGGGATAAACTCCTGATTCAAGGAGATCCTTCCTCTAGAGACAATGCAGCCTAGCTCATAGCAGGGATAATTTTTGGCTTTGGTAACAGTGTTATTGAAATACAATTCACATACCACACAACTTCCTCATTTCAAGAGAGTACGTTTCAAAGACTGTGGTATATATAGGTAGGCTAGATACTTAGGACGCACGAGGCTCTGGATGAGAGGCCAAGAACCTTCTGAGATCTGTCTGCTAGTGGGTTTCAGTCTACTTCCAGGGTCGCACAACCATTACTGCAATCTATTTTGACGTCTTTTCATTGCCTCCCAAAGAAGCACAATTTCTGTCATTCCTTATTTCATATATCAGTTCTAGCCAATGATTAATTTACTCTTTGTCCGTGCTTACCTACATAATGTGGACATTTAAGTAGAGAGAATTACGTAATGCATACTGCTCTGATGAATGAAATTTTCATGATCTGCTAAATAGAGGGCCATGGCATTTACCTTTCTTTCTTTCTTTCTTTCTTTCTTTCTTTCTTTCTTTCTTCCTTCCTTCCTTTCTTTCTTTCTTTTCTTTTTTTTTTTTTTTAAGAAAGGGTTTCTATGTGAAACAGCTCTGGCTATCCTGGTACTTGCTTTGTAGACCAAGTTGGCCTCAAACTTACAGAGATCCATCCACCTGTCTCTGCCTTCCAAGTGCTGGGATTAGACATTTGCCACAATGTCTGACCTTGGCATTCAGTCTGCTCTGAGGACCCATCTTCTGCTTAGCCTAGTCACTAAATAAATGTATGGGGGATACCTGATGCCTGGACACGGTAAATGGTAGTAGCTTCCAGGAAGAGACCGTTTCACGTTATATGACTGTGTCTTTTGGAGATAGGAAGTTTCCTATATGTCTAGTGATGAAAACAATTTGAAGTTTATTTAATATATGTGATGATTTTTTTTATTGTCTTAATGTCATCAACATGTAGGGAATGCATGTTTGGACTTTGTGTGTAAAACAGATAGTAGTAAGCTATGATATTTAATGTTCTAAAATCAAAACCATTAAAATGATTCAAGAAAAGAAAAAAAGCAGTAACATGATTGCAAGTTCTTGCTGAAGGTGATGTAAGGATGACAAAAAAACACAAAATGCAAGTGTGTTATCATTTCTTCTGCTAGCATGCTCATAGACCATAAATAGGAAAATATCATCCACAATAAGTTATTACCTCTAGTGGCATATGCAAAGAAGCTGAATCTTACAAACTGCTAATCTGTCAAACAATTCTCCAATTTCTCCGAATAGTTCATGTTGCATTTTCGATTTCACATTGTATGATGCTATTTCCACATCTACCAATGCAGGAGAAACTTGGAGAAGAACAGCTGATGCCATGAAGGATTTACTAATAAACTTGGGAGATGCCGAGTTGCACTACTACGCATATTGACTATAAACGTTTAATAGAAAGGCTGTCGTTTCTAAGTCAAAACTAAAAGCGTGTGGTCGTCCACGCTGTGCCAGTCCCACTACATGGGCTCTTGCTCCCAGCCACGCAGGAGGTTGAAGAGGGATTGTCAGTTCAAGCCTTGTCTGCTCTCCTGAGTGAGTTCAGCCCAAACTGGGCAATGGTAGGGTCCAGTCACAAAATGAAAAGCAAAACAGGAACCAGAGATGGTAGGATAATGGGGAGATCACTGCGGCTATTTTCCAGTTCTGAATAAAAAGAGAGGTGTCTGGATCTCCCCTATTTTTATTCCCAAATCATTTAGAGGCTACTTTTGTGAAAATTTGTTTGCGGTGACTATGATCACTATTGCTGGTCTTTCTTTCCTATCTCTTCATTCCTTTACCTTTGAAGCAAGCTCTCCTGGCTCTTTCTTTTCTAGAAATCCTGGGACCTTCTTAATTTCAGGAAGTTCAAAGCTCCAGATGTACTGCAAGACCAGCAGCAGGTTTGCATAGACAACCATGAAAGGCGAGCTGATCATGGCGTACTTCCTCCTGTTGCGTATCATCCAAAGGGTGCATGACCAAATCAACAGCACGAACGTCAGCCAGCTGTGGTAGGTGATACTCCAGGCCTGCAGAGCCATGGGGACAAAGGACAGCTGTCAGTATACATACAACAAACTCTGGGGAGTCCAAAGTTCTCTACACAGAAAAGATAGTGGCATTTAGATGAAGGGAGAGTAGAGAGATCCCAGCCTGTGAAGGGAGGAGAGGTGGAGAGAAGGCTGAATATGACATTAGCTTGGTGCTTCTCTTAGGGCCGTCAAAGTCCTTTTAGCCTAAATCTCTTTATCTTTACCCTACTTTGCGGTATGAAAGCAACTTTACTTTCCCAGGTAATGTGGAGTTGGTAATTAAATGTTCATGAACGAGTGTGGGCTACAGCTGGGTGAGAATTGGGAATTCTGAGGACCCGGAGTTGAGATTAAACATTCATGTCAAGTAGGCATACATGATAGAAACTAGACATTTTACTTGAAAAAAACTGCATGTTGGGCATCTAAACAGTGAACAGCAGGGGCAAGTTGACAAAGACTGACCTCAGTTTTCATCCTATAAGGTCAAAATCGTGGTGAGATCCTATGGGCAAATGATGCACTTTTCTTGTTGCCACAGCGTTCTCACAGATTTAGGGGTGTTATCTCAGTGCCGGCTGGCAGAGCAACTGCCAATCAGACTCAGGAATATTATCAATGCCCGGAAACCTGCTACCTGATTCCGGACTCCCTCACCCTGCACTCTTTCATGAAAAGGCCCTTTGAAAAGTGTTCTGGATATGGCTGAGGCTAACTGAAGTCAATCCAATTCCTAAACACCAAGAATTACCAAAATGATCCTCTAGCCCTGGAGGTATTAACAGTTTGTTTTGACTCTGGAAGCCAGACAAGAATGAACAGAAATGAAGCCCAAACAGGACACGCACCTCCTCTCAGCAATTTGAAATAAAGCACAAATTGCTTTATAAGTGAATGCTATTTTTATTGTTTAGAATAAATTAGGGATAAAACCTGTTTTTATTTAAATTATTTTAGTATGATGGCTACTACTGTCTGGATTATTTTCATGACATTATTCTTTAGAAACAGTATTTCTCTAGTAGAGATGGAGGAAGAACAGAGAAGGAGAGCAAAAAAGAGATATTTTGATTGAGGGAGCCATTATGGGGCTAGTAAGAAACCTGGCTCTATAGAAATTCCCAGGAATCTACAAGGATGACCCCAGCTAAGATCCTAAGCAATAGAGGAGAGGGTGCCAGAACTGGTCTTGCCCTGTAGTTAGACTGATGAATATCTTAAATAACACCATAGAACCTTCATCCAGCAGCTGATGGAAACAGAGGGAGAGACCCGCATTGGAGCACTGGACTGAGCTCCCAAAGTCCAGTTGAAGAGTAATCCACCATGTAAACAAAATGAATAAAATGACATGATCCTCTCATTAGATGTTGAAAAAGCCTTTGACAAAATCCAACACCTGTTCATGATAAAAGTCTTAGAAAGATCAGGGATACGAAGATAAAGATAAAAAAAAAAAAAGCAATATGCAGCAAGCCAACTGCCAACATCAAATTAAGTGGAGAGAAACTCAAAGAAATTCCCCTAAAATCAGGAACAAGACAAAGTTGTCCACTCTCTCCATATTTAATCAATATAGTGGGAATATTCCACGAAAATCTTTAATTTAGAAGAATTGTTTTTTTTTTTAATTCCTTCCAGCCACATGTGGCAGTATCCTTGCTAGAATCTGACACTGACTTACACGCAAGTTCATGTAGGAAGTACCTAAACTGGGTATCTGACTAAAGTGTCCAGGAACTGGGGCAGCCTTCTGCCAATGAACTTTCTCCCCAGCACTGCTCCCATCTCTACTCGGGGTCTTCCACTCTGCATCCCAGGCAGGCTAGAGCAATCAATCTTTCTGCCTGTGGTCTACCCACACCTTGAGCCATTCCCTAATATCTCTCTCCTCTCTCTCTCTCTCTCTCTCTCTCTCTCTCTCTCTCTCTCTCTCTCTCTCTCTCTCTCTCTCTCTCTCTCTCTGTTCCCTCTCTGCCCCCCACCCTGACAACTCTTGCCACCATCATCAGTAATACAGACTCTCACCACTGACCACAGGATTTGGAAGAATTACACTTTAAATAAGGATAATATGCTTCTTAAAACAAATCCTCTCTTGTAAGACAGTTGTTTTAAGGGAAGGGGGGTGTTAGAGCATCCTTTATCTTCCACTTTGAAGCTGGAGGTGGAGATGGAGATTTTAGGGTGGGGTGAGCTGAGGTATGCATAAATGGAAAGATTGCAAAGGAGCTCTTGGGAACCATGATGGCTGGGTGCTTGTCCCAGTAAGAATGTGATCATAGCAAATAATGGATAAATTTTCACCAAATCGTGTGGCAACTCCCTTCTATGAGAGAAATAAAAGCAGCTCACATCAGCCTTAAATACCCTTAATAGCTTCTAAAATACTACCCCCTGTGCCCTCTTAAGTTTGCAAAACAGGAGCCAGTTGAACCTGATAAGTTAATTTGAGACAAACATTTTAACATTTGAAAAGAAGATAACTGAAGATGATATAATTTTGAAATCTATAACATAAAAAGATCCCATGAAAAATTAATATATCCCGAAATATCTGTCATGGTTTAGGGGAGACTGATGCCCCTACCCTGGCGAGAGGCTTGGGGTCTGTACCTACTGTGCCTTGTAGGCCACTGAAGTACTTACCATCATAGCGATGAGGGCACAGATGTAACTTTGCTTCATGATGAACTGGAACACTGTGACCATGGCATGAATTCTCACACTCCTCTTTTCCTCCTGGCTCCCTTCCCCCTCGGAGCCTTCTTTCTTGTCCTCATCTTCCTCTTTCTTTTCTAGATAGACAAACACTTCATATGACTATGTATGCATGTAGTTGACTGATGTGGGGTCCCCTCTGTAGTTATGAATATGTTTTATTACTATTGGTTAATTAAAAAGTTGCTGTAGCCTATGGCAGTGCAGAATATAGCAAAGTGAAAATTCCAGCAGAGATAGAGGAGGAAAGAAGGCGGAGTCAAACAGACGCCATGTAGCTGCCCAAGAATCAAGGGGTAACAAACCATGAGCATCATGGTAAAATATAAAATAATAAAAATGGATTAAGATATAAGAGCTAGCTAAGAATATGCTTGAGCCACTGGCCAAACAGTGTTGCCATTAATATAGTTTTTGTGTGATTATTCGGGTTGGGATGGCTGGGAAGTGAAAAGCAGTCTCTGTTTACAGTTGACATCTGTCACAATGTCATCCTCCACACTACATCATGTGTGTGGTTTGGCCAGAGTCTTCCGAGATAGGAAGTGTTTCCAAGTAATACGGCCTCTAGAAGAGAAACAGATGCAATGAGTTCTGCTTAATGGAGATCAGGGCCCAGGAATGCCGAGAAGGAAAGTTCCACTGAAGGAAGTATAGAGAGTTCCCTCTAAGATGATCTCAACGATTCCATCCTCTGGTATTCTTGACTGTCTATCCTGCCCCTTGAATAGAACACTCTAGAAGAGATGGACTGTCACTTCCCAGATTCAGGTTTTCTGTTTTGTTTTTGTTTGTTTTGGTGTTGGGGAATGGACCTAAGGCTCGATGTAAGCTAGGCAAATGTCTGCCACTGAGCTACATTCTCGGCCCAACCAGATTCAGTTTGAAAGGAACGTGGCTTTCACTTCTGGAATCTTCTCTCAACCAACCACTGTCTTGCTTTTAGAGAGAAACCAGCTACCGTGTTGTAAACTTCCCAATGGAGGGATCGAGGCAGCTAGGACCTGATGTGTCCAGTTGGCCATCAGTTGGCAAGTTTCAGATCAGCAGCAGCTCCAAAGCAGGGTTAGAGGAAGATTCTGCCCCAGTCAAGCCTCCAGACGAGAAAGGAGCCTCAGCCTTAAGAATGACCAGAACCAGATGATGGGCCTTAAGCCAGAGGATCCGGCCTTGTGACACCAGATACCTGACCCAGAGAGACTGTGTAGTACTGGATATTGATCTATATCAGCAAGATGTTCCTTTTGACTGTTAATAAGGTATAATAGCTATACCACATGAGACAGAACAAACCATTCACAGAACAGTGATGGCTCAGTTTCTTCTGCACAGGCTGCAGTCAGGCTTTGGGGGCAGTAATCCAGTGTCTTTAAATTCTGCAACATTACAGTTGAATGAGACTAAGGTTTAAAGTAAAATTCATGAATCATGCCCAGCAATAAAAGCAAAATCAAATGGATCTAAGATTTACCAGCATGCTAAGACCTTGGTATGATGTGTGTATGTGTGTGTGTGTGTGCATGTGTGTGTGTAAATGAGTGTGTGGTGTGGATGGCAGTCACTTCTCTTCACAGGTCTAATCGTCAGTGTTGCCCCCCCCCCCCCGTGTGGTCCTTCCTAACCTCAGTCACATGCTCCTGAACCTGAGCTTGTATCCCTCAAGAGACTCCGACTCTGACCAGGTATCTCCCGTCCTGAATACTGTATGGCTTGGATTTAAAAGTTCTTCTCTGCAGTCTAGAGATATTCTGCTGCCCGGGTTTCAGCATGAAGTTCCACGACACTTTGTCTGGATTGTTAGGGAGAGCATCTGCGGCCAAAAGAGCAGGGTTTGTCTATGGATGGCCTCTTACCACTACTCTGGTGGATAATAAGAAGGGTTCCCCCCCCCCCGTTCTCTCTCTCCTCTCACTGCTGTCGGCAATTTTTGTCCCCTTCCTCTACCCCCTACCTTTAGTCTGTTACTAGGTACTGTGCCAATGTTCTGAGGCTCTCTGTTTTATGCTATGGGTCCCTTCACCAGCGGTGGGGGTAAATCGTCCAGCCTTCTATTATTTTTAGTGCAGTTAAAAAAGCATCCTCTTAAAAAAAATTTCTAAAAGATTAACTAGAAAAACTTTCGGCCTTCATATTAGCTAATAGAAAAACCAGCATACAGATAGATAAACACACACACACACACACGTATGTATGTAGGTGTGTGTTTGTGTGTGTGTGTGTATAAAACACTTACACATAGGTTGAATGCCATAAAAAGTTAACATGTTGCCAGGTGAAGCTGCTCATATTTGCAATCTCAGCACTTGGGAAATGCAGGCAAGGGAATTACTGCAAGTCTGAAGCCAGCCCCATCTCTATGCAGGCCAGGCAGGGCTGCACAGCAAGAACCTATTTCACAAAAGTTAGCAGGCTCGAAATCTTTTTCTTCTCACATTTTATTTTTCAAGGTTCCCCCATCCCTCCTACCACTTATTTCGTGTACAAGAGTCAAACGTGAATCAAAGCATGCTGGTGTAAATAGAGCACTAAGAGAACAGGCTTAATGTTGCAGGTCATGGATGGCAATCTCTCTGCTTAAAAACAGAGGCTGCTGGAAAGCAGAGAAACCAAATTACACAGGAAACAACAGGAAGTGGCAGCAACTTTATGAATGACAGAGTGGAGCATGAGCAAGGCTGTTCACCGCCCTGGAGGCGTTACCTGAGGATTCCTCCGAGGGCTCCCATCGGTATTGGGGAGTAGTATATAGGTCAGTCTTGGCAGGACCATTCTCTAGGGGCAGGCTGGGGTGGATGGTGTGGTAGTCCACAGGGTTGCCGTTCACCGTCACTAACAGGCCCTGCCAGAGGAACAGGAAAGAGGACAGCAGTGATTATGGTCTGGCCTCTCTGTAGTCACTTCTCTGCCTTCCTCCTTACATAACCCAGGATGAAAATCTGATTAGAGGCTGAACCATTTAATAAATCTCCAAATATTTTTATCAAGATGGACCCTGTGTGCTCCACA
This sequence comes from Alexandromys fortis, assembly GCF_014885135.2. NCBI lineage: Eukaryota > Metazoa > Chordata > Mammalia > Rodentia > Cricetidae > Alexandromys > Alexandromys fortis. The sequence goes on along the minus strand of NW_026067979.1, from coordinate 4,677,317 downwards.
GACTAGTCAGAGTAAAATGCATCCCCAATCTTTCTGCCCTTCTGCCACAAACCATGGGACAGCCTCTGACCTCACAATAATGCAAACTCCTACAGGGGCTAGTGGAGCCCTCCCTGACGGGGGTCTACTCTCTCTAGGGCAATCTTCCAGCCATCTGGCTATGTGGTCCTCCATACCTTCCCCGGGTCTCCACCCTCGTCTTGTTCCAGACCCCACTTGCTTTGCAGAGGGCTAAGCAAATGTTCTTCAGGTCTCGGGTGAGACACTCCAGCTGCAAGGCTACGGTACATTAAGTGCAGATACTTGGGCATTCTTTTCCTCCAATTTCTCTAGATTATGTATTTGAGATAAATATGAATATACAGATAGGCAATACCTCCCGTTTATGTAATAATTAGCACAACTACGGATGGGGATGTTTTAAAGACAGGCAGGTCAATAGGGCTAGGGATGATAACTTGGTCAGTACGGTGCCTGCTTGTGAAGAACAGGGACCTGCATTTGATTCCACAATCTATGCAAAGAAAGCCAGGCACGGTAGAATGTCCTTGTAGCCTCAGAGCTAGGGAGACAAAAAAAGCTCACTGACCAGTTGGCAGAGACTAAAGAAAGGTCCTAATCAGTGAGAGACACTGCTTTAGAAAACAACAGCTTCTCTTGGGGGCCAGCTTCTGAGGAACGGCACCCAAGGCTGTCCTCTGGCTTCCATACTCATACACACACACACACATTTACCTACACACACATATGCACCTACACACATATGTGTGCACTCCCACATACACAAACAGGTACACATATGCACACACATATACATGAACACAAAACAACAATGCTCCAAATAGGGCTTTTTCAAAATATAAATATGTTTCGTATATTCTAATCAGTTTATCATATCACATGCATCAGAATTTTTAGAGTAATAAACCTGATATGGTTTTTGGAAAAAAGAAAATTGAAAAGTTTGTGGAAATTTACAGGTAGCTCAAATATAATTAAAGGCTCTAACTCCACTTGCCACTTCGAAGTCACTTACACAAGCATAAATGACAATTCTAAGGATATACTAACATCAGATGGTTTGTAGTCATCTTGGGTCATGGATAAAAGCTGCAAAAGGCAAGGCGGGACAGCGTGTTAATTGGTAAGCTAAAAGCAGTTGAAAACATATCTTCATTTGTACATGTTTCTATATGTAAACCCAACCTCTCACTAGCAGGACGCTAGTATGTTAGAAGGGCCATGCAAAACACAACAGACCACTGATCTGGGTGTCATCGCTTGTCGTAACCATTTCCCAACTCTGATGTTCAGTTATGCAAACAAGCCATCATTAGCTGTGAGATTAGAAACACTTTTATGGACACAGTGATCCTTGTCCTACCATGACTCTAGAACATTCGACTTCTCAGCAGGACTTTGCGCAGATTTTGTACATGGCATGCTATTCAGAAGTCCTGCTCTGTCATGCAGAACGTTTAAAAGGCATGTAATTCAAAGTTAATATCAAAGAAAATGAACACAGGCATGTGCTGCTCCATGCCTGGGCGTCTTGTGAGGACTGCATCATTAGGTAACCTCACTTCTGTGTGACACCTTAATGACACTAACCTCAAAAGCACAGCCTGTTCCATTCCCACGCCACAGGGCCTAGGTTACCACGCCCAAGCTACAAACTTGATGGCAGGCTACCACACTGCAGATTAGCCCCAGAGGAAGCACAAAGATTATTTATACACCTAAAATTAGGTGCTGTAAAGATGTGGTAGAAAAGGTAAGAGTGATCCACTTCAAAGGAGCAGTTTGCTGTGGATGAAGCTTGGAGGGCTAGAGACGGGCTCTGAGGAAGTCAGCAATGAGCAATAAATGGATGTGACAACCTAGCATGCGGTCGCACCTCTAGTGGAATCTATACATGCTACACACTTGGGCTGCGCTAGAGCTACTTCAACAGTGGGATTTTACATTTTGAGCTCTGATACTGTGATACCACATCACAGGCTGGAAGAATTTCTGACGTCATTGTCATCTTATTGGGCCAAAGTTCACTGTGTGGACTATCCTCATATCGTGTTTGGCTTTTGTTCCTGGTTCTTCAAGAAGGTTCTTAGCAGAAATGACTTTTGTTTTCTGTGTATACCCAGCATTGGTGCTGGTGGAGGTGTTGGAGGTGGTGGCTCTACAATCACTGCTATATTTGGGGGTTTTGGCTTTGATTTGCAGTCGGGCACCATGGCGTTTTAGCCATTGCACAGAGATCAACATATGACCAGAAAGAATTGTGACCTTTTCTCCCTTGACAGGGTCTTGGGACCCTCAGAACACCATGGGACTTAGTTTACACATGCTGTAGCTATCTGCTCTTACTATTTGGTGAAATAGGCATGATGACACCAGGGAGACAAAGGCAACCCCTTAGGTATCTCAGGCATGATGCCTGTCCCATGTCACGCCACACCTGTGCCACGTTGTATTCCACCACCCCTGTGGAAGCATCCCATCTGCCCGATGGTGCTGTCCTTCCTCACAAGGCACCGGCAGCGAGAGCAGGGCTGTGTGCTTTGAAGAAACCTGTCTGCCACTGAATCTGCTGGAGTCTTCTTCTGAGTTCTCTAAAATTCTGGAAATAACTTGAGAGGCCCATCCAGAACAGGAATATTTATCTCGATGACTTTGCCAACAGGCTCTTAATTTGGTCCAGTGCCAGCCAGAATGAATTCAAGCTGACTGGTGCTAGTGATATATTACATATAACTTACACATTACAGGAGTTATGTGAACCAACACACTTGCCCTGCCAGCGCCTAATAAAAACCAAGAGGCCCATAACGACATGCAGGCAGAGGCTGGGCCTCCCCCAGATGGTTATGGATTTACCACGATGGCCAACTACTTGACACACAGAACAACTCTACTGTAGTATAAGTTACCATTTCTCAGCGCTAACAGTTTATTTACTTACTTTGTTTTAAGTATTTTAATTTTTTTTTAAAAAAATCAGGATTTCTTTTTAGGATTAGTGTATTTCAGTCTAAGGGATGGATAAATAAAATTGTTCTCTTCTGGGGTCTGATGGGCCACTACTTCCTTTAGAAGCTCCAGGTTTGGCTTTGACAGAGGGTTTTGGAAATAGCTGCCTAAGACATGTTATGTCTGTAAGTCAGAAGCAACGGGAGCTGACCGCTGGCATTGAACCCCACATTCAACAACAGAACACAGAGGCAGAAAACTAAATGGAAGTCGAGCGCTCTTGCTCTGTGCCTTACTTTTCTCTCATCTGTTGGGTACTGGGTGGCATACCACAGGCTCCGCCTCCTCTCTGCTGGGTTCTGAGTAGAGCTGCAGTCCAGGGTGCCCTCGTCTTCCTTCGCCATCTCATCTTGCACCTGAAACACAGAATCATGGGAGCATCTCTGCTTCCCAAGGCAGATCCACAGGCCGCTGCCCTTTGCCCGCATGTATTCAGAGTGAGTGTATGACGTAGATGGGATTTTGATCAACACTCTCCTACAAGTGATGGCAAAACACTGTCATGTCTTTCTTCTGACCATCACTATGGATTGCTGTCTGATTCTGCTAAAGCTTCACATGTTACAGACGTGAAATACCCCTGGCTTCCCCATGTGTATTCTAAACGGCACCATAAAGCAGCAATGTAGCTGGTTCTTAGGGCAAGCACTTCGAAAAGAGTACGCAGTTAATGGTGTAAGCCACTCACGGGTGAATCTCCCATTAAAACGTTTTTCAACCCAGGCTTTTGCTCTCTAGCTCAGATTGGCCTTAAACTCACAATTCCCATGACTCAGCCTCCAGAGTGCTAGGATCACAGACACATGCCACATGTCCAGTTCATTATTTAGTAAAGACTGATTCGTCTGGAGATCTCACAGAGTAATGGGAACAGAAGGATTGAGCAGACTAGGGAGGCTTTCTAGCAAAGGTGTTCCTGTAAAGAGGGAATTGCTAATTGCTATGTAACTAATCTTGGAGTGGAAGGTGTGGATTTGAGCTCACTGCCCAATCGTGGGGTCCAGTGTGCAGCAGAGCACCCAAGGGAAGCATCCTACTTCCCAGAGGCCAGAGGCCAGCCACATCATATACATAGTCCCAACTTGTGGTGAGCCAACCTAGTCATTTTTCACTTCACAATGATCGTAAGTGATAAGGCATCCAGTAAGAATGGTACTTTGACTTACAATACCTGCAGCTAGAGGTGAACATGCATGCACCTGTACTGTTGATTACTTTTAACACTCACTGTGCTATAAGAAATGATGCAACAGTATAATGCAGTCTTTGCAATATATGACTTTGGCAACTTCAGGCTCTGTGGTCTGAGTAGTCCATGTTAGGCTGTGATTGACAGTAGGCCAGGTATTTTCAAGTAAGGATGACTTCATTGGGAAGGAACCCCATTGTGCGATGGGGAATATCCTTTGGATATTTACCTCCTGATACGCTCTCTTCCTCCTCCTCTTCCTGCCTACCCCCTTTTTTTACAGGTTTGGAAGACTTTGACCTCAGAGCTCACATTTGATGGCTGGCATTCTTCACCGAAGGTGCCAGAGCTTTCTGAAACACGGCTTTGTCTTTTGTCTTCTCACATGGCCTCAACGAGAAACTTTTCTGCCTCAGCTCATTTAAATGTGATGCTTGACACTTATTCTGAGGGCTGTGTTCCACTTGCCCCGACAGACATTGGTTTGAATACTACTGTTGGCTGCAGAGTCTACAGACCATTGCCTTCACAGCTTTCTCTGTCTCCCCAGCTCCAGAGAGGGTCCATGCCATTCACACCAGAGAATCACACAAACCTGTCACCAAGCTACCTGGATGGCTACATGGAATGCCATGGGAAGAGATAAGCACACTGGAAATTCTTAATAACTCGAAGATCTTAATTTCTGTAATGTACATGATGTTTTTCCAAAAGCAGTTTCCTCCCTTCACACATTTTAAGTTTTGTGTGAAAATTTTATTGATGATAAATATGTATATATATATATCATAGATATATACACACATATGTATATACACATGCTCAGGTGTTTATGGAGGAAGCTAACGATACAATCTTAAAGGTTTTTTATTAGAATAATCAATTTAATAAAGGAATTGAGAAAAGTGTAATTCGAGATGATTCCTTCCTTTTGACCTCACAGAAACCATTGCTTTGAGTTACCAATTCGTGGAAAACACTACAGTGTTGCTGAAATAGTGCTGAGTGCTTGGGAGTGACGACCACATTTCCCAGAGATTCCAGGTACATTGCAGATAAGATTAGGAAACGTTTCCGGGTCCTTACAAGGGGCTCTTGCAGCCAGATGCGGATCAGCGTGGCCAGCGTGTAGTACATCACCAGCAGGAGGATGGGGTTGGCATGGTGATACCAGGACAGCTCTGGGTTCACTATGATCTTCCAGGTGCTGGAGCAGTCTGTTTGGATTACGGATTTGATTCCAAACAACCTGTTCAAAGACAAAGAAAGTGTGGATAGCCACAGTCAATCATGACAGGTTTACACACTTGAGAGTAGATAAATAAAGCCGCAAATTACATAATATATACAGAGACATCTAATATTCATGCACACTTAAAAATTGGATCAGCAGGAGGGAGACAAGAGATTCGAATAACTGTTAGCATAGTGCCGGGTTGAGAAGCTGGGCTGGGAAGAAACTCAGAAATGATAAAGTGAGATCAAGGACTCCATCTTGCTGCCTCATTCTGTTTCCTTGGAATCCCCAAGACTCCCCAGATCTCTGAAGCGGTATTTTCCTTATGACCCACGACAATTTTATTTGTATCATAATTTAAATTCTTAATTAGTTACTTTGGTGCTAGTTAAATTTTAAGTTCTCCTGAACAGAGAATGTGTCTTAGCATCTTGTTTTCAGGACAGCTTAGTAGGACAGGTTTTACCTGCAAGCCAAGTGCACCAAGGACCAGGTGATTACAGTTATGGGAGGAGTAAAAACCAAAGGATGGTAATGTCCCTGCTAATAAAAGAAGCTGGAGAGCTGGCTCAGCAGTTAAGAGCACTGGTTACTCTTCCAGAGGACCCGGGTTCAAATCTGAGCACCTACATGGCTGCTCACCATCATTTGTCTGGGGACCTGGGGACCTGATGCCCTCTTCTGCCTTCATGGGTGCTGCATTCATGTGGTGCACAAACATACATGCAGGAAAAAAACACCCATACACATAAAACAAAACTTTAAAGGGGTGGAGGGAAGGAGGCAAGGAGGGAGGGAGACAAGGGAGAAAGAGGAAAGGAGGGGAGGGAGGAAGGAGAAAAGACTGAAGGGGAGAGGGGGGAGAGGAGAAGGAGGAAGGAAGGGAGGGAGGGAGGGAGGGAGGGAGGGAGGGAGGGAGGGAGGGAGGGAGGGAGGGAGGGAAGGGAGGAAAGAGTTTCCAGGACTGAAAGTACAGTTCCCGCAGACAAGCTTCTGTTGCTCAGCACCCACCCTTGTCCCATGTGAGCACATATGCAAATCTGACACCGCATTAGCCACAGGATCTCTATGTTAATTCAAAATGCAGATTGCACTAAATCCTGACACAACTTTTCAAAATTTATATTTTAGCTGCCCCTCAGCCCTATCAAAATGATGGAATTATTGAAATTCCAAATGTGTGATAACATGCTAGTGAGGTCAATCAAATGAGCACATTTTTCAATTCACATCAGACTTGGCACGAGTAATTTCCCAGCACCAATATTATGGGAGCAAATATTGAACTTGGTCAGCGTTCTACAGCTCAGACCTAAAAGCCAAATATTATATAGTAGAATTTCTGTGAAGTTTATTTCTGTCAGGCTTCATTTATGGGCGATTTGAGTTTTTCAAAGCTTGGTAACTAAAGACTTACTTTGAAAGGGAACTCATGGTGCTTGTTAAAATTTGGAATGGCTTATTTTTAATACTAATTTCTACTATGTAGCCTGAATGTTCCTGATTACATAATGGGAAAGTGTGCAAAATATGACTTGTTAAGAAATGTTGAAAATGTGACATATAAGAAAGTCATTTTGGTATGTCACTTTCTAAGGAATGGTGCTAATAAATGGTTAAGTTTTTCCACATGGATGAGCTCCAGCTCTTTCTATTGTCTGTGCTGAGTCTTTTTAAACATTTGTTTACTTAATGTGTATAAGGGTTTTGCCAGCATGGTTGTATGCATACTATATGGATGTCTGGTACCCAGAGAAGCCAAAAGAGGGCATCCGATTCCATGGGATTGAAGTTACAGACAGTCGTAGGGCATCTTATGGGAGCTGGGTATCAAAACAGAGTCCTCTGTAAGAGCAGCTAGTGCTCTTAACCAATGAGCCATCTCTCCAGCCTAATTTTTACTGTTTCAAAAGAAATTACTAACTTCATCCCTTCTCCTCATCTACCTCCCCCTTCCTTCCTTTTTCAAATAGGTTTCACTCTACAGCCTTGGATGACCTGGAACTCCCTATGTAGACTAGCCTTGAAGTCAGACATCCGCCTGCCTCTGCCTCCTGTGGGCAACACTATGCCCGGCATATATTCTTTCACGTGACTCAACCATGCTCCGTGCAGGTGTAAGATCATCAAATACCACATGTGCTGTGTATTCTCTTTCAATGAAGGGCAGTGTAAATTCACTGCTGAGGTTGCCTTTCAAAGAAAGCAAAAAGGAAATCCAACCCTCTTCAGTTTCACACATGCCAACTGAATTGGCACTTCCTATAATAAATTTGCTTTATTATAGAGGTCTTTTTTTAAAGCTCAGTAAAAAGTCTTTATTGAAATTAGGCTTGAAATAAAAATATATTGCATCCAGCATTGAAAGATCAGATTGAACTGCATCAATATGTACAACTAAAACATACTAATTAAGAGAAAATAAAACACATAAGAAGCTGTTGAATACATTTATATGTACAATTAATACATGTCAATCAAAGGCAAAATAAAATGTACAAAAATCCAAAGAGGATGAAGTGTTATACTCCATTTAGAACCCTAAGACCTCCTGAAAATGCTTCTGTAGCCCTGGATGACAATGCGGACTTCTATATAGAGTACATGGAATGAAAAGCTCATCAGATAAGCTAGATAATCTGGGGCTAATTTGAGCAGGAAGTATCACCTTCCTCCAACTGGAAAAAGCCTCGTCATCTTTAGCGTAGACCTAGCTAGGCTTCATCAGAAATTCAATAGTAACTCCCCACAGGGGCTCACAAACAAGACAACTATTTCACTTCGCAACCAGCTTCTCATCCCTTGCAAACAACACAAGCCTTACTCCAGACTGAATCTGCAGATCTCTACATCGACACTGAAGAACCGGACTCGCGGTTTTGATCTGTAGCACATTGGCCTCAACAAACAGGTGAAACTACAGAATAGCTTCTCTAACTGTTCTCATCACTATAAACCAAACCTGACAGAAGCAACGTCGGTGGGTGGGTGGGGTTATTGTGGGTTATGCCTCAGACTATGTAGTCTTCACTGTGGGAAGGTCTGGAGAGGACACGGGTGGCCACATCGTAGTGGATCAGGAAACGGCAAGCTCTAGCCAGAGTGGACCTCAGCTAGAGCCTTCATCTCCAGTGGTCTAAACTCACTACACGGGTCACGTGACCCAAAGGTTCTCTAGCTTCTTAAGTACTGCCACCAGCTGGAAACCACATATTTAAATGTATGAGTATGTTAGGGTCGCATCAAACTCGAACTACAAAATATGGCTACAGGCTATCCACGAATTATCCATTGTTAGAATTTTTTTTAACACGGTAAATAGTGTAAGACCTATTCTCTCTCTCTCTCTCTCTCTCTCTCTCTCTCTCTCTCTCTCTCTCTCTCACACACACACACACACACACACACACGGACTATATACTGTAGCAAACATTTGCATGTCAGATGAGACATTTGTAGTGGAAATTTCACATCCTTTCTAGTGTCAGAATTCCGGAATTCTATGTAAAATCTCATCATCAGATCATCTGATTAGTCTTTTCTTTTCCAGAATTTCTTCTAGACACTGACAACCAAAAGAAAAGTGATTGCATGAAAGCTGCATGCAGAGACTCATTGAGGCACTCCAGTGGAGGTCCTTCCTGTGTCTGATGTCAAGAGTAGGCCGTGGGAAGAACACATGATGTTGGGTCAGTTAGTCCATAAGAGGGAAGACAGGTAGGTTAGAGAAGAGAGATCCTGGGGATCTGGTGCCATTGGAAAGGTTTTGACGTGGGGATGGGAAGACAGAGATGGCAGCATGTGACCAAAGATTCCATCTTACTACTGATGTGTCACTGGGTGCTGCCGAGCCGGACCCTACCCTCAC
>NW_026067979.1:4664168-4667318 GCF_014885135.2 Alexandromys fortis | reverse complement strand
AAAAAAAAAAAAAAAAAAAAAAAAAAAAAAAAAAAACACCAGAAAGAAACCCACTGTCATTTATCTAACATGCATCTTGGGTCACATAGAGTAGATATTTACCAATCTTTGGGCTGAGAACAAGAATCCTGCACTTCGGCATCTGAGTGATTCAATAAGTAAATGTATGTGGGTCAGCACTGCTTAGGAATATCTGAGAGCCCAGATGCTGCGGGCTGGAGGTGGCTTGTTCTCAAAGTTTCGTGCTCTGGGGTAGTGATTCTAATAGTGTGATTATGTTCAGAGGATCTCTTTCAGATGGGACCGTGAGATCCCCCCCCATCTCCCACTGCCTTCTTATTTGTTGATGTGATCTCTCCCACATAGGCTTCTGAATTCTGTCATCAGGTCCTCTAAGGCCCAGCCATTGCTTGACACCACACCATCCCATCTCTAGAACTGTGATCAACACATCCTCTCTTTTCTTCATAAAATTAGCATGCTTTGGGTAATGGAAAGCTGCTAATTCACCTAGTTTAAGACACAGAAACAGTGACAGAATCAAATGCGCCAAGGAAGCAAAGTATGAGGCCACCTATATACACTCTGCAAAGCTTATTCCCTCTTTGTAATATAGAAGACAGCAGGGGAGCAAAGCGGGCTCTCTGGTCGCTTTCTTTGAATCTGTCTCCCCCGTAGGCCCCGCATCCCCGCAGCTGGTCCTCATGCTCTACGGTCCTCGTGCTAGATGTCTCCTCATCCCCAGGGAAGTGAGGCTGCTCTCCCTCCCTCCATAGCTCTGTAGCATCTGATAGCACAGGGATGGTCACCCGACAGGATGTTTGTCTCCACTTGCCATCGTTGGCAGATTTATGTGGAAGCCACCACCTGTTCTCAGGTTCACTCAGACATCTGCTTGGTCTCCACTGCAGTCGGCCATGTGAAAGAAACGCTAGGGTTGTGCCCCCCCCCCCCACATCTTGAAAGTAACTGTAACTGTGAAAAATGCTAACATACACTCTTGTGTTAAGTGTGTTTACAGACACTGTCCAGAAGTACACATTTATTAATAACCCTGGGCAATTAATACCCAGAATGTTTTTATCCTGAAAATCTGGAACTCTAGCCAATCAACAATCCCCCTTTGTCTCTTTCCCAGTTCTCGGAAGCCACCCTTCTACTTTTTTGGACTATGGAACTAGATTTCGTCAAGACAGAGCTAATTTGCTTTTGATATTGTTAAGTTTCAAACTTGAAAGTGATTCTGTGTGTATCCTTTTGAGGACCCATAGGACAGTCTTCCAAAGTGGTTGTACCATTTTAATTCCCCTTAGCAGTGCCAATGGTTTCAAAGTCTGCATACCTGAGTGTGAGTGAGTGTGTGTGTGTGTGTGTGTGTGTGTGTGTGCAAAGCAACCATGCTGATGGGTGCGAAGGTAAGACATTATACTTTTAATTTATCTTTTTTTTTTCTTCTCAAAAATCCAGAGCTCGGACCTAGTCAGTCTCTCATGGGAAGTCACATTCTTTAATTAAGTGAGCATCAGCTCACTAGAATGAGCACGTGTGTAATGGGTTGATCAAAAACCTAAGGCAAGTGTTAAATCCTCTAATGATGCCAGAGAGAACACTCTTTCCAATCAGCATAAAATGATTATTTTGAGATAAAAAACCCCTCACATGTCTTAATCTCGTGTCAACCTCCCATCTTTTGAAATAAGCAGGAAACTGGATGGAGGAAGAGAATGAGAGAAGTGATGAAGGAGAGACGGGAGCATCACATCCAGGCTGCAGGACAGAGAACAAGCTTGGAGGAGAGGGTGCTTCTTCCAGCTGGTCATGGGAAGAGGATGCCACCTCTCTCTCGCATCGCGTGACATCCACTGTTCTCGGTCATCGCTATTTTCATCCTAACGTTTTTTCAGGGGAGCTAAGATAAAGTTTGCTCATTCAAATACCAAATTTTCTGCCCATAGACATTATTGTTTACCAATTTTTGAACTTGTAAAATATAAGGTATGCCCTGAACTAAGCACACTCAGACACAGGTCTCCAGTTGAGCATGCTTTCCACATGGAGACCACTCACTAGGTGGGAGTTTACTCTGCCCTCTTTGTATCGGAGACACAGCCCTGGGATTGTCTCCAGCCTTCTCCTTGTTGTTCTAAAACTATAAACCTTTCTTCGGTCCTCCAAATGCTATGCACTTGGCTTTGCCCTCACCCATTGCATCCATTCTCAAAAGGTAAACAGCCTTTGCATAACCACCTTTGTGTAATATGTCTAGAGGTGTAAAGCTAGTGCGTATAACAGCAGCCACTGGTCACCTTGTGGATCTAAGCATTCATACACAGGGAAGAAGAAAGTTGTAGAACAAAGAGCTACTTCCCACTTAAAACGAACCAAATGTTCATTTTCTTCCATTACCTGCCCACCTTTCCTTCACCTAATACCGAGTCCAACAACAGCAGGCAGGTTTTATTTTTAACACACACACACACACACACACACACACACACATGGACTATATACTGTAGCAAACATTTGCATGTCAGATGAGACATTTGTAGTGGAAATTTCACATCCTTTCTAGTGTCAGAATTCCGGAATTCTATGTAAAATCTCATCATCAGATCATCTGATTAGTCTTTTCTTTTCCAGAATTTCTTCTAGACACTGACAACCAAAAGAAAAGTGATTGCATGAAAGCTGCATGCAGAGACTCATTGAGGCACTCCAGTGGAGGTCCTTCCTGTGTCTGATGTCAAGAGTAGGCCGTGGGAAGAACACATGATGTTGGGTCAGTTAGTCCATAAGAGGGAAGACAGGTAGGTTAGAGAAGAGAGATCCTGGGGATCTGGTGCCATTGGAAAGGTTTTGACGTGGGGATGGGAAGACAGAGATGGCAGCATGTGACCAAAGATTCCATCTTACTACTGATGTGTCACTGGGTGCTGCCGAGCCGGACCCTACCCTCACAGTCTTCTCAGGAGGTAGCAGAGTGCCACCACACCACAGGAAACGTTCATTTCTAGTCATAATCTCAATTTTTAGTTTTAGTTTCTGGACTCTGTTTTGCTAATCGGTCAAACTCTAATTTCTTGTCATCTTGTCTTCAGGACACGCCACGTGTAAAGGTTTTGTGTGCAGACATATTTAACTGAATTAAGA
>NW_026067979.1:4514884-4663830 GCF_014885135.2 Alexandromys fortis | reverse complement strand
AAAAAAAAAAAAAAAAAAAAAAAAAAAAAAAAAAAAAAAACACCAGAAAGAAACCCACTGTCATTTATCTAACATGCATCTTGGGTCACATAGAGTAGATATTTACCAATCTTTGGGCTGAGAGCTCATAATAAACTTAAAAAGAAATAAGCAAGCTACAGTGTAAAATGGAAAGAATAGAAATTCAGATATGGATTAAAATCAAATCCTACCTGTGTTCTCAACCGTGTAATCTGGAATATGGCCTTTTGTCATATGTAGCCTCAACTTTCTCATCCAGCAAATGAGACTAGCAGCTAATACTGAAGTTACTGTGGGATTTGACATGGTCGCCACATGCTTCAGAAAGTCTCCGGTAGAACTCTTTTAATTTTTATTATCTTTATTCATCTATTTATTTTATATCCTGGCCTCAGCACCCCCATTCTCCCCCCCTCCCAAGTCCCTCTCCTCCAATCCTCCTTCCCATCCCCTAATCCCTTTCTCTTCCATCTCCATCCAGGAAAGGGCAGGTCTCCTATGAGCATCAATAAAACATATCAATGTGATATCAATTTGATAAGAATGAGCATCAATAAAACATATCAAGTTGCAGTAAGATTAAGCGCCTCCCCATGTGTTAAGGCTGGGGAAGGCGACCCAGCATGAGGAGTATAGGAGGAGTAGGGTGCCAAAAGTCAGTATAAGAGTCAGAGGTAGCCCTGTTCCCATTGTTAGGAGTCCCACAAGAGGATGAAGCTACACAACTGTCACATATGTGCAGAAGGCCTAGGTCAGTCTCATTCAGGCTCCCTGGTTGGCAGTTCAGTCCCTGCGAGCCCCCAAGAGCCCAAGTTAGTTGGTTGTGTGAGCCTTTCTATGGTGGCCTTGACCTCTCTGGCTCCTCCACTCCTTTCTTCTCCTCCTCCTCCACAGGATTCCCGAATCTGCCTAATGCTGGCCTATGAGTCTCTGCAACAGCCTCCATCAGGTGCTGGATGCCACTTTAACAAGGGTTTGGGGGAGCTGTATCATGGAAAACTATATTGTGTTGCAAACAAGATGTTTAATAAGTTTTTAACACAATGGACATTAGTTTCTCTCTTGAATTAATCTCTCTCATTCATAAAGGCTTAACGCTAGTGTGGTTTGTCTTCTGTGTGGATAGCAATGGACTCAGATAACATTTGGAGATGCTGTTTATAAGGAATAAATACGGGACTTTTTTTAATGGCACATTCACAACAGAGCAAAATATTTATGTGTGATTTCTCTTATAAGCAGAATATTCTTTCTCCCTCCATAAAGTAAAACAATTGTGAAATTCTACCTGGCTGAACAGCTTTCTGGGTGGATTCTCTAGTGGAATTTGATCCTTTCTCATTGATAAATTGCACAAGTCACAGTTTGGTGAGCTTAATATTGATATTCTCCATCTCACCATGACTAGTAATATCTGTCTTCTCTTATATGTCCACATCCTGCTGGCTGAAACAAGATACCGATGCTTAATAACCAAGATGATGTGTCTTAGGCTTGTCCACAGCAGCCGTGAGTGTTCTACACAGCCAGGGCTCAAAGTCACTGCAGGGCCTCAGTAGCAGCTCTGCCAATGCTTTTACAGTAGAAAAATACAATTATCGATCTAGACATAAAGAGTTCAGGTTCTAATCATGTAATCAACATAAAACCCATGAGGGGAGCAAACAAACGGAAATGGAACAGAATCCACTCACTTCTTTGGTCAGATCTTAACACCAACTGCTTTATGTGTGCTCAGCATGCTGGGTAACATCATCCAAAGACGGACTGTGACTCATCATCCTCAGGTGTGTTCGCTCCCTGTCTGCTCTTCTGACCATGGCTTAGCGCCTGGTGCCATGCTTTTCCTCATCTGGTCACAGCAATCCCCACAGCCCAGAATATTGGACCTTTATGCAACTTCACTGAGAGGCAGAAAAAGCAGCTATCACTACAGCTTTTCACTTACAGCCCCAAATGACTACAATAACCACTCCTCCTCCCCCCTCCCCACTTTTTTTTTTATATAAAAAGAAAACCCTTGACTTCCTACACAGTGAAGCCTACGGTTGGCACACTCTTCTGGCTTCTGCTGTTTGAGAACAGCTTATTTGACCTCTTCCTTGTTCTGTCTGCATCATTCAGTGCAGAATTTTATATTCACATGTCTTGCAGGCTGTGGCTTGCACTGTGGCTCTAATGATGCTGCCCTAATGCCTTTCTCTAAACATCACTTCCATTGTGCCTTTTACAAGCTAAAGGCTTTCTAAGGTGCTGGCATCAGGACATATCAATCATCTATTACCAAAAACTATTCTTTATAGTTCTGATTTTTGCACAGAGGTCACCCTTTCCATTTCTTGCCTCTGTCACTGAGATCCCCCTGCCCCCATAAACTTGCATCCACTTTTCTTTCATTCCACATGTCCATCTTTCCTGAGCCCTTGCCCGAGAATCTCAGGGGAAGCTCCCACTTCTCTGCTAGCTCTCTTCTCATGCAATGAGGAAATCATAAAGGGAGGGACCGTATACGAGAGAGTGACAGTGTGAGCTTGTGTCTGGGAAAATAGAAGCACCACAGTTGTCTAGTTAGGGTTGCTCTGTTGGGATGAAGCACCGTGACCACAAGTAAGTTAGAGAGGAAAGAGTTTCTTTGGCGTCCACTTCCACATGACAGTTCATCATAAAGGAAGGCAAGACAGGAACTCAAACAGGGCAGGAACCTGGAGGCAGGAGCTGATACAGAGGCCATGAAGGAGTACTGCTTACTAGATTGCTCCTCATGGCTTGCCCAGCCTGCTTTTTTATAGAACCCAGGACCACTAACCCAGGGATGGCATCACCTACAATGAATGGGCTGGGGCCTTCCTTTTAACTACTAATTAAGAAAAGGCTCTGTAGGTTTGTCTACAGACAGAGCATAGAGTGGCGTTTTCTTAACTGAGATGTTCTCCTGTCAAATGGCTTTAGTTTCTGCCAACACTAAGAAGAGACTAACAACAAGCTCTAGAGTTTGTTTCCAGAGCTTTCCCAGAGGTTTGTTTTTTTCTAATCAAGCTTGTCATTTTGTACTGATATTATTTGTAAAACAAAACTAAATAGTCCGTAGAGAAACCACTGCATATTAGGACATTACACTGATACTGTAGCTCCCACACTGTCATCAGAATAATTTAAAGATGACATAACATTTTAGGATCCCCAAATAGTTAGCATATTTTATGAGCTCACAGTCATGATCAGAAACGTTTATTCAATGACAGAGTTCCACACAGAAATGGGTTTTATAAGAATTCATACCACCACTCTGAAACTTTGATTTCTTTTTTTTAAATAAGACTCATTATTTTATTTTTTAAATTATGTGTGTGTGTTTCTATGTAAGTATGTGCATTACAATGTCCCCTGAGCCCTGAGGCAAGAAGAGACCATTGGTTCCCCTGCATCTGGAGTTACAGGTGGTTGTGAGCCTCCAGACATGGATGCTGTGAATTAAACTCTGTAAGAGCAATGCATGCTCTTAGTCACAGAACCATCTGCAGACCCTGAAACTTTGCTTTCAAGACAAATGGTCCTGATAATTTATATCTTAGCCTCTCTCTGTCTCTGCCTTTCTCTGTCTCTGTCTCTCTGTGTGTGTGTGTGTGAGAGAGAGAAAGAGAGAGAGAGACAGAGAGAGAGAGACAGAGAGAGAGAGATTATTTAATTGTTTTGAACTTTCAGATTACCTGGCTTTGAAAAGCCATATGAATGCGCTTGAATCATTTCACATTTGGAGATTTCTAACAAAACTACTGCAGTAAAGCGTTTTATTCCCTTCATAACGACTGTGACTCCTTAAACTGTCTACTCAAAAATGAGAGATTTGAATTCCCACACACTGTTATTGGTGTGGAGTCGCCTTCTGCTACCTAGTAATGTGGAACATAGACGGTACAGAATGGCGTGATATTCTGGAGAAACTCGAGAAGGTCATCTTTTTCCTTTGAGCCAGGTTCAGTCCTTTTACATGCATCACTGAAGCTGTAGTAACCCAATATTGAAAGCAGGCTGTGGGGAGAGACAGAGGAAAGGGAGAAGCATTTAAGGGCAAACAACGCTAATTGGCTAGTTGTGTGGGTGGACAAGAATCTGCCCAAGAAGGCTTGCGGACTATGTCAGTGACTGAACCGAAAAGACAAGTTAAAGGATTTAAAATCTGACATCGATGTGACAATAGGTACACTGTGTATCAGCAGATGCATACTAGTTGCACACAGCCAGACCAGAGTGATACTAGCTTTTGTCACACTGATTCTGCTGGCAGCATTAAGAGAAAGAAAGAAATTCAGGGACACAGCTACCTCTTTCCAGTACTCCCTCCCTCTCTTCCTTCTTCTTGGACATCACCCCAAGTTGGGGAGGTTGGCATATCATGCTCATTGACATTTATTTTACTTTTTTTTTTTGCTTATTTTAAGTAATTGTTACATATGCACTTATTGTGCATTCATAGATAATGCATATGAATTCTGCGTGCATTTAACCATATATATATATATATGATTACATTTGGATGTATTCTTTTGCCACTAATATGCATACAAAGTGTCTTGACGTTAGGTTTTTGTTGCTAAGATAAATACCATGACCAAAAGCAACTTGGCGAAGAAAGGGATTATTATTTTTATAGTTCCAGGTAACAGTCCCTCACTGAGGACAGTCAGAGCAGGCACCAAAGGAACCGGAGTCAGGAGCTGAAGCAGAGGCCATGAGGAGTGCTGCTTGCTCAGTCCAGTTTCACATAGCATCCAGGACCATCTTCAGGGTGCCACTCTCTCCAGTCGACTAGAACCTCTTCTATCAATTAGAAATCAGGAAATGCCCCAAGACTTGCCTACAATCTGATGAAGACATTTGGTTTTTTGTTGTTGTTGTTGGTTTGGTTTGGTTTTTTTGTAGTTGAATTTCCTCTTTCCTTTTGATTCCAGCTTGTGTCCAGTTGAAAAAAAACATCAAAGGATATTCAACATCTTCTTAGAGAAAGACAGGTTAAAACCATGAGACAGCAGTACATATAGCAGAGTGGCTAACAGGGAAGAGGGTAAGAACAAATTCTAGAGGGCTTAGAGGAGCTAAGTTACTCCTTCTGTGTTGATGACAATGGGATACAATACAGTGTCCATTGTAGTACATTTCTATTGCTCTAACAACAACAACTACAGAACCTTGACTGGTTGACTGGAGAGTTCATAAACGGTAGGTGCAGTCTCATTGCCCACAATCCCATACGCACTGATTCTGTCTTTGCTAAGACTCTGGTCTTTGCTCTCAAGCCAGCAAAATTTTGCTGTGCCCTCTCATGGCAAGTGAGAAGAAAAGATTTTTAATATCTCTTTTATAAGATCATCAATCCCATCACGGAGACTGTAATCCCAACTTAATCATATCCACAGGCTGCACATATTAATGCTGTCCCATTGACTTACACCCACCTTTTCTTTTGAGACAGGAACTGGCTTCAAACTCACCAAGCAAGCTAGGCTGGCCGGCCAGTGAGCGACAGGAAGCCACCAGTTTCCATTTCCTCAGTGTGGGATAGGAAGGATGTGTCATCAGGTTTGGCTTTTCTTTGTTCAATGTGGGTTCTTGGAATTAAATTCAGGTCTTTGTAGTTACAAGGCAAGAACTTTATTGACTTTACTGATTTATCTCCCTAAACCCCTAATATAACACTTTTAGCTAAGAGCAAACTGTATTCAGACTTATTTAGTGTTTACTTAATGCTCTTTAATCAGTCCAGAATCATATGCCAAGACACTGCATTACTGAATCATCATGCAGAACATTTACTTACATCACTATGCAAGGATATGTATTGTACAGCTTGGTCATATGGGGCTATGCACGTGTGCATGTGTGTGGGTGTGTACACGTTGTATATACAGGTGTCTGTGGATATATCCGTATGTATGTATAGGTACAAGTGTCCACATGAATGTGGAGACCAGAGGTCTACGGTCTACACTGAATGTCTTTCCTATCACTCTCTACATTATTATTATTATTATTATTATTATTATTATTATTATTATTTTATGAGACATGTTTCTCACTGAAAACAGGCTCATCAATTCAACTAAGTTGGGTGGCTAAGAACTTCAGGGATGTACTTGTCCTTGTTCCTCCCTGCCCCCAGTGTTGAGACTATAGATATGTGCCACCACACGCGGCCTTGAAGTGGGTGCTGGAAATATGAACTCAGGTTTCCATGTTGGTGCAGGAGGCACCTTATTGACTGAGCAATTTCTCCAGTCTCTATAGTTTTGGTTTTAATTCAATACTACATTTTAGGTTTTACTTTGTTACTCAAAGTTTTTCAGAGACCGTTATTAGAATTCATTTCCATTTGTTAGTTTATTCCTTTGGTAAATCCCCCTATTTTTCTACTTTCTAATGAAGGGGGAGTTAGCTTCTTCTAAACAGTAAGAAAAATGGTGAAAAATATAAGTTACACGTCACAGCAACATTAGGTTAGAAGGAAGATTAAGGATTAATACAGCATGACAATGTCCGCAGCACTGAGAAGAACAAACGAGGGCCTGTAGCTAACATGAGAGAACCCAGCTAAAGAGATAAGAGGGACAAAGCTCTGGTCCTGCCACCCCAATAAAGCCTTCTGGAAATCCAGACAAGACACTACCAGCCTTCCATATTTTTTACTTCTACTGCAGCTAATTATGACTGTCTAAATTTCAAGGGAAACTGGCTTCTAAGAAAGCCTCCGCCCATCTTACAGAAGAGACTTCAGATCATCCTTGTAGACAGGAATTAAGTAACAGCATCTTGGAATGCTTCTTGGTCGTCTGGAGAAACAAAGAGCTTAGGGTGATTAACTGTACCTGAGACACTTCAGAGTCAGCAGCAGCAACACTAGGGGCTGACTAGAGGCTAGCAGACATTTAAGGCCAACAAGTTAACCAGTCCAGAGTCAGATATGGATAAAGGGAACTTCAACCATGCCTGAATGGGTGGACATGAGAAACCAACATGAGCGTCTTTCTGGTTGAACCTGGAGATCATATATTAAGTGGGGTGGGGTGGGGGTTCTAACTGGCTAGCTAATGACATTATTATAGTCTTTTGCCATAACCTAATAAAATGTCCCTGGATAAGCAATCTTTGGCAATCCACTCAAGCCCCCTCTCATTCAGGCTGAGAGCTTTATTTTCCTACTTATGAAATCTCAACGTCCTGGTCTATCTTCTCTTCACCCACTCTTTCCCTTTTCTGTAATGCTCTCAGTAGGGTTTGCTTTCTGTTCACCTATTCTTACTAGTGTCCTTGTAAAAGAGGTCCTTGAGGCCCTCTTAGCCTCTCTGCCATGGGAGCACACTGCAAAAAGCCAAGCACCTGTGACTTCAGACACTTCACCTGACCCTATTCCAAGGCTACAGTCCCTTCTACCTTGACTTCTCAGTCTCAGGTCCTGAGACAAGCTTGTGAAGAAGCTATGTAGTCTTGTATTTGCGTTATAGGGCATCTCAGATGGACTAAAAAGCTTTCCTTGCTCCTAGGCTACACAAATGAATCCTGTGTGTTGGCAAGGAGGTAGAAAGCAGAATGAGAAACAGACATTCCAGATTTAGAATATTGAGCAAGAAGCCACTAAGGTGTTTGTCATCAGATACAAAATAGATGTAGCTACAGAGCCAGAGAAACCTTCCAGATAGCTGTTCTCCATGTTTCTAGCAGGCTTTATGCCTTTGTTTCATTAAAATATGAACATAATGTGCTGGCAATATGCCTGGGGCTAAACTTAGCTACACAGTGAAACTCCTAACCCAGTTGTTCCAGGGATCATTTACATTATAGCAATTTTCACTGAAGCCCAACTCTGATCAGCGAGTCTTCAAATAAATGCTCCACTTCGGAGAGCCAACAGGAGCCTTTGTGTTGTTTCCACTGTAAAAATCATTTGTGTACTCTGGCAGTGCAGTATTAGAAGCTCACACAAATGGACCCCATCTGTCAGGGTCATTTCCATTTCTCCCAGTTAGAATCCAAAAGTGAATTTCTGCTTTAATGCATCGTCTGTGATGGTTTTCCCACTGAGGTACTGCGTTCAGCAATCCCCACAGTGCAGAGGAGTCCCTCTCAGCCGGTTTACTGTCTCTGGGCTCACTCCCCTCAGCATCCTGGCTCTGCTCCTTTCCTTCTGGTTATTGCTGGGATGCATAATGCTGAGTCTCAACAGTGGATAGTAAAGCCATTCCCCAGCAGGCAAACAATACCTTGCCGTGCTGACTGGTCGACTGACTCTAAAGCTTATGGATCTACTTCAAATCGGTGTATATGAGCTGAGAAGATCACAAGCAGTCACTTATCTCTACCTTGCCTTTCCAACGTCTACCCGACACCCCTCCCTACTTCTCATGCCAAGACACAATTTACTGACAATCGGAAAACATTGGGAACTAGAAAGCAGTTCATTTGAAAACGCGATTCATCTGTTGTTAATCTCATACTTTGTTGGTAATTTCTAGGTTATATGATGTCATGTATAGAGATGTAATACCACAGTACCTGACATAGAATATGTGCTCCAAATATTCTAGCTGCTGCTGGCCTAAGTATTATTGCTGTGAAGTATGATATATGCTTTGCTTATGCTGGCTCTAGTAAACAAGAGTCTATATGAGTCCTGTTTAAGATGATTTTGAACTATGCACCCCTACAGAGGGGTTATATATCTCTTCATATATATGTTTTCATACATGTCTCCTCATAATGTCCATACAGAGATACTGAGATGTGGCACCCAGGGGGATGTTTGGGAGAGTGTGTAGAATTATGAGCACTGTAACTATGCCTTACTCTTAAGATCAGGGTGTTTGCCAAGTATACTTCTTTCATCTGCAATCAAAGAAAGGATAAAGAACCACTGGGAGCACTCACAGCTGTGGACAGATTTCAGCCAAGCCTACGGTCTTCTGCTCTTATCTAAGAGTACTGTTTGTCCTTTAGAATATCCATGTCCACTTCTTACATTAGACCCAGCAATGCCACTCTTGGGCACATACCTAAAGGGTGCTCAACCATACTACAAGAACATTTGCTCAGCTATGTTCATACTAGCATTATTTGTAATAGCCAGAACATGGAAACAACCTTGATGCCCCTCACCCGAAGAATGGATAAAGAAAGTGTAGTGCATTTACACAATGGAGTATTACTGAGCGGTTAAAAAAAACAACAAAACAATGACATCTTGAAATCTGCATGCAAATGGATGGAACTAGAGAGAACCATCCTGAGTGAGGTAACCCAGACCCAGAAAAACAAACATGGTATGTACTCATTCGTAGGTGGATATTGGACATAAAGCATAGGATAACCAGCTTATAGTTAACGACCCCAGAGAAGCTAGGTAAGATGGAGCAACCTAAGAGTAAACACACATAGATTCCTCTCGAAAGGAGAAATAGACAAGATCTCCTGAGAAAACTGGGAGTGTGGGGGTGGCAGGAGAAGGGAGGGTAAAAGGAGAGGAGGAGGGGAGAAAACGAAAAGGGAGGAGAACTTGGAAGGAAAGGGATAGTCAAGTTGGGGAAAGGACAAAGAGGGAGAGCAAGGAAAGAGATATCTTGATAGAGGAAGCCATTATGGGGCTAGCAAGAAACCTGGCACTAGGGGAATTCCCAGGAATCCACAAGGATGACCCCAGCTGAGACCATAAGCAATAGCGGAGAGGGTACCTGAACTGACAGACAGGGAACCTGAGACCTGGTACCATAGCAATGTCTGACCTCCATGACAGTTATCCAAGTCTAGAGCAGAGATGGGCTTGGGATTCAGGGGCATCCCAGTGCAAAGCAAGAGCCTTTCAGAACCAATGGTGGGGGCTGTCAAAGCCTCCTCGGTCCAAAATTCTGGGGCACAAACAAAAGGCCAAAATCGAATTGCTGGTGAGTGCTGAAGAATGACATTGTAATTATGGCTGAGATCAAGGATCCCCTTTCAGAAAAACAGGAGCTATTCAGACGTTCACAGAAAGCAATGTTTCGGCGTCGAACCATCTTACGACATTTCCTCCATGTTAGGCCAATGGCTCAGTTAGAACCAGATTGAAAACACTTTTAAGGAATCTTACTTAAAAAAAAAAAACTCTCAAGTTCCATGGCATTCCATAGATCTGAGTATAATTCTGCCTTTCCCATTTGAGCTTTTGGTACTTTGGGCTCCGAGTCCTCCCCTGCATTGCATCATACAGAAAACACAGCCAAGACAGAACCTTCCCTTTTCATTAGTTTCTTACTTAGACTTTAAACATGTTTCCATGTGTGTGAGAAAATGTTAATCTGACAGATTTCACACTACACTGTTTTTGCAAGCTTGGAAAAACTTTACCCCGAGTCCCCTGGGATCTGCATCATTCCTTTGAAGTGTTTAAAGGCACAGGCATGTCTTCACTGTGCTCCAATTTGCTGCAATTGAGTGTTAGGCTACATTTGTGGAACACTGCTTTAGAATAGCATTCTGTCCCAGGGGCAACTTTGTACCCGGCAGAAATGCTCCATACTCGGGGCTGTGATGATTGTGAACACACTGGGGCCAGTTGGAAATGTTTTCTGTGCAGTGCAGCTATTACAGGCATTGCTTCTCTGATGTCACACCTAGGACTCACAAGAGTGTTTACACTTGCTGAGCAGATTTTAAATCTTGGGCTTCTTCCCCTCGCCTGGATGCATCTCACCATGGGGAAAATGTAAGAAGTGAGTGAGAAGCAGGATGCTATGGACCCTGTGATCTTCCATGCCCTGAGCTATTTCTTGAGATAGTAAGTCTTGCATCTTCTAGGGGATACTAGACAAGAGGCAGGATGTATAGGCATTTCTGTTACAGATAAAATTTCTCTTAAGTGGCTGCAGTGTCAGTATGAGTTTAAGTAACTCATTTTTGAGTTCTTGAGTGTTCATAATCAGTAATGTGCACCCTGGAAGAGAAGATCCACAGCAAGCATGTGGTGTGCTTCTCCGTCATGAGCCTCATGACAACCTGGCAAAGCATCCGCGTTATTGCGAGAACACATGCAGCTCTGAAGCTCAGTGACCGGAAAGGTCACTAGTGGTGTGTCAGATCTCCTGGCTTCAAGTCAGGACCCCACACCGAGTGTCACCACAACAACGCATTTGAAAATATACACAAAGGCAAATTCCTTGAAAGACACAAACGACTGAAACTCAAAAAGTCTTATAGCCACAACGGAAACTGAATTTTGGTGGGGCTAGAAAAATTTCTAATAAGGAAAACTCCCAAATGCTTTCCCTTGGTCAATCAGATCAAACTTGGTGGTTTCTATTTTTTTTTTTTTATAACAGCGATGCTAATCATCAAAGAAGAGAAAATAATTCTCAAGTCATTTCAAAGGTCAGTGTTCTCAACTCACTCTACGAGGCTACCATTATTTGGATATCCAAGCTAGAAAAGGGGAAGCCAATAATGGAAATTGATAGAGCAATGTCTGCTATGAATATTGTTACATTTTTATATATACTGTGCCTTAAGTCCTAAATCCTCCTGCCTTGTGATCCCAGGTGCTGGTTCCTAAGACTGCATCGCCATGTCTACCCTAAATCATTTTAAAAGGAAACACTATGTATTTAGCGACACGGCACCTAGAGAATGTCACTGCTACAATCATAATGTTTCTTAGTTTCTTAGCTACCTTTGTATAGACAAGCTCTCAGACATGGAGCATAAAGTCAGGGGGTCAGTAGGTATTTTAAAATCAACAGTGACCTTTCTTAGGAAACCATTTTCTTATATATCATCTTACCCCATCATGGCTGCCTCTGAGGTTTTGGAATTCAGGAAGTCTTTGCTTTGTGCCTGATGATATATAAAGGACTAAAATACAAGGCTTGGGAGGAAGCCATGAGAGAAATAAAAAGGTTGAACCAAGATCTGGGAGCCCAGTGTGTAACCTTCCAGAACACAGGATCTTTTCACGGTCCCTGAGAACCAGGACCCAGGGACACACTGAGTTACTATGGTTCATTGCAGCAAATACCAAGGAAAATGTTTTCAGAGGGGAGCAGAGCAGAAGGAAATACTTCCTCATCACAAAAGGAGGATGTTTCTAGAAGGAAATAGCCAAGCTAGGCTTTGAGAAGGAGCCAGTGAGTTAAATATGGAGGGGGAGAGACTTTCCAGTGGCAAGGCTGTCCAACTCTATGTGCTCAGGACCTCAAGGTCATATGGGATGTAGGGCTCACACCGTGAGTTTGACTTTAAACACTAAAAAGCTTCTTCCTTCCTTCCTTCCTTCCTTCCTTCCTTCCTTCCTTCCTTCCTTCCTTCCTTCCTTCCTTCCTTCCTCCCTTCCTTCCTTCCTTCCCTTTTTATAAATTTAGTATCCTCATATCACCATGCACTTGGAATGTGTTATCCTCTTAATGCAATAGCGCCACTCTTGCGAGGCTACATTCCCATGCCTATTTAACAAAAAGTGGGGGGACCTGTTCCGAGTACAGTTGCTCTGCCCAGGAAAGGGCAAGGCCAGGATTCTAGATTCCTAAGCTGTGAAGCATTAGTATCACGCTCTTACTGTCGTATTTTTGAGACTGTGGGGCCCATGTAATTCTTGATGGAAGTGAAGAGAACTTATGGACAGAAGGTCACGACTTGTGGTCAAGGGTCTGCAGGTTAGCTGATGTCACAGCTATGGACTGTGTTGAATGAGTTACATCGTCTGACCAACTGAAAGAAATTCTAGCTGTCGCTGCAGAACAGAAGACATCTTCTCTGTAAAATTCTAAGATAAACTTTTCCTGAGAGGTAGGCAAAGGGAGAAAAAATTCTTGTCCACAGCATTTAATCCAAGTCTAAAGTCTGGAAGAAAAAATGGGGAAGATGGTAGTTACAGGACTTAATCAATAGCCCTGACGAAGGTCCTGTAGCCAGTTAGAGGCTGTAGCTGCAAGTGTCATGGCTGGTAGAGTACCCTGCTGCCTGAGGATTGGAGTTTGCACCATACTAGGAGATCACAGTGTTGTGATCTGCAGTCCAGATAGACTTGTGGGGTCCACGTGGTTAGGTCCCATTGACTTAAACGTATAGACTTCCATTTACCTGTGGAGGATGTAATTCATTTTTCTTTGGCTCCCATTGCTCATCTTTGTGATGAGCACACAAACATTGCCTGGGACCTACAGACTAAGTCACTTAATCATAGGATTCTCCCTAAAATGCTATCAGTGTTTGTTTACAATTGTGTCCCCTCCCACACTGCCAGTGAAACAATGCTATAGGACGTGCTGACTCTATTGTCACAAACAGACAAAGAAGCGCTCACAGCTTTGGGTTCAAGTCGACATTCCCTAACATTAAAATGAAATACTCTACATTGATTTTTTTTCTTGCCACTCACTGGGTTCTTTTCACATAAAGTATTTTGTCAAATGAAAACTGAAATCACCTGAGCCTTTATTTGCTGATTCGGTTTGCGGGTCCTCAGACCCATGAAATGCAAGCCGGGCATTCCCAGCGATGCCAGCTGCAGTTGAAAACACCTGGATCTTCTAAGCAAAGCAAGAAAAGTTCAGGCTCCTAGTAGAGAAACACTTAGTATTCCTTCATTTTCTGAGCATATTCTGCTCTTTTTACACCAGAAGAGAAAGATGCGCACCGTGGGACTTTATGTCCCCTTTCACACAAAGACACTTAGCCACTACCCCACAAAAGGACAAACAGCACAAATGACCCTGAACTTTTAAATGTTTGTCTTTTACATTTTTTCTTGTTTGTCACAGAGTCAGCTTGCGACGTTGGCCTCCCAGAGTTTGCTGTTTCTTTTGTTTACATGGCATTAAGGCTAAAATAAACAAGGGCTTTTCCTTCATCAAACACGATTCATTTTCTAATAGTGATTTATTGAGCTAGCAGATAAAGGATAACAGCACAAGTCATTGTGGGTTCATTTACTAGTGTTATTTTCATGAGGATGACCCAGGGATCTTTCCTGTTGCTTCCATTGTTGCGTTTTCAACTGTAATTTAGGGTTAAAAAAATAAGAAGTAGCAAAATGAAAACAGAAATTTGAGCAAAAGAGCCCAACTTTTCTAGTGGGTCTGTGAACAAGCTGGAAAAAGTTGAGGGGGTTGCGATAAGTTCCACAAATGCAGGGCGAAGGGGGGACACCCGAGAGTGCACCTGGTGCTTTGTAAGAATGGAATGTTCACGAAGAGAAAAAATGGAGGCATGCGTTCTGATGATCCAGCTGGGAGAATAGAAGCAGTCAGTTCAGCCCACTTCCCTGTCCAGCACCCCACCTATCTCAAAACCTGCTCTAGGTAACTCAGACAAATGAGCAAGGGGCCGGGCCAATGTCACACACAGGCTGTTTTTAGCCCAAACTTGCTTTAGAGATGATCTTCCAAGGACATGCAGTCCAAAGCTATGTTAGCAAGTTATCGACATTGGCTTTCAGTAGATGTCATCACCGACTACAGGGAAATGAGTGCCTGGGCTTGATGATGCACAGTGCACTTATAAAGCTCCCTGATCATCACAGGCAGCGTGCTTAGGGTCTCCCACCTGCAACCTTGCCTTCTCCTCAGGCCTTCTGCACAGAAGTGGTCCTGCGCTCCCAGATTCCTAAGCTTGGTGATCTTCTCACAGGGAGATGCCGGGGCACCTCTGCACATTCCCCGCAAACATGGAGCTGGACTCGGTATCAGCCCCATCCCTTTAGTTCTCCCACTGTTACTTCATCTCTCAAGCAGAAGGTCCCTGCTGATGATGTCATTCCTCACAGGCTTCTCCACTTTCACAGGAAATTTCTGGAGCCAGGTTAACAGGTCTAATGGGACGCTCGACTAGTACCAGATCATTCCAAATGTTCTCTATCATTTTATACTCCGTTAAGATGATGCATTTTTGAAGCATTATTTTCATCATTATAAATATATTTATCACTGCCAAATAATGAGTCCTGAACTTTGCTTTGGAAAACTTGGTCATGCCCCCACTGTGCTCACAGATAGAAGTGGCCTCTACCTCTCTCCTAACTGAATACCATATAAAACTTCCACACGAGCCCTGGTCTCTCCCACACATCCCAGCCATCTCTTCTGTGTTTTCTGCTGGGTAAAAGAACTGAGAATTTCCACCATAAACTGGATGGACCTAGAAGGGGATCCAGCAATCTTTTGGGGCCACAACATTTAATGACAGAGTGACCTAAAGAGGAACAGAATCTCCAAGCTGTGCTACTCACAGACATGAATTTTCACACAGCACATGCATGATGACGGCATCATAGTTCTGTCGATTAACATAGTGCTGACCCCAGACTACGGAAAGTTCTGGACTTTCCAGAAGAATCAAGCACTTCATAGTTCCGCAGAGGCTCTTTCTCAATCAAGAGGACCAGGGTTGCAGCTGCTCACCATGAGGCTGGCTTAGAGTAAAGCTAAGTGATGCTCACCATAGCATTGTTTATGACAGCAACAATGAGGAACAAGCCTCCTGGTCAAAACTCGAGGATGGATCAAGACACAACAGCTGTGCAGCCAAGCATGTTGCAGCCTACAAAGAGTCTATTTTAGGAGAATGCTGCTCAACCAGGAAAATAACAAGCAATGAGTATGGTATGCTATAAAATATACAGATAGGATTTAAAGTTTTTAAAATCTACCTTTATACGCATATGAAGAATAGTGAACGATACAGGCTAAAAGCATCAGCAGAATTTATTTTGGAGAGTTAAAATTCCATTTCGAAAAGTATGTAATTTGCTATTTATTTCATTTTTTTTTCAAATAATCACCAACATAGTTGTGTATTAAATGATGAAAAAAGACTTCAATTTTTTTTTTCTGAAAATAAAGGTTATTACCACCAGACTGCCCACTTGAAGACTGAAAAGAAGATAAAAACTGCTTTCTGATTTCAGGATCAACTTATCTGGAAGAGTATACGAGTACAAGTCCTGGTGGTTATAAAAAACCAGTGATAATGCCCATGTAAAATGATATCTATCTGTCTGTATGTCTATCTATCATCTATCTATCTATCTATCTATCTATCTATCTATCTATCTATCTATCATCTATCTATCAATTATCTATCTATCTATCTATCATCTATCTATCAATTATCTATCTATCTATCTATCATCTATCATTGTTAGTCTCTAGTTAGATTTCTTCAATTAGATCTTATAATTTTAGGGTTAACAGCAACATATTGGAATGATTCTTAGGAGAAAACTAATGACTTAAATTTCAATATCAAAAAGATACAATGTAACATCTCATGATCCTCAATTTGGGAACAAACAAAACTTCAAGGGAGTTTACTGTTGCCAAGCTTTGTCCTTCTCATATGCTGATGAGCAATATAACTTGCTGCTGGTTGCTGTAAGGGCTGGGAATAACAGACTGACCTACAGAATATCTATAATAAAGCATAATTTTAATTCTGTGGCAGTTTAAACAAATAATCATGGAACCCTGTGACACTACTGTCATATTTGCCACAGGACAGCAAGGGCCAAGTCTCGTCTACCACCCATTCTGCTTCATGCACAGTTTAATATGGTTAATACATTGTAAACTGTCAGAGAATCTCAAAAGAAAAATAATATATTTAGTGAAACATTATAATAATACAAAATTGAAATGTCAATGTCCTGATAGAACAATTTGCTAGGACATGGTCCTATTGGTTCTTTAAGTCTAGTCTTGGCTGCTTCAGCAGAGGACAACTTCTCCATATAACTAAGGCAGAATTTATGACCTGTAAGACACAAAGTGACTCTTTACAGACAGCAAAGCTGCTGGGGACATAGATGTGCTCTCATGATGGCTGTAAGTCATCTTTTTCCCACCATCAGCCTCCAGGTGGCAGAAAATAACCTAACCTGGAAGGGAGGAAGGCAGCTGGCCCACGGAGGATGTTTACATTTCCAATTAAGTCATTCCCTAAAAAGCCAGCCCTTTCAACAGTACAGAGTCATTTTATATATGTTCAATAAACCAAAAAATTAAATGCCCCAAAAAAACTGAAGGATTCATTGAGCTCACTGCTAATGTCTGTACTAAAGTTTAGCATTTATTCACCTCCACCCAAAACAAACATGCACTATGCACCATTAAAGAAACTCCTAAGTTTTAATGTGTCTATATTGCATGATTCTCTTATTAAACTGGATTACAGTTCTTAAGTTTATAGATTAATACCATCAGTTGATCCAACTGGGTTTGCATTACTGGAGTACATGTGTGCATGCTCATGTGTGTACCTTTGTGTGCATGCTTCTGTGTGTGTGTGTGTACATATGTGCATGCATATGTACATTGCCAACACTATTTTAGCTGAACATAAATGGTATTAGGACTAATAAAATGTGTTAGTTCTATAGGGACAGGAACTCAAACTAGCATGCTCTTTATACATGAATCAATGCATCTATACACTCTTCTTCATAATTACGACCATGGAGCAACCACACTGGGTTGCAGACCTCTGCCGCTGACATTGACGTATTATCCAAGACAAGTTCCTCACTTCTCAATGAGAGCACAACACCCAAGGGTGTAGCAGAGAGAGGAATTTTGGTTCTTCCCATTCATGTTCTCGGACATCTTTTGTGTTCCCTTTCTTTTCTGTAACTTGGACTTGTGAACTTTAGATAGACAAAGAACATATGAACAGACAACAGATAACTCCATACTGAGCATGCAAACAATGCTGGCTACTCCCCGTGTCTTTTTCTACAATCTGTCATTCTTGTTGCTAAGCTATCCAAACAAAAAATTTGTGATGTTTAAATTTCATCACAACACTTAATTCTTAAGTGTAGCTCCTAGAATAATGACAGCCTCATACTAACAAATAATGAAATCAGCAATAAATGTAAGAAATTAACTACATTTCTTTAATATCCAGAAGCCACAATGTCCCTCACTTAACCCCAATATCTTTAAGGGACCTACTGTTGGGTCACCATAGAGATGCCCTGCACACGTGTCTGGGTGTCCAGTTTTCTTTTAAAGCAACCTTGTCCTTGACACATTGTATATATGATCATTTTAAACAAAATTAAACTGATTTTTGGAGAGAGAATATAGAGAACTATATTTTTGGGATTCCTGGCTGTTTTCATCTCGGGCAATCTGAATTATTTTTGAGATTTATGTAGCTTCTAGTTTGGAGGTCGGGTCTAAACACTGGACACCATGACATTGTGCCCTCAAACACTGCAAGGCACCAAGATGTAAAATAGCAAGGTCTCCTGGTGTTGGGGATACCAACACTGGTCCACTGATGAAGGTGTCGAGCACTCTGTACATTGCTTCCCTTTGCAGCTGGAGACAGTGGTGAGGCAACAGGGCAGATGTCTTCACCCCTACAACACTTAAGGAAAGACTTCAGCCTGTGGCCAGAATCAAACACTTCATTTGGAATGTGAAGGAGTAACTTTCAACTCCGTTCATTCCTTTGCTTTTCGACAGCTGCCACTGTCCTGCAAGGAGGAGTTTCCCCTTTGAACTGTGAGTGGCCTAGAATTTTCCCCCAAAGTTCTAAGTTCTTGAATTCCCATTTTCAAAGCCAGGAGTCGGCATAATAACCATGTTCAATTCAGGCAAATAGTTATCTATTTCATGTTCTCTAAAATCCTGGATTCCAGTATTTTTAATTTTAGGTGTTTCTACAGGCAATTTGCTATTGCTTCTGACGCTCAGCTTGCCATGATATGTTTGGCCCGTGAGAGCTCTGTCTAGCTAGATGCTGTAAAATGTTTTTGTGTCCTCGGCTGAGACCCTGTGTCTCTCCTGTCTGCTCCAGACAGCAGCCGCTCCTGTCCCCAATGCCAGCAGACCCTTTATCCCAGCATACCCTTCCTTTCCTGCTAGACTGTGTTCTCAATAAAACTACAGGACTAGACTGCTTCCCGGCTGTGCCAAATCTTTGCTTAATGTACCAGCTGGCAGATTAACAAGGTATTGCGGAGGCCGCAAGGGGTGGCAAAGGGCTGTGGCCTCGTTCTGACAGAGTGATGGTTTCCCCTACCTTGCATAGTAGTCATTGGGTGGGACCGCTTCCTGGAAGAACTGAAACTGGTACAGATAGAGCCCAATCAGGTGTCCAGCAGTGAAGATCGCCAACAGGACACAAAGGCAGCCGAACAGCAACGGGTCAAAAGTCCTGCACCAGGACCACCAGGTGCACAGACCCAGAAACACAAAGAAGTACACGGCTGAGGTCAAGGACGGCAGCATCATGCCTGCGGAGATTAAAAAAAAAAAAAAAAAAACACAACCATGACACGGGGAAAAGGGCAGGACGTTTGCTTGCCAATCGGTGAGTGCACTGGCTGGAAATGATGTGAATTCCCATCGTGTACTTTCGCTATTGATCAAGATTTAAACACCATTAACCAGAATCTGTCGACATCATCAGATCCTCAACGCTCTACCATTTGTAGGAAGAAGCCACACGTGCAGTGAGTAAGGCTATGAGCTCAGTTCAGACCAGTGAGGAGGAAGCCCTGGCTCAGATCCGAGCTGAGAAACACCTCTGTTTCTGACCAGTACAACTGTATACGCACACTCGGTGTTTTCCTTTTCTAATGTGTCCTCCAAGTTACAGGAATGTACGTACACTCACTCCAGCTCTTCTCTAGAGCAGTGTGCTTTTTACCAATTTTTTTTATTACTTAAAATTTTATTTCACAGTTTCACACTTGCACATAATACATACTGGACCTCTCTCACCTCAACCCTCTCCCTGCTCCCCACTGCTCTCCTCTTCCCTACAGATTTCTGTCTCACATTCATGTCTATTGCTTTTTAAAGATTTATTTTAGTGTGTGTGTTTGTGTGTGCGCGTGTGCACGTGCATGTGTGGCATATCCTCACATGCCTATAGGTGTCTATTTCAGTTTTGTGTGTCTGTGTATATGTCCTCATTCACATACCTGTAGATGTCTATCATAGTTTGTGTGTGTGTGTGCACTTGTGCAGGTGTGTGAGTCCTCACACACCTGTAGATATCCATTTTAGTTTTTTGTGTGTATGTGCATGTATGTGTGTGCTTACTCACACACCTGCAGGTGTCCATTTTAGTTGTTGTGTGCATGCATGTACATGTGTGTATGTTCTCACTCACACACCTATAGGTGTGAGTAGAAATCAGAAGAATTTAATAGGTGGAACTGGAATTATAGGTGGTTGTGAGCCGCCTCCACTTGATGTGGGTATTAGGGTCCTAACTTGGATCCTCTGGAAGAGCAGGAAGCCACTAAGCCATTTGTCCAGCCCCTTGATTTTGCTTTATGGTCCACTGAGTTTTAATCAGGGCTGTCTGCATGACCATGGTAATGGACTTTTTTCCAGCTAAGATTTATAAAAAAAAAAACCATTATATATTGTGGACACTATAGTCTCATTACAATTTGTTCTATCTGATGAGGTAACTCATTTATATAAGGTTTAAAGCAACTTTATCAGGGACTTTGAACAGACTTCTCAAATAAAATACTGGGTTTAATTTGCACAAAAATTGTACTTCCTTCTTGTTTTTTTTCCCCTACTAAGGGGGAGTTATTTCACCTTTGGAACTTTAGTCTGAGAGAGCCCACTTTAAGAAGTTCCCAGATTGTTTTTGGTAGGATTGCCATTTTTACTGTTGATCCTACCTATCCAAGTGATCTACAGGGAAGCACTGGGTTTCTGCCAGACACCAGTCCAAAAAAAGGAGGAGCAATAATATGAGCAAAGGGGTCAAGACCGTGATGATAAAACCCACAGAAACAGCTGACTTGAGCTTGTGAGAGTTCACTGACTCTGGACTGATAGAGGAGGAATCCACAAAGGACCACTGAATTTGGGGGACAGTTGTGAGGCTTGGGCAGTCTGTGGGGCCACTGGCAGTGGGACCAGAATTGATCCCTAGTGCTTGAACTGGCATCTAGGAGCACATTCTCTTTGGAGTGATACCTTGTTCAGCCTAGATATAGTGGGGAGGGCTTTGGTCTTGCCTTGAAGTAAAGTGTCAGACTTTGTGACTCCCTATGGGAAGCCTTACCATTTTTGAGGAGTGGATGGAGGGGTGGGGAGGAGGGTGGGGCAGGAGGAGGGGAGGGAGTAGGAATGGGGATAGCTAAGTAACATGAGAAAAGATTGCATTAAAAAATTCTTAATAAAAAAAGGAAAAAAAATAAAAGAAATGTCAGGAAAAAATAGTTCCCAGTGTGGTAGGCAGTGGGAGGGGAGGAGGGGAAAGTTGAGGTAGCACTGGATGACATTATTATGGAAAAATGTGGCCAACATTTAGAGGAAGTTACTGTCTGTGGAGGAAGATTGCAATCTAACTTGGGAAGAAAAACTGTATATCCTGGAGAGTTAAATTAAGATTTCAAATACTCCACGATATAAAGATACGGCTGGCCCTGTACAACTCAAATAACTAATTGCCAACAGATCAGAGTTCAAACTTTCTGGGAAGAGAAATAGCTCTTATTTTAATCTAAACATATAAAATGAACTCACTTAGAAACGGAAAAGATGATTTGACAGAGATTAGCAGATTTTTTCTAAAAGCCTCAAGACTAGAAATGGGCTGGAGCAATGAGGCTAAGTCGGTTTCCCAAGTGGCTGGTTTTACAAGGGTCTGGAATCCATTGTTTTTGTCTGCCCCTTTAATCCTGTCTTTCACTGTGCACATCCCAGCCTGTGACTATCTCAGGGCGAAGCCACTGTGGGACACACTCACCCGAGGAGCCCAGCAGGATGGTCACCACGACCTTGCCTGCCGTGGTTATCATGTTGCCGATGAACTCCTTCAGCTTGGAGGCGACAGAGGCAAGCCTGCGGAACATTTTTAGTTTTGTGCTTTCTTCCAGCTCACCCTCCATGCCTTCTTCTCCATCTAAGTCCTCCTCATAGATCAGTGCCTCCTCTGAATCCATCTTTTCTGCTCCAGCCTAAAGAAATGGAAAAACAGAGAATGTAGCAGTTCATTCTTCTGGGGTCCCAAGGTTCCTAGTCTGTGAGTCGGTCACCGGGGTCGGCTTCACCAATCAGTAAAATGACCAGCCCCAAGGTCTCTTGGTAGCAAGTCTAAGTCACTCCAATTTCCCTGAAGGAGTACACAGATAATATCCCCAGTCTTGGGGTCCCAGTGACAATCTGTACTTCTTACGTTATACTCTGCCCTACGCTCCCTACCTGCAACCATCCTTTTACAACAAGAAGAAAGCTACCAGGACAATTAACAATCTTTGCTATGATCTATCTAGATTTTTTTCGAGTTCTAGCCTTCTCTGTTGCTAGCTAGTTTTATGGAACCACAGAAGCAAACTAGGACAGAGGTGGGGATGGGTGATGATCAGAGCTCTGGCATCTCTCTTCCTTCTCGAGTTTATCTTTGTTGGTCATCACAGGATTTCCTGACCAGGACAGGGGTCTTGAGTTGCTTGCCTAATGGTGTTGTGGCTTCCTGTCTTTTAAGAGGCTTCTGTGTTGACTGGATCTTACAGAATTCAGTGCCTTGGTTTTGTCGCATTAGGGGTGGAGGGAGAAGCAGACAGCAGAAAAAATACAAATCTCCAGGAACTATTTTTAACTAAGACTATAAAGGGGGTTTTGAGTGTTTTTAAAGACTAAATAAGGATTTTTTTTTCTAATTAGAATCATTCTTTAAAGGGGTTGGGATTTTTTAAAGGAATCATACATAGAAGCTATTCCCAAAGACAAAAAGGGTCCGGTCAAGATGAGGGATGCTGCATTTGTCCCCAGGTTGAAAGTCTGCATATATTTGCCCTGGATGATTAGAGCATCTGACTAGGGGCCACAGAGACTCTCAGCCTGGTCTACACATCTGGGAAGACCAGTGAAATCTGGATTCTCTACTCATGCCACAGGCTCTTTCTTGAACTGCTCGGCTCAGACACTCACAGCACTCATCTGAGGCTGTGGTTTTTAGTAGACTAAATTCACTGAGAAAGGACTGGAGGACTGGTGCCAAGGGAAGGACATTCTGAGAGGCCTGGGGGATGCAAAGACATCTTTATAGCAATGAGCGGACAGAGCATAAGGGACTTGGGTTATCCGTCTAGCAAAAAAAAAAAAAAAAAAAAAAAAAAAAAAAAAAAAAAAAAAAAAAAGCTGGAAGCTTCTCCTCCACCTAAGTTAAGGCAATAATTCATGCATACTCCCACCCATGAAGACTGCATATACAACCATACACCTCGAAAACAACCATTTGTGTGCCTATGCACACACACATATGCACTTGTATGCTCAGGTACATGCCCATGCACAGCCATGTATATATCCATACAGATATACACACATGCCCATGACATACATATGCACTTAAACATATCACACACACTAACACATCCACACACACAAACATACACACCAATCTCCCTAACAGGATTTAGCCCTTGGCTGACTAAAGTCCATACACATAAACTAGGTTCTTTGCAGTTCATCATGACATCCCTATGGGTTCACAGTCAGATTTGTAACATCTGAAAAAAAACTGAGGCTGTGTTGAATGTGCAGTCATTTCTCTGCCGTTATCCTTTGATGGAGCCCTGGCATTTGGTGGGGAAGATGTGCTCAGGCCCTGAGCACGCTTTAGGCAGCTTTTATACAAAGGACTTGAGCAAGTGCAAATTTGGGGATCTCCAAGGCTCCTGGATCAGACCTTAGAGGCTAATAGATGAGTGTATTTACATTTTTCCTGGGGTGGAAAGAGGAGCTTACACTTATTCATTAACAAGCTTCATCCATACAAGACCCGGTGTGCCTGAGAGGTCTAGTGGAGACTCAGTAATACACACAGAAGCTAGTAAACCAACGAGTAAGCTAAACATCCCATAATAAGGCTCTTCAGAGAGGTCAAGTGGGATGCAGCTGTGACTGAAGGGCGTGGCTATGGTAGATTTTAAGGTCATGGAGACCCTCTCTGAAGAGATGACATTTAGACTAAGATCTTAATGTCACAGAGTCACCAGCCATGTGAAAGTCCCGGGAAAGAGCATCTTGGGCAGAGGGAAGAACCATTCCAAGGCTCTATGCGGGGGAGGAGAGAGCAACAGGAAACAAGTGTCCCCAAGCCAGGGGCTCTTTCCTTCTCTTCGCATTCTCAGCAGATGACTTTGCATCCTAGACGGATGGTCTGCAAACCTCATGGGATACCCCAGACCTCTCTGCAGCCTGCCCACGTGTGACACACCCACTCTTTTCTCCTCCTGTACCAGCCATGGTGACCCATCTGCTCGGCCAGCGGTTCTCTTTGGGACCTCACATCACAGTGCACTCCGTGGCTCTCCGTTCACCATCAACAAACTAATCCGTCCTCTGTCTAGTCTTAGAATGATGCATCCCTCCCCCCTGGTGAACCTCTTGGTAAGATTCAGCCAAACTCCATTCCACTTCTTCATACATAATTCCTCTTTAATTGGCTCTAAGTAAAATTTGTCATCTCGTGCATCTCTCTAAATAAGGAATATGGCACAGTATCTTTTACAGAGTAATTCCAGTGGTTGCCTGGGAATACATGATTGGAACTTAGGAAGTATGAGAGATAAAGTTGAC
Organism: Alexandromys fortis; assembly: GCF_014885135.2. NCBI lineage: Eukaryota > Metazoa > Chordata > Mammalia > Rodentia > Cricetidae > Alexandromys > Alexandromys fortis. Next base: position 4,639,231 of record NW_026067979.1, on the reverse strand, counting down.
TTTGAGTTTGTCTTGTTGCATGAGTGGCTGCCCTGCCCATGGTCCAGGCCACAGAACCCATTGGTAAATGTGAGGGGGATGGGGGGTGGGGAGAGGGAGAGGCAGCCTAGTTTGTTTATTTTAATGAAGGGAGGGGACAGCTAGGAAGAAAGCAAGTTTTCTTCAGGTCACCTTCCCTCACTTTCAAGTTCAGCGCCAAGATGCTAAGCAGGCAGCTAGCACAAGTTGAAAGTGAATGGGGGAACTGGGAAGGTTAATCTGGGGTCACTGGCACCTGGCTGAAGGATTCCCTAGGAACAATTCAGAGATAGCTCATCTTTCAGACGCTGCCCACCTAGGCCTAGGTTTGTCTAGAAGCAGGGCATGCAAGGAACAGCTGGGGAACCAGAATCCACAGGTTCTCTTTATCTCTTTTCCTGTGGCTATACAATCTCCAGGCCATGGGGCCTCTTTCCTACTGCAGCAGGTCTGGCTTGCAAGCCAGTCCTTCTTCTTACTCCTTGCTCTACAAGAAGAACCCATCATGTGCAGATACAAGAGAATTCCACCTCTGCTGACCACAGGAAAGCAGTTTCCCTCTGGACACCAGGGGAGCAGCTCCCTCACTGCCACCACCACCTCAACGGCTCTTCCCCCTGGAAGGCAGTGTGTGGCACAAATCTTGCCACACTTGGAGAAGTAAAATCATGGTAGGGAACTCCTGAGTAACAGAAAGAAATACATCAAAACTTGCATGATAGATGACTCATTATTTTATTAGAGAATCACTGCAGATGTTGATTAGAGCATTCTCGGCTCACTAGCTTTGGTTAGGTCATACAAATGCCTTCTCTTGGCCTCTCAGAGACAGGAAGAGGTGCCAGGCTTTAAGGGCACGCCATCGCGCCTCGTGGCTCTGGATGCTCTAAGTGTTTTTACACCGGCTTCTCTGAGACCCTCAGTGGTAAGTGTGTCTCAAACCTGCCCAGCGGAGAGCAGGTGGGTCTGTGTCTGTGAGCCCCATCATCCCATTCCTGCAGCCAGGGTCAGATCTGCCGCCACTAGTCACCTTAGGTGGCACATTGACAGGCCCTTGCCCCATTGAAAATTCCTCTGCTGACCTATAAGCGCTGGGATTTGGCAGGAATAGAGAATTATATTTACTAACAAGCAGCCTTTCATGCTGGAGAAATCTGGCACCTTACAGTAAAGTGGCATTTCATTTGTATTTTAATAGATAAAGCTTGCCTGATGATCAGAAAAGTAAAACAGCCACACTGGCCAGACTTACAGACCAGGCGGCAACGGCACATACCTTTAATCTTAGTAGCCACAATGACATACACCTTTAATCCCAGTAGCCACAAACTAGCTTACCATAGAAACCAGGCGGTAGTGATGCACACCCTTAATCCCAGAACTAGAGAAAATTATAAAACGGGAGGAGACAGCTCTCAGCCCCAGTCTCATTCTGAAGTTTCCTGGAGGCAGGATCACAATTTTTGGACTGAGGTCGAAGTAAGAGCCAGTGCCTGGCTGCTTAGCTTTACTGGTCTTCAGATTGAACCCCAATAACTGTCTCTGAGTTTTTATTAATCATGCTTCATTACGGGAACATGACTTGAACTCCATCTTGAAGCAAATAAGGAGCAGCTGGAAACAAAGATTTAACCCCTGTGATTCCTAAGCCACCTCAGAACCCAAACATCAGGCAGGTGAACCTTTCACAGTATAAACTATCCAGTAAAATCGCTTATGAAATTATTTCTCTGTCAGATATAAACTTATTTAGACTTTTACGTCCTTCACTCTGTCTCTTTAAAAGATGTTGATTTTTACAGGAAGTCCTTGTCCCCTGCGACCACAGGGATGGACTTCCAGGACATTGTGCTCACTGGAGCATGTCGGTCTAGAAAGACCAATGTGACATGATATCACTTCCGTATGGATTCTAAAAGCCAAACTTCAGAGTGGAGAGTGAGGCTGTCGGTGGCCAGAGGCTAGATGGACAGGTGTAGGGAAGTCAGAGGGTGGAAGGTTCCTATGAGCAAGAAAAAGTTTGGGGATCTACAGCACATCAGAGTATCCGTAGTATTAACGGATACTTCTTTTAAACTAGCTAAAGGAGGAATTGAAGTGTCCTCAACACAAAGAAGTAGTCACAGTAATAGATGTATCAATTATATCATTTGATGATCCTACGACTTATCCATATACTGAAACACCGCATTGTGCCCCATAAATAACTGTAAATATTGTATGTAAATTCCAAACTAAGTATAAGAGTACTACTGAAAAGAAAAAGCTCCTGATTTTAGATGTAGATACAACATGTTAGGGTGTATCTGTGGACACTGTCTCCTCCCGGGACATTTGGTTTCTGCACCTGAGGTGGCATGTCTCACAGGCTGTCCTTTCCCATCTATTTTGACAAAGACACACAAATACTTTTGATAGGATCTGAGCATCCATATTTTTTTCTCCTCAACACTGTATCCTTCCATCTAAGGGCATAAAGCCCAAGACTATCTGGAGAACGAGCTCCAGCTCAGACTCACTGAGTTAGAATCTGGAAGTTTCTGGCAGCGATGGTCAGAGACTTCCTCATAGCAATTCTAGGCAGCCATCTTGGCTCCATATCTTGGCTGCTTGGAGGCCGGTGGCAAGGGTGTTCTACAGTGCAAACCCTTTTAAAGGTTCCATTCTCTGCAAATATACATTGAGGAATGTGTCTCTGGGGTTCCACTGAAGCCTTAGACCTCAAACCTGAGCTTCTGCTGCAGCTGAAACCCTTTATCTTCTCTGTGGTGAAAGTGGACTTTCATAGGCATTTCCATGGATGTCTATCAAAGTCACATGGACTAAGTCCAAAGGTCTCAGAGCCCAAGGGAACATTTTCTAAAGAGCCATCCTTGTTTATGCATTATTTACTTTTCAAAGTTAACAGTTTATCTTAACAGAATGGCTTCTTCTCACAGCAGAGTCCGCAGATGGGAGGGGGAAGTGCTCTGGCTCATCACAGAGGGCAGACAACCTCCGCTGGGATGGCAAAGAGAGGCGAGGGCAGAGTGGCTCATGTGCCATCACGTACACTATGTCAGGTTAACGTGGTAACACTGCACGTAAAGCTGTTTATTCTGCTGCTGGCTTTGCTTTGGGAACACTATTTTCCCACTGAGTTAGAGCAGTGCAAGTCTTGTATCTTATCTGGAAAGTGAGTGCAGATGCTGCCTGTGACCCCTCCAAAGAGCTAGAGTACAACTGAGGTGCAGGACAGGGGCAGGTCAGGTAGCAGAAGATCAGTAGGAGTCTACAGATATTTCTGCTCCTGAGACTCGGTACCTCTGGGAACATTTCTGACACAGGGAGAGAAACTGCCAAGTTTAACCTGGAAATGGCCTTTAAGAATTACCTAACATCCTTTGAAAGAGGAATGAACATGGAGATGGACTAAATCAGATTGGCCATTTAAAAGATTTTTTTCTTTAAGAAATCACTTACTGGAGCACTATAAAACCAAACCAGTCTTCAGGTGTGTGGGCAGGCATCCTTCCACATACACCGTGAGAACCACTTCATGTATCTTTGGTGTCAGGCATTGTTACTGACTGCCTTGCCTGTTCCCTCTCCTGGAGATCTGCTAAGGATAGCTCTAAATGCAAAGCCTAGGGCACGCACTGACAGATGATGTCAGAAGCAGCACTTTGAAGATACATGGGTCCTTCTTGGAACCCATACAACAACGTGCGGTCTAAAGTGAAAACCAAGTAGGCATCTTCATCTTTCGGTCTTAGTTCTGAATGTGTCACAAGGTCATGCAGGGCTAGGTCTGCTTTGGAGCCAAGAGATTTCCTTTATTCCCCTTCTGTATGCACACACACACACACACACACACACACACACACCTCCCCATCCTCAGTGCCTCCATCGATCCACCCATCTATCCATTCTGTATTCTACCAAGCACGCTGTTACCATGTGCAGTGTTATGTGTGGGATGGGATACAAAAGAGAACCTGTTATGCGAGACTCAGTTGTGCACGTGTGTGTCGGGGGAATGAGATAAATAAAGCTTTATAAAATTGGAATGTAAGTTCCTGAGGGTAAGAAGAGGAAGGAGGATTCACTGCCTGAGACATCTGTGGATGTTGATTGGAAAGAGAACCAGTTCTTGAGAAACCGAGCAGAAAACAAAGGCCAATGCTTGTTAGATAATGTTCATACAGCGTGCAGGCACACAGTAAAGGCCAGTGCTTGTTAGATAATGTTCATACAGCGTGCAGGCACACAGTAAAGGGGATGCTAGGTAAACATGACTTTGGGACAAGCACCTTCATCTTCAAACCCAGCAGAGCAATTATTCAAGACAGACTGTCTGAATCTAGGTCCAGCCTAACATAAACCAAAGCCCTAAGTACAGAAAGACCCAAGACTGCACAACCAGTTCTGGCCCAAGGCTCACCCTGGGTGCTTGGCTCCTGCTACCTTGCACTCGGGGCCACTCTGTCCAAGCTTCTGTGTGAGCATTGCCACGCTCTGAGGCTCAGAGGACTGGGAGTTTCCCAAATTCCTGTCTGCGACCTTCAGGAGCTGTATGAACCCCTAGAAAGGGCAGCGTTGTGTGTCTGGGACAGCTTAGACAGGACGTTTCTCTTACTACAAGTCACCAGGTGTGGGTTTTGCAGGTGCCTGGGCAGCTGCCCAACTTCTTGCCACTCTGAACAGTACCATGTGGCAAATGTCTGCTCGGAAAACCCAGGGCCTAGGAAATTTAAAGCCAGTGACGTTGGATTAAATCTCGGGTAAGAAATGAGTGAACGCCAAGCGTCGATTAGAAGGTGCCGGGAGAATGATTGATTTCTCCCTCTCTTTGTTTCCTGCCCTGGAAAAGGAGAAGCATGAACCAGACTGCACAGCCTTCTGGTGAAGGCACAGCTCAGGAGAGCAGTCTGTCTGCCAGAATGCTAGTGTCAGGGTAGCCCGAGGAATGATGGGTGCTAGAAAGCCAAGGGCAAAATTTGAGCTTAGGGATGGATTTACAAAACACATTAGCAGCAGCTAAGAGATAGAGCCTTGATTTTCAGCTTTTACTAGGATATAATTTCCTTCCTTATTTTTTTCCTTCCTTCTTTCCCTCCTGCTTTTTTACCTTTCTTTTTGAGATAAGGTATCACGTAGCTGAGGGAACCTTGAACCCCTCCTGCTCCTCCTAAGGGCTGGGATTACAGGCGTGCACCACCACACATGCCTGGCTGGAAGAGTCATTTATACTTTATACATTTTATTTATTGACTATGCCTCTTGACACAGGCCAAATTATGATTGTATTTTCTGTTGGATAAAGCTTCTGTCAGAGCATTATTTGAAAAAATTAATTGCTTAAAAGTAAGATCTCAAACCTCATAAAATATGGAGAAACAGTTCCAAGTATAGAAATATGCAGGTGGGTGCATTTTAGTGATGCCGTGTGCCGACTCCTTGCCGAGATAAGCTTTTCTAGACAGTTCACTTTGCATGACAAAACTCTTATTGATTTTTAAGAGTCCAGAGTGAGAATCTTTCTCCTAGGGATGATTAAAATCCTGAATAAATTCTGAATAAAAGTAAACACACAGACAAGACCTCAGACACCCTGCTCCCTCCCCCACACACCAGGAGCCTTTAAAGACCTCTAACACAATGCTTTTACATAGCCAATGTCAGCCTCATCAGTGATCAAGGAAGACCTAACTGCTGGAAACAGGGCTGCATTTGAAAAGGAATTCTCCCTGGCAACAATGATGCCATATCTCCACAGGGGAAAATAAGGAAGAAACATAGTCAGGACTAAACATCTTAGTACAAAAGCCAAGATTTGGAAGTAGCAGAAAGTATACAGAGCCCTTCAGAAGTGAAATAAATTCTTCTGCTTCCTTTTGCTATGAGTTTCAATTCCTCTCAGACTGTCTCCAGACTGTCAAGTCAGAAGCATTTCCCTGATGGTGACTCCTCCAGGATTCACTCAGCGCCCCTCCCCTGGCCTACCCACTTGCTTGGAATGCGTTGAGAGAAGGAACACTAAAATCTGAATTAGCCCCAAACAAATTCAACTGAAAGAGAAAAGAGCCCCTGATAACTGATATTTGTAGTGTTTTCAAAGCTCAGAATCAGAGCTTGTTGTGATATCAGCCTAGTTATCTTGTGTTATCTTTGAACAAAAGAGATTAACCATATAGATGCCTTGTATGCCTGTTCAAATAAATTTCAAACAGGACAGAGTTTCACAGGCCTAAGTATGGAAGTGGGGTGAAACCAGACCTTCTAATTAATATGTGTGTTTATGCTATTCTCTCTTATCAGAGCTACCCTACCCTTAACTACAACCCAGGCCTGCACTGATGGCTGCAAGTGTTCCTCATTCTACAGAAACAGCGTCTGTTCATGACTTTTAATCACATCTGTGTTATTAGTTGCACAGAGGGTTGATTTAGTGTCTAGAATATTAAGTTTCTGTAATTCTCAAATCAGAGAACCACTAAGGAAAGGAAGCAATAATTTATTAAGCACCCCCAAATAAGCATACACTCTGCTATGTGCTACCGATTCGATACTTCATTTTATAGTTGCAACAAATACACCACACATTAGTAGTATCTTTTGGTACTGCTTATTGAGCCCAGGGCCTCAGACGTGTCCAGCACATGCTTATCTACTGAGCTTTACTCCCTGTCTGCTAATCCCACTTTACGGAATAGGAAAGACAATAACTGTCGCTAGTATTACTCAGCCACGGTGTGCTATCCGCCATGTCTCTTCTCAAAGACCAGCTTCCAGCAAACACCCGTTAGGCCCCATGTACAAAGCATAACGCTGTCTTTACAGGTATCGATACGGAAAATCCTAAATGTGCACCATTTCAGTTAATGTGCTCGACTGCCCCAAACTAGGGTGCTTTGGGCCAAGGATTATTTAATCAAAACAGTTTCCAAACATTCTAGAATAACAGAGCAGTACAAAACACCTTCTATCAGCATTCCCTCTTAAAACCACACCATCAGCAGGAAGAAAAATATTTCCACGTCATTTCTGGTTTGGGGTTTGTGGACCTGAATAAGAGATTTGTTCAGCAGCCACTCCTCTGTGATTACTTTCTATACTTCATATCTTTTCTCGCCCTAAAATATCAGAATAGATTTCCATCTTTAATTCATAAGATTTTTGAGCAGTAATATAAATTCTAATTTTCATAGTGTAGAACTCTATCTCCTCCATATTATTTTGTTTCGATTAAGCACTTGTGGCAATTTTCTGGTTATTTGTGAAGTAAATAAACCCTTAACCAAAACCAGAGGTGTTTCCTTTGATGCACACATGGTGAACGTTCCTAATGCTTGCGACTCCTGATACATGCATGGTGAATTCTCCCATGCAAAACTCATACCTAGGGGCTGGAGAGGTGGCTCAGAGGTTAAGAGCACTGCCTGCTCTTCCAGAGGTCCTGAGTTCAATTCCCAGCAACCACGTGGTGGCTCACAACCATCTGTACTGAGGTCTGGCGCCCTCCTCTGGCATGCGGGCATACATCAAGGCATATGTTGTATACATAATAAATAAATCTTTAAAAAAAAAAAAACTCATACCTAAATCATCTGGTAGCTACTATGTCAAGTGTCCAAACCAAGTACTTCTGAGTAGCTTTTTTCTTTGAGATCTTTATATCTTTCTATCTAAAAATATCAACTACTTCTTAAACTGGTACTACTGACCACACAATGCGCTGTCTTTAGAACATGGCTGTGCTCTGGTGTGGGTCTGGGAGGGAGTGTGGTGGGGTATGTGACATGTACCCACCTGAGACACAGCTTCCAACATGTTCCTCATCTGTCAGGTGCTCCTGAAACTTCTTCACACATTATAGATTTTAAAGCATCCTCTTACTTTTCTAAGTAACTCCCTTTCCCCTGTGGAGCACTGTGAAATTGCCTGACTCAACTATTCGGAGCTAACACAGACAGCAGGAAGGTGAAGGGCGCAGTCACACAGCCACACCTCAGGATGGCACTGCACAGGCTGGACAGTTTAGGGGGAGGGGAAACTAGGACCATTTTTCTTCCAATGTTACCGTGTACTGCTTCTCAGAATATTCTGCAGTCATGAGCTGCAAAGCAAGTGGGTTGTGGTGCTGGGGTAACATTTAGGTGTGGCCACCTGATACAACACTAGAGCACAGGGTGGCCAGATGGTCACCTGAGGGGACGGAAGCACAAGCAGGCTGTTTGTAACTCCACTGTGAGGCCCTCGTGAAAGACGACATTCACATGCCCATCACCTGTGTCCTCATCACCAAGGTGTGGGTGTGAGTGTCTGCCCAGCAGTGCCACCCAGGCTCTGCACCACAACGACAGTGCCGACTTGTGCCTCATGTGCATAGAGCCCCACAATGCTCTGCATACGGACTCTGGGACTCTGGACTCCACACAGTCTCAGAGGGAAGGCCCAGGGGATTGAAGAAGAAAGATGCAGATAGTCACACTTACCAATTCTTCGTTTTCACAATCAGAGTTAAATTGGGCTACTTCTTCCGTGTCTGGTTTCTTAACGATGTTTCTGCAGACCAGCCAGATGGTCAGGCTTGCAATGAACATCCCGACGTCAGGCACAAACACCCTGATGCCATTGCCAGCATCAGCTCCCTTCAAGCTACGGAAGAAGACGGGAAGGAAGTTATCTCCCGTATGTATGGTTAAACATCTTATTGCATACTTCAGTCTCTTCATGATTTAAAATCAGAGATGCCTATTTCTGCCTGATGGTTACTACAAAGTTCTTCACTGACTCCCAAATCTACGGAGATGCAGGAAGATCCCAAACCTTCCTGAGGGTTTTAGAGCCACAAAGAACAGAGGCGCTTTGGTGGTGCAATCAACCCAAATGGACCACTCCAGGCTTGCAAATAAATCACACTGATGTTACATGTGTGCACAACGATGCCTTTGTTAGTCATCTAGATGAAGCCATTTAAAACCAGTATGTAGTAACTGGTAGAAGACCGTGCAACAGAAATATAGGTCAATGCCAGCGAGGAAATGAAAGAAAAAAAGAACACTCCAAGAATCTTCTAATCCAAACTCTTGTAATTATTTTTGTGCTTAACCGAGTTTTGTTTTCCACATTGGTCCAGGAAAGGTTGATCTAGTGTGTTTATTTTTTATTTTTTTATTTTTTTGCAATCATTGAGAAATGATGTTCAGCTGAGAAGGAGCTTTGGGGTCAAGCCCAAGCCTGATAAGAGGCAGCTGCTTTACAAATTCCCACAATCTCCCACTCTCTTTCTGTGCCAAAAACATTACACCACTTGCCTTCCTTATCAGAGTTCAGTGAAATGAGATACTAGGTCATGACTTCAGAAAAATAAAGACGGGTACATATGTATCAAATAATGTGGATTTGGTTTTGTGAAATATAAAACTCCTTTTCACAAAAGTCTTGTATTTTGAGGCAGCAACATTAACTGGTATTTAATACTCTTCATGCATACATGGCCTGTGTGGTCATAACTGAGATTCTGAAACAGATATGCTGTAGGTATGAGGAGAAGGGGCATCAGTTGGAGGAGGAGGAAGAATCTGTCTGGAGGGCCATCCAGATGCTACGACCAGTGGAGCAAGTGTGATGTTAGGTGGAGTCATTGGGAGTGGAATTTTCAAAGGCAGATTAGGTCTTTGAAGACGTTTGCCAGAGGGGGCAAAACATGAAGCAAAAGGTAGGCAGATGGATTTGCACATTGCATAATGGTATATGTGATTCAAGCAGTCATCCCTTGATTGGCACAGGAAACTGCCCATGTTCCATTGGATGCTGTGGGTATCCAAATCCTTGAGGGTTCAGGTTCCTATATAAAACCATGTGGCATTTGCATCTAACATACACATGCTTACATAAATCAGTGAGATTAATGTACATTTGTCAAGAAAATGTTAGCCTAAATCATGCGTTTTCCAGGGTACATGCCAGGGACCCATTCCACATATGAAAATCTCTATTTAGTTCATCATCTTAAATAGCAAAAAGTATTTTCTTTCCAGTCATTTAGGATCACAGTGATCTCATTTCTTCATAGAGAATGATGCCTCTGAAAAACAGTAGGGCAGATTAAATTATGACATGTTCAGAAAATGTCCTAAAAAACCATCAGTGAATGCAAATGTGTGCGAGGCCAAGGTCTACATCTAGGAGTCTGGATATGCCTCACAAATAAGAAAGTGTTTAGACATCCATGACAAACGGGCTAGACGGAGTGACAAGGGAGTCTTCTAAGACCTCAAGCCTGTTGAGCCTGTGCTGAATAGAGAAGGTTATCTTCAGGCTGTGTATGGTGGTTCCCGCCTTCAATCCAAACACTCCAGAGGCAGAGACAGAGGGATCTCTGTGAATTCGTGGCCAGGCTGATCTATACCATGATATGTAGGGCTGTTAGAAGTACGCAGTGAGACCCTCATCTGATTGTTTTTGAAGGCATGTCTTTAACATGCTATGTTATTTCTGCTGCTGAAAATTCCCTGTGTAGAGCACATCTGGAAGACAGTAAGTCGGTTACTTTGACTTGGAAGGTGAATGGCCAACTTACAGCCTACTGCCCATGATGGCACTTGGTCTGACCGACTTTCCAATCAGATTCCACTCTCCAGCCCGCACCCAGAGAGAGGCAAGATGGATAGTGCTCATAAGCTTTACTTTCCCTACCTCATAGAATTGACTTTTTAAGGTCTTCCCAACTATAAAATGTTCTTTTGACTACGAAAACTCAAGACAAAGAAGAAGAAATTAAAAACGTAGGCAGGAGCGGGACAGACAAAAGAAAGGTGGCATTTCAGCATCCACGTAAGGGCACCCTACAGAGATGGTCAGGGGTCACCAGGGCAAGGCTGTGGCTCCCTGGAGAGAACTTACTGAACACTGTGCCACACCCTGGGTTCTATTCCCCAACACAGAAAAGAAACCCGCAGAGATCAATTCTGTTCTACACAGCTCTTCTCAGGGGAGCCAATCCTCTGGTGCAGAGTTAGCAGAAAGGTCAACTACAAGCGAATTGTGGTAACACAGTTAAAAAACACCACATGGCCATCCATTAAACAAACGAGAGCTATCAAAACACTTTCATGGAGTTTTCTGGTGGGTTCTGAAGCTCACACACCATGAACTGCTAGTCTACCATTGTTTACCTTAAACAGGACTCTGTATGAAATGGACCACCATTGACTAGGCTTTCGGTGACATTAAAAGCAATGAAATGAATGCAGATATAATTACAAAAACTTACAAACCTGATTCCTGCTCTTACACACACACACACACACACACACACACACACATGCATTCTGATATTTAATTTAATATTCATCTCCCCAGAGATAGCTAAGTCACATGTAGCAGAATATCGCGTTTGGTGTGAATGGGGAAGTTCTTAAACTGTATTTACAGTTCCTTTCCTATAGCTAATGACTCGCTTTTAAAAAGCAAGGATTGCTTTGTTTCTGTGAAACTGAAACTAAGTCCTTTTCTCCTATTGAGAAAACAGTCAAGCTTGGGGCTCTGATTATCACAGGGGATCGTTTGTGCTCCATCCCTGTCCCCCCCCCCCCAGTTAGTTCCTGGGTTTGTATACTATAAAGCTACAAAGCTGCTTAAGCATTTCAATCCTCTTAGCTCGCTGTCACAGCTCCACTGGAAAGACACGCTATTCTCACATCAGTGGGGCAGCAGATGCAATGCTCGGGACACTGCTACGTGCTAGTAGTCTTTGTGTGTGCTGCTCTCCTGGAGGGTACTGCAGCTACCGGACGCCAGCGTTTGCCCTCTCAATGGCCCCTGAGAACATGGTCCTAGACCACTGCCGGCTTCACATGAGCCCTGTGGGAGCAGCAAGCACAGCATGTGGACTGGCAAATGCTGCAAAGCAAGGCCGTTTCCGTGTGGGAGCAGCGGCTGCACATTTATCAGCGCACTACTGCCGCTGGCAAATTCAAAGAGAGGAAAGAAAGAAGACAGAGTCTAGAAGCAGTAAGAGTGTCACTCACTCCCTTTGCCCGGCGCCTCAATTGGTAAGATCCTGAGCCATCCCCTGGGCCCAGCACCATCAGCCCAGAGTCCTCTCTAGCCCCCTAGGCCCTATCCCAGCACTCCCTCATACCTGTATCTTTCATCTAACCTTGCAGCCTCTCTGAACTGTCTGCTCCCTGGAGGCTCTTTGACATCTTTGGTCAATGGCTACACGGTCTAACTGGTGAAGATGCTGGGACCATTGGAGGGAGACTCATAAGGGCAATGCTGATGGTAACCAGAAGTATCAGGTTTAGGGGTGGAGAGATGGTGCAGCATTAAGAGCACTAGCTGCTCTTGCCAAGGATGTGGGTTGATTCCCAGGAGGTGACTCACAACCTCCTGCAACTCCAGTTCCAGGGTATCTGCTTTATTTTTTTCTAGTCTCTGTGCATATCAGGGTGCACAGGTGCACAGATGTACACGCGGGCCAAACATCCACACACAGAAAACAAAATACTGAAAGAGAAATGAAAAAATAAGAGATCTCAATTGCTCAACCACACTAGGAATGAACACATTGCCGTCACAGACATTCCGCTTTTCATGGACTAGTGCACTGACTATCTTTGGAAAGATCAAATTAATTTTGTTGAGATACACAGTGGGGGACGGTAGCGGAGGAAGACATTTATTTTCCTCAGAAACGCTGGCCAGAAAAGCGAAGTCTTTGTGTGTGACTCGAGCATAACAATGAATAAAGCAGTCAGCATGAGCTCTGGAATATAGGGCCTCAACCTGAACCCGATTCCTGCTGAATTCAGTCAACAAATGTGTGTGAATGTCTGCCACATCACAAGAATTTTGACAGACCCGGCATTAAAGACGGTGTGCTTTTCCCCCCGAGCAGGAGAGACTGAGAGGGAGAGAAAAGCTTAAAAGGTTCAGGAAGTGTATGCGTGCGTGCGTGCGTGCGTGCGTGCGTGTGTGTGTGTGTGTGTGTGTGTGTGTGTGTTGTAGAGTAGTGTTTGTGCAGGTAGTCAGAGGCACATCAAATGTTTCCTAGACCATGCTGCACCCTTTTGTTTTGTTTTTTTTTTTTTGACAGGGTCTCTCACTTAGTCTCGAGCTGGCTATTTAGCTACACTCCCTGGTAAATAAGTCCTCAGGACCCACCCATCTCCACCCTGTCCCCCAGGCCACCAGCACTGGGGTGACAGATGTCTACTGCTGTCCCCAGCTTCTATGAGGTTGCTGGAGATCCATATTCAGGTCCTTTATAATTAAGTATTTTTGAAAACATTGAAACTAAACATGTTGTAACATAGTAGTCATAGAAAAAAAAAGTTTGCAAGCCATTCTCTGGGGAAACTCTTTCCTATTGGGTGGGAGGCTCTGGAGGGGAGAGATAGATGAAGAAAGCACAATTTCTATGTTTGAATTTCTAAGAACTAGATGTATTTCATAAGGCATACTTCTCAGACCTCCAAAGGGACGTGTTATGGGTATGATGCAGTATTGGAGGGAGGCAGTGGTTACTGTTTGCTCTCTCAACCACATGGGTAGAGTATCCACAAGGACTGAAACAGACTCCCCTAAGCCAGAAGGCAGTCTGAGTAGGTCAGATTTGTCATCAAAAATAAGGACAAATTTGGTTTTCATTTGAATTTTGAAGTTGCTGGTGAAGGATATCAAAATCTGTGCCTAAGTTAATTATAACTTAGCTTATTACTTAATCAAAAATGAGCTGTAAAAATATAATTAATACTGCTGCTAAAGGGATAAAACAGTAGCCTATGACCAAAATACCCACTGACATTTTAATTATTAAAGGTAAGAAAAGGGGGCACGAGAGACTACAGAACTCATGGTGGCATTAGGTAAGATGCAGTCTGGTTATTTGTTTCACACTGCTAATAATCGGCAGCTGGCATTTGCATGTCACTCGGGATCTACAGATAAGCTCTTATCCTAAAGATGTCCTTTAAAGGGGATTGATCTTCGAGGGTTAAAATCTAATGCCATTTGATGAACCAATTTTACTTACATCTCGGAATCTGGACGTTTAAAATATGTTGAAGCAACAGTTGACACTTTTTCTACCATGACTGTCGTTGCCGCTCATGGAGACAAGCCACCTCAGAGGCCATGACTCGTTTATTACACAAATCTCTAGATTTCCATTACCATGAAAGATTGATAATTGTCTTGCTGATACTAGCAAACACTTTAGGGAAGTTTGCAATTTCTGGACTATTAATCGTATTACTGATATCCTTTACATTCCACAGGGTCAAGCTATTGTGAAATGACAAATTTCAAAAATAAAAGCACCATATACACTCACCTAGACCACATACTATGCTACATTAGCCCTGATTGCATTAATTTTTTTTTCACTTTGAAGGATAGTGCTTCTGAATTTATTTATTTATTTTTTTATTTTCTGCTGCTCCAAAGCAAGCATTTTTGCCCAAAGGAGGCACAGCCAAAAGTATATGTTAAACGAAAAGGCCTAGATAAACTAGTCAATGAAAAGCCCCAGGTGTCCTTCTAAGTCAGGATGAGGATATGCTTGTCTGCATGAAATGAATACAGTCCCAGATGGCTCCCGCTATGATGCGTCTGACCAGGACAGCGTCCCAGAAACCGCTGGACAAATGGAGTGTCTGAAGCCCTGATGACAAACCCATCGAGAAAAGATGTCCCAAGAGGAAGAATAAGCTGATGACCTAGGGAGACACCAGGGTTTTAACTCATTAAACCAAGACCCCGGGGAGACGATAAGTATGCTACAGACCTGAAAAACAATGCTGTTATGTTTACTGTCTATATTACACATCAATTCTCAGCCTGTCGTCACAGAATCCAAATGATGTTTGCTGGGGGTGGGAGGTTAAAAGGCACATCTGTGATATGACACAGTAGGCTGTTGTTTGGCCATGCTAAGGATTGTTTATATTTTTTTGGAACCAGTTGTCTGGACAAAGGATGATACACAAATATTACTCATTTGAATGGAGGGTAGTTTGGTTGGAGTAATCTATCTGATCAATCCAAATGTTATGATACAGATTTTAGCAGACGTGTTCTTTAGCATTCAGCACTCTTTAGAAAGCTCTGGTAGTGGAAACGATAGTTGTATAAAGATGATGTATTACTTACTAAAGTCTATCCCATGGAAGCCTTTGTAAATCCACAGCCAAGGCAGACACCAGCTACACAGAGAAACTGTCTTGAAAAACTCATATATATACATACATATATATAGCCCAAAAGAACCACTCTGGTTTAGACTCCGGAAGTTTAAAGCAACATTGGCTTCTGAGTTGCTTTGGGTCAAAGAGATTCCCCCTGTGACAAACACACACATACACTTTTAGGAAACATTGTCATTTCCAGGGAATGACAGATCTTCCTGAGCCCCCAGGGAAGCCTTAAAACACTGGTCTGAGAAGGAACATAAAGGCCAAAGTCGATTGTTCTGCTCACAAAATAACAGAGCAAAACAACAAAGCCAACAAAGCCAAACTCTGATGCGCAGCTTTGGGGTGATGGAGAAGGTCACACAGAAAGGGTAAGAAGGAAGAGGAAGAAAAGCCAAAGCTGAGACAAGGTAGAAATGAACAGTGAACCAACAGTCGTAGCCCAAACCTAACAAGGCCTCGGTGCTAATGCAAGGTCGTAGAAAGGTCGTGGCTGTGACGAGAACCTGTTGAACACAACACTGCAGTTTTAGAAAGCATAGGAACAGCTTTATGGCCACCGTTGAGAAGTCACTTGTCAAAAGGAAATAAAGCCCAGAGGCCCATGAGCCTTCCCCAACATCTCCACAGAAGCTGCTGCTGGCTCTTTCTCCGGGGATTTCCCTACTCACAAAGTTGATGCCAAGGATAAAATTAACAGTGCTGGATGGGGTGGGAACTGCGGCTTTTGTGAATCACTGCACTTGGAATTCGGGGAAATGGTTTTAGCAGTTCAAGGTCAATGGCAAAAGGACTGAATTATGGGTTTGTGGCTAAAGTATTGGGAGAATTTCTCCTAAACAAAGATTTGTTATATTCACAAACTGGTAAAAGGATAAGCACTCCTAGAATGAGCCAAGGCTGTTGCAGTTCATATGCCTTCATCTTTGAAGCCCACATGTGAGATTATCTACTCCAGCTGGGTCCCATTGCCCAACCATATTCATCCTCCATACGGGTCAAGTTGTGCCCATCTTGTGACTTGCTCTTGCAGCCCCTGTCTATCCATCTCTTCCCTAGTGAAATTAGAAACCTTCCCAGTGCACCAGACGTGAACCACTTCCTGAGTTCTGTCCCTTGATTCCAGCCCAGTTCTGCTTTGTCTTCATGGTATTTAGTGATTAAGTTCCATGCTGGGGACTCTACCCTGTAGTCTTACATGCACCTAAGAGCACAGTGAGTTTCTCGGGATGCTCTAAGAGAAAGGATCTGAACTGCGACTTCTGCATAGTCGTTTCATCCCTCAGATACCTCAGATGGCTTTTTGTTGGCTCAGAAACATGTGCCATTGAGGTGTTTGTGGACCATGGGCTACAGGCTCCTTCTGGCTTAATGGGCAGATCAAGTCAGTGACTTTGTGATCCCACTCAGTGACTGTATCAGAGGTGGCAGGAGACACTTCTGCTTGGTGTCATTCATGATCAGGCAAGGTAGCACAGTAGCAGAGGTGCGGGACTGATTGTGACCGTCCTACCTCAAGTGGAGGAAGAATAGATCTCAGCACTCTGCACTGGGAAGGAGTAGACTCATCTGCCCTGTAAACTTCTTCCCTGACTTCCAGGTAACAAACAGAATTGGTTTTGCTGTGTGTACTCCCCCCAAAAGCAAATGACTGTGAAAACATACCCACATCCCCACCCCAGTCAAAAGGCAGTAGCCACTCTGACTTTATGTCCCAGAAACAGTGGATGAGCCAAGCAGAGAAGCATCAACACTGCCTACCAATATTTTTCTTGAAGAAGTTAAACACCTGTCTGATGAAAGGGATAGTGAACATCCAGGAGCCTGGGGCAAAGCCTGAGCTCTCAATTTTACATCTCTAAGGACCAGGGTTTCTTCAGTCCCCTTGCATTGTGGTCTGTGTCCATTAGTGTTCCGATGTAAAAATGATAGTAAATTCACTGCCATTACCTTCTACCCTATACAGAATCTGATTATCTTTGTGGAGTTCTAAGTAAGTAAACTTAACTGGTCAGAACAGAGTGCAGAGGATTTCAAACCCAAATATTTCTCATGGTGGCCCAGTGAAAACAATCTTTTCTCCCTTTAAAGTAAGTAGATCATATGTTGCATCTAGTACAAGCCCTTTGCAGCTGTGTGAGGCTCAGCCGTATCTGAATTTAATGCTTGAACTTCCCTGTGCCGTGTGTGTGCGCATCTATTGGTGTTCTCCATCTGCTCTCTGTATGCTGTCCTCACAGGCCTCTCACTGCTCACACAGCAGAGACGGGATGCCTGCATCTGACTTAGGGCTCTGCCATGCTGTGTGTACATCCTGAGGGGAGCGGGCTACAGTCGGGCTTTGTTCTGTTCCTCTGCAGTACAGTTGAGCATCATCAGTCTGAAAAATCCTAAGTCCAAAATGTCCAGGCTTCTATAACTTTTTGAGTCAACAGAGCTCAAAGTGAAACAGTGAAAGTTGACTTCATGCACGAAATTATTAAAATAAAAATCCTACAAAGATTTTTTTTCTCTGGTATAGATGATGCTCCTTGAGATTTATCCAAACTCTACACATACTTCTGAGTATTAAAAAAATCATAAAAGTCTGGTTTACAGGTTGTTTTATATATCCTTTGTATCATGATATTGCACAAAGCACTTATGGAGGAGGTGACAACTTTACTTAAGAGAAATACGTATATAGTAAAATCAGTCTTGATATGCACACACACACACACACACACACACACACACACACACACACGAGATGTTTCTGAAAGGCTTCAAGAATGAGCCGGTACAAGGAAGATGCTACAATACTGCACGAAGGCTGGGTGCTCTCGGCAGAAACTGGGACTAGAAAGGATAGAGCGGGGGCAGAAAGTGCTAAGGAGAGGAGAATTTTCTGGAGCAATGGTGCTGAAGGCCTTGACTTTTAGGCTGGATGAAGAAAGCAGAGGAAGCCCTAAGTAAGTGAGTACCAAGTGAATGTATGTGTTGATGCAAGCCAACCATGTTAAGACCCTAGGACCCCGGAAAGATGGAAGGATTTACAAAAAGCCTTCTCCTCAGGAAGAAATGGCAAAGCCTTCCCTCCTGGTCCATACTTGGATGCTGACAGCATGTGCCAAAATATCTACCATAGCTTTCTTTCTCCTGGATGTCTACTGCTCCCCTACAGAGACTGCATGCCTACTGAGATTAGCTAAACCAGTCCCCACGTCCAGCTGCATGCCATAAACCCTTTGTTTACTGGTGGGTTAGCAATAATGCTGTCTCTGTGATTCAGTTGTGAGCAACAACCTCCCCGCCCCGACTCTGTTCACTCATTATAATAAACAGGCCGAGCTGGGTGGTGGGAGCCAAAGCAGAAACCCAGACCACCCGACCCCAGCTTTCTGCCTGTTTCTGTCTTTTCTTCTTTCCCTCACTGCCCAAATCAGGTCTGTCTTCAAAGCCGTGCTTGACCCTGCAAATGGTGGGTGGGAGGTATGCCAACCCCACACTCTGGGAGTCCTAACAGTAGCTGAGGTGGGCAGCAGAGAAGACCGGAAGGAAACAGTATTTAGTAGCCACAGAAGGTCTTTATGTCTCCTCTGCTCACTACCTATGGCAGGAAGCCACAATCAGGCCCGATGATGTAATTGTTTGTTAAGTAGTTTGTGTACACTTAGGAAGGCTTGCATGAAAACCTGAGTATATGTCTAAGGGGTGGTGGAGCATTTCCCACGATCTCAAGGGAAAACTGACAGTTCCTATTAAATCCGCTTCGTAGAGGCTGCCATTTTATCTGAGTCAAATGTCTTTGTCCCTAGCTAAGGTGTGTCTCTGATAGAGGCAAAGAAAAACTAGCTTATGTTAATGAGAGTTATGAAAGATCTGATTTCAGAATATGCACAGGACACAGATCAATACAAACACGAACTCCGAGTTTCTAGATAGCACCTATCAAGGGGGCTCTCTCAAACACTGCTTTTCCTAGACCCCAAGCCTCAACTCTATCCCACCTGGAACAGACGGTTTGCCATCTCAGGCTTTCTACCCAGCATGTGCTAACACCCAGACTTGAACTCCCTAAGGGAGATGTTCTACAGCTTGTCTGTTCGCACCGCTAGTGAAACCGAAACCATCACGTGAATATCTCCGGCCCAGATCATGGTGCCAGTGTAAACACCCGGAACCCTGCTTTGGTTCTGACCACAGCCATTTATGGCCCCCAGGACCCTGAGCTACAAGGACCCAATCTGATAAAGACAGAGCTCACAAACCAGGAGATACTTTCTCCCAGTCATGTTTTCAAAGAAAAGTTTTAATTAAGGATAACATTGTTTTTTCTCTAAAGAGAAACAGATCATTTCACCAGATGCCTAGTAAGTGATACCCTGCTGGGGTGAGTGAAGGTTGAGCTGAGTATTTCACAAGCTGGAAACTAAAGTTCTAGGTAGAACCCAACAGTTCAAAGATGTAAATCACCTACATTGATTTCACACACACACACACACACACACACACACACACATACACACACACCACCCCTCCTCACACACTCAGAGATAGACACAGAAAACAGAGCAGAATATTCTCTTTCCCTCTCCTCCTCCTCCTCCTCCTCCTCCTCCTCCTCCCCCCCCCCCCCCCCCCCCCCCCCCCCCCCCCCCCCCCCCCCCCCCCCCCCCCCCCCCCCCCCCCTCTCTCTCTCTCTCTCTCTCTCTCTCTCTCTCTCTCTCTCTCTCTCTCTCTCTCTCTCTCTCATTTCCTTCCTAAACAGAGTCTATCACTAAATCCAAAGCTCAGTGCTTCAGCTAGGATACTGGATGATTGAGCTCTTTTGATTTGTGCTCATGATTTGCTTGCTCCACCTCATCCCCACCCACCCACCTGTCTGCTGGGTGTCCCTGTCTGCTGGGGCTCTTTATAGGTGCCCACGCTTGTAGAGAAGTATTCTTACCCACTGAACCATCTGCCTATCATACTCTAGCCAATGCCCTAGTCTCCTACTCTAGCCCCTACCCTAGCCCCCAGTCTAACCCATGCCCTAGCCCCTTACTTTGATAAACCTTTCTAATTTTAAAACAGGCTACTAAACTTTTCAGGAATGTTTATATACTCACAAGGGAAAGAACATAGAGGCCCTTATTCCAGAAGGCCAACATTTATTGTAATGAACTCACAAATAAAATCAGCATGAAGTTAGGTTAAGACAGTTACTCCAGCAAACACTTTCTTTTCATCAGAGTGATTTTCATTTTTACTGAAAGACAGCCAGCAGGATGAATTATGTAAGGAAAAGGGCTGGACTCGGTGCTTCTGTGTGAAAATTATTGTTGGCTTATAAACCGTGCTGCCAAACTCCAGTTGAGACCACTCCTTATTTTGTAGACATGCTTAAAGCATTGAGGTGATTTGAGGTTCATGGTATTTTTTTTCTTTTCTGGAGGCTCCTCAGAGAGGCGAGGCGAGGAAAAACCCACCTTGATACAAAGAATCTTTCATTTTATACATTAAAGTTCACAGACGTATGACCTCAGTTTGAAATTTCAGAAAGTAAGCCACTTGGAAACTACAAATCTTTATTTTCCTCTGTGGTTTTCTCTCGATTCCTGCGTCTGCACAGAACAACATGCCATGAAACCATCCTTAGGGCCTGCATTTTCATTATTTCTAAATACTGTGCACACATCAGCTCAAGACATGATGGTAAAGTCCATCACCCCGTTATTAAGTTGCGAATGTAGAGAATAAAACCTTTTAAATTTGGCCTTAAATTCTCAAAGGACTTACTTTTTCTCCAAAGGCAAAGCTGATAGTAACTAAAATATTTTGAGAAGGGCAGATTCTATGAAATTAGGATCTGTGTCACCGACCCTAATAGTTATTTAAAATGTCACTTGTTTATCAAGCATCTCTTTGATGTTCCTTATTTCCCTATCCTGTGGCTAGAACCAAAGGCTGCAAAGTGACAACGGGCTTTTTTTCCCCAGGAAACTCAGAATAATGTAAGACCCAAAGGCAAGGCAGGACTATATGGTACACACATCACTATAAATATTGTTTGATCCTAGAGGCAGACAGGCAGTGTTGAAAAAACATTTAGGAGAGTTCTGAGATGAAGTGGATAAGCATGCATGGCTGGGGTGTCCTAGAGAGAATCACAAGAATGAGAGCATCAGTTAGCTTTCTACAAGATACAGGGGACAGGCTACCTTAAAAAGAGAAGGTATGCTTAGTACTGGAGCGTCAACATCCAGACCTGAGCATCCTGCTGGCTTGTCCTCTGGTACTGTTGAAGCCTACTGTGTAGTTTGAATGTAACTGGCCCCCACAATCCCATAATCCCATTGATAATTAAGATGGGCCCAACAGATGGAAGTTTCTCTATAGTGGGTGCAACAAGCGTGGCAACAGGTAGAAAGCTTGAGGAAGCTGCAATCTCCTCAGAGATAGAACCAAGCCCTTGAATCATTTCTACCTGCATTGTGAACAATTCTGGGAGAACATGTGTTCATTGTAGCTAACTATTTTTGGTGTATTATTTTACATTTTCAATTGGTCTTTGGAGTGACATAAGAAAGCAACAGATCAAGCACATGGAATTATGTTGACAATGATGTCATCTGAGACTAGGAGCGATAACCACATTCACTGAGAATAAAGTTTTGACTTTTTAAGTGAAAACGGGCAAGAGATCAGTAAAAGCCTGTTATTTTTAAACAGGCAGCAGTCAGCTTGACCTGAAAGCAGGAACCTGTCATTCTGTGGGCAGGCTGCTGGGCTCCAGGCTTTTACCTGATGAATCTTTTTCTCAGATAAAACTGCAGCTCGCTCTGAAGGAGCAAACACATTTAGACCCTCTTCTGATATGACTGTGGTGCCTTTGGCTAGCATTCTATCACCTTTTGGCTTTTATCCCAAATGCTACCTATGGACTGTGAGGTACAGTGGCAGACGCCTTTTACAGGTAGAAGCATTTACAATCCAGTGCACGGTTCTCCAAGCACATTGGATCTTCCTGAAACACAAGCGCTGCTACCACTGACACTTGACACGGATGCACGCTGGCCTGCAGAGCACCAGGGTCTGCATCACACTGTGTGCACATTGGAACCAAACCTTTGCTGCTGAGAATTTGGGCCATCCTAGTTTATAACTCTTACTTAGAACAGGGAGAGTGCCACTGGCTTGAACTGTCACACTTGTCTAGCATAACTGTGACTAGATTGGTAGATGGCTATAAGTTATAAATATTTATAATCATAAACTATGAAACTCTGTACAGAAAAGCAAGGTTTCTGGTTAAAGCCCAAAGCTAAGTAGCATGGTGGATTCCCAGTCTTTTAAAAGGATCACAAAACAGAGAGGTTTTCTTAGCCACTATCTCTAGACTTCAGCTGCGGGCTGGAGAGCACAGCCGTGGACCTAAGAGCACAGCTGCAGGCTAGTCAGCCCTGCTCCCTAGAGTTGAGGCGGTGAGCATGGCTCCCAGAGCTAGAAGTGAAGGTACCTCTGCTATGTCGAAAAGCCAAGCAAGGCAGAGTCAACAGCCAAAGCCACCGGGCCGGTCCTAGGCATGCCCACTTAGCATTTTAAAATTCTCCTTGTCAAAAAATGATTACAAATACACAATAATGACAGATTCAGTCAAAAACAAACCTCTAAGTCACAGTGTGTTTAAAACATATGCGTAGGCTTGAGAAAGAGAGGAAAGGGATAGAGATAGTCATAGATCAAAATAATAATTTAAAGATAATAAGATGAGGTCCTTAAAGAAAAAATAAAGTAATAAAAATTACTATAATCCATGTAAAGATGGAAAATACACAGAGAATCTAGATTATACATACTATTGTGTTTTTTTATTTTTTGACTGTTAATGAGCTAATTGCTAACAGATATTTGGTTATAGGGGCATATATATATATATATATATATTATCTTGACTTCAAAATTTAAATCTGAGACTATGTTGCTTTTCTGCTTTTATTTCCACAGAAAATGAGAGGCTGTAGACTCCTTCCATGTTAAAATGGTTTGATCAAGTAAAACACCCTGAAAAGTCTCTAATGGGAGTGATGGCCCAGGTGATCCAACATCCATAACAGCTTCAAGGCAACTTTCTGAGACAATGCAGCTTCACAGACTACTACAGTCAAGTATTTAACTATAATTCTAAATTTACTCAGGATCCCCATAAGATTACCAGCACCTCCAGTCAGCAGGAAATAGTATAGAAAACTATGCCCATAATCCCAAAATATTGCTTATTAATGTTTGTTTTCATTTAAAAGGGGTTGTTTATAAATGGTTAATGGTCATAGTCAATCTGTTTCTAAAGAAAAAGGGGAGATATAATATAAAAATGTACTTTAATCCAAAAAAACTACTGTTAATCTCACAATACACTGGTATGGATTTTGGTTTATTGATACAAATTTAAGGTCAATTTTGCTACACTATTCTTTATTTCTACTCTTGTTTAAGGTTTTATGTTTATGCAGCTAATTTAAAAATGCAATGTGTAGTTAAGAAATACAAATTAATAGTCATCTATTATAGTCAAACTTATAGTCATGTTAGTTAGGTTTTATAGATATGCTGATATACTTCAGATGGATAGGCAATCTTTAAACACTTCAAAGACCTGTAGAATATGGCATTAAAATGTTTTAAGAACTTTGACTTTTCTTTACAATGAGACACATCTGCTCCTGGCAGCATCAATTACTTCAAGGTCAGAAAGGGCATTTGTTTTTAATGTGCTAAGGCTAGCCACTTTGGCAATAAACTTCTCTTTCTTGGACTGATTGAGAATATGCTGCATAAACTGGGCATGCAGGACCAATACAAGAGTGACTGCTGAATTTGCAAAAACAAGATGGGACAGTCCTTCAGGGTTCCTGCTTCATAAAAGAGTCTGTCAAATATTCTGCAGAACACAGAAGAAAATGACTGACAAACTACCAATAAAAATGGGATAGTTTCAAATTTCCTACTTCACTGAGAAATATGCCAGATACTCTAGGCTTATATGCTGAATATGGATGCCCCAACATTACAGGAGAACTTTGGGTGACTGTCTAGGAAGCCAGCTATCTGTCAGTTCTAGAGTTTTGGAAGTTACTTACAATGTACTTTCTGGTTTCTTAGGTTATATTATATCCTTATAAGGTCTTTGATGGATTTGAAGACTAGATAGTTATACCTTTCTTTAGTTATTATAAATGGTAAATTAGATATGAAACTTTAGAATCACAATGATAAAACAGATTATAGAATATTTTCTTTAATTTTGCCAAATATAAATGGAGTAAATACTATAACTGTAATTCTTGTTTGATAAGCATTTTGTTATAATTAATTTTACTATGTCAAAGTTAAAACCTTCCTTTTTAATTAGACAGAAATGGGGATATGATATGGAAAGTCCTTCTGTGTTCTGTGAATATGTTTTTACTAACAGTGGTTAATACAGAAGCTAATTTGTCAAATAGCTAGGCAGAATAGAGTCAGGTGGGAAATGCAAACAAAGTTACCAGAAAAAGAAGGTAGAGTCAGGGACTTGCCAGCAGCCACCAGAGAAGAAATATGTGAGGTAACAAGTCATGAGCCTCTTGGTAAAATATAAAATAATAGAAATGGATTAACTTAAGTTGTAAGAGCTACTTAAAAATAAGCCTGAGCTAAAAGGCCAGATTGTAATTAATATTAAGTTTTATAGTGGTTAAAGTGGTGGGTGAGAGAAATCTCTCTCTCTCTCTCTCTCTCTCTCTCTCTCTCTCTCTCTCTCTCAAATATATTAAAGGAAGTCTCAAGCCTTATGTTATTTCTTATGTGTAGGCCAATATTCAGCTCTGAAAAAGCAAAAGACTTTTTTTTCCCAGGGCTATAGTGTTGTTACCATTCCTAAGGCTTCACAGTAGTGAGTCTTAGGATCACTGGAGGCCCAATCAATATTTAAATTTCCTAATCCCATGAAAAATACCATTTTTCTATCCTGGTATACATTTATTCTGATATATCATGTGTACTGTCACAAGGTATTTAGAAAAGAAATATCTGAATGGTCCCACTAAGAGCTGCATGTGGACGGCAGGCAGAGAGACCCCATAGGTTTTCCTTGCAGCCACACCCCAGCAACACACCGAGTCTCTACCTTCTTCTTGGAGAAGCTTTGAGGCTTCATCCAACAAATGACTTCTTCCTTTTAGGTGTGCTCATTTAAAAATAATCTATTGCCCAACATATGGACGAACAAACTTCACAAAATGACTTAGCTACGAAGAGGCCAACAACTCTTAACACTATCGCAAAGAATCTGAAGCTTTATTTAAGGTGAAATCTGAATTTTCATTAAGGCAAACATCAGGTTGACCTTGAGAGACAAGGTGAAAGTTGTATTTTTCAGTCCTGCTGGCCAGCTTCACACCTATACAAGCACAATAGCTTCAGAGACTTACATCTGTTTCATTTTAAGATGTGATGTGATATGCAGAATACTCCCTTCCCGTAAATGAGAAAACATAGTAGCATTTTATGACATTTGAAAACTTGAAAAATTACCAAACATACTTTTAGTAGATCTGCAACATATGCACTAAAAGAAATGGTTGAAATTATAATTCAAAAATAAACATGCCACTTGTTATGTGTCCTAATAGTAATAGTGTTTTTATTTGGAAGCATTCAGGGAGGCACTGGAGTATAGATATTATATCATCTGGTTGTATTCAACATAGTAATAAAATGAGAAGAGTCAGCAAGACTTGCAGCACAGGGTTACATCTCTAGAGGCACTGGGATAGGAAAATTAAATCAGAAAACAAAAGAGGCCTATAACCCCCAAATTGTATATGATACAATATTTGAGACCCTAGTGTTGGGAACCAAGAACCCCAGTGATTAACACAGGTTAACATGAGGTCTGTGCCTGGATGGAGAAACATGCGGAGTTTATTTGAATCTTTGTTACCTGTGAGGTCACAGTCCATAGAGGGAGTCCATAAGTGATGGTTATCATCCAAACCTGCCAGCTTCTTATTTCTGCAAATAAAATTTTCTTGGGCTATAGCCAAACCCACTATCTCTAGCTGCAATCTGGTCCAACAGCAACAATAAGAAACTGGAACAGAAATTTTAATCTTGGGTCACAAGACCCTAAGAGGTGTGCTATCTGTCCCATTACAGTATAACTTTGCCAGATCCTCTTTTATGAACTAGAAATGATTTGGCAAATGTTTGGTGCACTGTACCTGTTGTTATGGAACCATCCATTACTTGAATAAGAGTTGGGGTCCTGTAGTCCAGGGATCAAGCTTTTTCTTTACTTGTGAGGTCATGTGAAAGCATCTTAGGGGGAAGCTCTCCCACAAAATATTTTGCTCAGGAGACAATGAAGACTCTCAACTTGTTCTTTATGGAAAACTTGTCCAAGGTCAGTGCTATTGAAAGGACACTGAGATACCATTTCTTACACGATGGTATAAACCTCAGGATGATAACTTACTTTGATGTAAGGAAACCTATGTATTTGGCTGATGGGGTAACACCACTGGCTTACAGGTGAGAATCTGGTATATTTACTAGCATTCCATGTGGATTCACTCCCTCATTGCACTTATGAGTCTATCTTCAAGATATCTGGCAAAAAGTAAATGTATGTAAGGCTACTCATGGGTCAGATTTTGTTTTTTAATGTGTGTGTGTGTGTGTGTGTGTGTGTGTGTGTGTGTGTGTGTGTGTGATAGTATTACTTGTCAATCTGATGGAGCCCATGCTCGTCTGGAAGAATCATCTCTGACCAAGCCCATGAGTAATTATCTTAACTGGCTTAACTAAGGTGGGAAAACCCAGGCAACACCCTCATCTGCTGGGCCTCCAGTTGTAGTCGGATTGAAGGTTCTACGCAGGATGCCACATGCCTCTGGGAGAAAGTCATTTGCTATATCTGCCCCCTTCAGTCCAAGGACAGATAGCTCGGAGGAGCAGCACTAACCAGACACAGCTATCGTCGCCTTCCCGATGCTACTGGGAGTCATCTCTTGCTTGTGGGGAGATACCAGTGTGGAAACGATTAGGAATAAGTGACACAATCCTAGCATTATCTTAGAGCTGGTAAGATGTAGCTGTTTAAAAAATCGGGGGTAATCAATATAAATATATATTTATTTGTATTAAAACAAGATGATGAAAACAAGACAAGGTCAACTCTACTTGCTACAGTTCTTTAATTACAGAGCTCATCTTTCAGACTGTTTTGTGGTCCAAGCATTCTCACATCAAAGCTCATTTTCTTCTTTACTTCTCCTCTGTGTAGAGGTGGGAAACTTATTATCTTATTTGTATTTTACATTTTGATTTTTTTTTTTGAGACAAGTTCTCAAAAGCCTCCGACTGCCCATACAGCTGAGGCAGGCCTTGAGCTACTGATCTTTGTGCCTCCATTCTCAGGCGTGACGATTACCAAGCAAAGATTCTATGAACCAAAGCTCTAACTTTACAAAGACAGTGAGGCTCTGAGACGTAAAGTGACATCATGTCCAAGGTCACAAAGTCAAAGAAGTGATGGCAAGGCTATTGATTCACAATGGAGAAACCACTTAGAATAAAATGGGACAGTGGTGGCTACACGTGGGCTGTGCTAATCCCGGCTTACCTTTCAAAGCCAATCTGCCGGAAGGTCTTTTCCCACGTTGAGCCTGAAAGGTAAAGAGACCACGGTCAGCACACTCATGGACTCAGCTTCCCTCTGCTACCTCACATGTCTGTGAAATGGCATCTTCCCTCAAAGCCATCACTCCCACATCCGGTCTGCAGATGGCCTTTGCACATTCTTGGTATTTTTTTTTTCATTTCATGCTTAATTAATAATACAGCGATAAAAAGATAATTAGATTCATTGCATCAAATATTCATCATCCCTTTGCAAATGCAAACATTCAAAATCCTCACTCATGGATTTTTTGAAAAATACAGTAATTTCTTGTTCGGTTGAGTTAAATACTGTGCAATACAACATCAGAGTTTTTCTCTTCCATCAAACTGTAATTTTGTACTTGACCACTCCCCGCCACACACACCTTTTCTAGCTTCTAGTAACACCATTTTACTCTTCTTCCAGGAGGTAAGTTTTCCAGATGCCACAAATGTTACAAAAGCAAAATCAGACAAATGGAATCACATCAAATGGAAGTTGGCAAGCAACCACACTCCAGACATCGCAGTATGTCTAGCTGAGAAAAAAATGTGAGTCCTATTCTCATTAAAAATAGTGTAATGAGGGCTGGGAAGATGGATAAATCATTAAAATATTTGCTGTGCAAACATGAGGACCAGAGATGGGATCCACACGCCCCACAGAAGTGCTGGCTCTTGTTAAACACTATCCCGGCAGATACTGTGCATGTGCTGAAGTTAAGGGTTGGTGGTAACTCATGGCATTTTTATATTTATATTTTAGTCACTATGGCAAATTGTCCCCCATCTGACATTTGGTGTGTAAGCTGTGTTTGCAGCAGCTGATAGCCACGACAGATCTGTCCCGCTATGTACTAGTGCCTTTGTTCCCCATCTGACATTTGGTGTGTAAACTGTGTTTGCAGCAGCTGATAGCCACGACAGATCACATCCCACTATGTTCTGGTGCCTTATTCTGCAAGCAGGAGTGGCGAGTTCAACCTGTAGTCTCCAGAGGCTGCTAAGAAGATGCTCGCAAAAGTCTGAGGAAACTGGGCTGGTACAGAAATCTTGAGAATTCTGCCCCAAATGCTTTATCTTCAAGCTGCCACAGAGATATCCAGGGGCAGATTGGCTTCCTGGAGGACAGGGGCTCACATGGGACCAAGAAACCCCAGGGTTGTCTGGACTAATCTCAAGAGAGGCTGAATTAGCCTTGAGGGACCATAAGCTGTACTACACCAGGAGGCTGGGCCTGTGTTAACTGATCATGGTGGAGTGTTTTAGATAATTTGAAAGACTGGATTTCAGAGATGAGCGGCATGCTGATTTAAACCAAATTCAGAGGTACTTTCCGGAATGACGTCACTGGGATGCAGCAGAATTCCAATCGGCTTTGTGAGTGTAACTGAGATCTAACCAGGCCAGGAATGTCCCTTGGCCCCAAGCCCAGAGAAACGGCCTGCATATAAAGATCTTCCTTTCTGTGAATGCTATGCAAGATGATGGAGAATCCTTATCTCAAGATTCTTTGAGGCAAATGATCTACTCTAGAAGTCCTACCAGATCAGACAGCAGTGAATAAACACCCGTGGGTAGAAGCCAGGTGCTTGTGCTGGCCACTACCTGGACCACATTACGAGGTGGGAATGATGCCTCCTGTCAGAGGGTGAAGCTGACAGTCAGGAGCAGAGCAAGTGTGGGGAGCAGCGAGGTGATGCTGAGAGGGACTTGATGCTATTCTTCCTGACTTCTGCTTCCACTGGGAACCAACATACCTCAATTCTCATCCATTTCTATCATTTTTCCCGATCTTCCCAATGTATTCGCAGATTTTTTTTCCTTCTTTTAGTTCTAAGAAAACCTTTTCTCTAACTGATTTCACTTATTGTCAAGGCAAAATTAAAATGTAAATGAAATGATTGACTTTCACTTATAGGGCCTACGTGATTTCTGAAAAAATATAAATTTAATCAAACAAGCAAGACAAAAATCCTAGTTTTTGGCTCAAGCTGTCAGTACTCTTTGAAATAAATGTGGCCAAGTCACTGGTCCATGAGGAGACAGAGAATGCCTTCCACCTGGTCTGCAGGATCTTGCTGTTTTCACATCACAGGCTCATCTGCTTTTGCTGTTTGCACTTGCTCACCAGCCACGTGTGCGAGAAACGGGTCTGGATACATTCAAATTTGGTTTCTGCCCTTAGGCCCCCAATACATTAGAGGTTTGGGTTTTTATGTCCTTGGTGAGCATTTAGTCGGGATAAAACAAGAAATTCTCAATAAATGGAGCAGACAGACCCAGATCCTCTGGCACAGAGGATATTTTCGGCAGCTCATTATGCAGCTTCTGAGGGATTCTTTTAAAGCCATCAGCCGTGGTCCACGGCAGTAAGCTGATAGCATTTGCCTTTGCCAGGGCAGCCCCGCATGTCAAAAACAGCAGAGAAAACAAAAGCGCATGGCCAACTTCTTCAATTGAACCCTTTCCAAATGAGATTTACAGGGGTCCCTCACCTGTGGTTTTCCACGCTGTAGTACCAGTAACCCACAGTCATCTGTGGTCTGAAATATTAAATGGAAAATTCCAGAAGTAAACGGCTCACAAGTTTTAAATGACTTTCATTATAGTAGATTGCCATAATTATTCTATTTTATGAGCTGCTATTGTCATTAACCTTCCCGAGTCTCGGGCAGAGGTAACACTTTATCATAAATGTGTATATAAGAGAAAGCACACAGTCTGTGAGGCTTTGTGCTATTCTCATGTTAGCATCCACTGGGCATCTCGGAACATGTCCCCAGCGGCAAGAGGGACCACTGTAACCCACAGAGGAGTCTAAAATGGGATGTATTTTCCAGCAGAAGGCAGGCAACACAAAGAAACTCCTAGCATACAGAAAGGGCTGAAATTTTTAAGTTTTTTTTCCTTCTCAATCCGGATGGTGTAATTACAAGCCATGATGTATAATTCTTCACTTTTAAAAGCTGCCCACTAGTTAGTGCGCCAACATCCTGCTCACCAGAACTGTAATCTAGAGAAGAAGACTGTAGAACGTGATGGAGTTTAGCTGGGGTCTAATGACATTCACTTGAGGAGCAAGGCCCAGTATCTGAGCTGGGTATTCCTGGGTGACAATACTCCATAGTGCCTCTCCTCTGACTCTCAGGAGGGGAGTCCTAGAGAAGACAGCCATGCTGTCTCCCAGAAGGTACGTCAGCAATCGTTGCTTACATATGAAAAATGCCTCTTGAGTCTCACCCTACAGCTCTGTCTGCTTATTAGTTTTTTAAAACTTAGATTGATTTATTTGTGTGTGTCTGTGTGTGTCTGTGTCTATGTGTGCCATGTCACAGTGCATATGTAGAGGTCAGCAGGCAACTTGTGGAGTTGGTTTTCTCCTCCCAATAACAGATGTTAGGGATCAAACTATGGTTATCAGGCCTTGTGGTAGTTATTTTTCCTGCAGAGCCAGCCATTTTACTGGTGAGATTTTATTTTTTAATAGATTTTTTCATACATTATATTTTTATTATGGTTTCTCCTCATTCAACTTCTCCCAAATCCTCCCTATTTCCCCACCCATCCAAACCCACACCCTTTCTTTCCTTCCTTCTCTCTTTCTTTCTATCTCTCTCTTCCTTCCTTCCTCTCTCCCTCTCCCTTCCTTCCTCCTTTCCTTCCTTTCTCTCTTTTTCCATTAGAATACAAACAGGCACCTAAAACAACAACAACAACAACAACAATAATAATAATGATAAAAACAATAAACCAGAATTGGACAAAATTGACTAGAAACAAGGAAAAAAAGAGCCAAAGAAAAATGGCAAGAAACACATACACACTCTGAGACACACACATATGCATACACAGAAAACCCACAAGAACAAAAGAGACCTGTAAGGTTAAAAAGAAAAGAAAAGACTTCCAATACTACTACAACAAAATGAGTTCATTTTGTGTTGGCCACCTACTGCTAGGCATGGGACTTCCCCTTAAATGTGTTTGTATACCGGGCGAGACTCCGCTGAAAAAATTAAGTTTTCCTTTTGTGAGTGGTTGTCAATTGAAGATAACTTTTGGGCTAGGGATGGGGGCTGGTGTCTGCTTCCTCTCTCGGCACTGGAACCCCATCTGGCTTAGACCCCTGCAGGCCCTGTGCATGCTGTCACAATCTCTGTGTGTTCATATGCTCATCGGTCCTGCTGTCTTTAGAAGACTTTGCTTCCTTAGCATTCTCCATCCCCTCTGGTCCTTATGCCTCCTCTTCCACTGGGTTCCCTGAGCCCTGAGTGGAGGGATTTGATGGAGACAAACCCACTTAGGTTGAGTGTTCTAAGGTCTCTCACTCTCCGCATCTTGCCTGGCTGTGTGTCTCTCTATTTGTTCCCATCTGCTGAAGGAGGAAGCTTCTCTGATGATGGCTGAGCAAGTCACTAATCTTTGAGTATAGACGAATGTGGTTAGCGAGTCATTTTTATTAGGTTTTTAATTGTTATGTTTTCCAATGTGAAATATTCTTTAAAATGGGTAAAAATTCTTAAAAGTGCCTGCATCCTCCTCCCCAGTATTTGCCTGTATGTTAACAATGAAACAGTTCACATCATTAGACCCTTACAAGGTGCTAGACTTACATGCATTAGCTAAGCAAATCCCCTTGAACATTCAGTGAAGATATTACTATTATTCTATCCTACCTCAGGTGAGAAAACCGAGGTTCAGATTAATGCTAACTTCACTCTGCTTTGCCAAACTTTAGGCACTGTATTCAGGTCTTGCCTTCTTTGACAGCATGGGTACTTATCTTCGAATACTCGTGTTTCTAGTTAACCCCAGTATTTGTGTCTTGAGGTTATACTAAGTGTGTCTCAGACACGGAAACAATTTGAACGTAGGCCTGTTTCTGCTCTTTTTGAAATAACTAGCAGAAAAGGAGCAATCATCCACAAGTGATGGGTTTTGCCAGCTTATTCCTATAAAACAGGAATATTTTCATATACCACCTGAGCTCTCAAACAGGCAGACATGCCACCTGGAGCAGAACTGGGTGAGAAAGAGCTCAGGTATCGGGAAATTATACACACAGTCTCAGCCAGGGGCTTCATTCACATCATGTTTCTAACTCTTAAAAGGAGAATAATTTTAAACTTAGTTTTTTTTTTTAAAAAAAAGGCCAAGATTTAACGATGAATAGAATATGGAATTCTAATAGAAAAGTAGATTTTTCTTCCATTTGACCAACAGCAACATTCAAAGTGTTCTACAATGAGATACAAATCCCCTCCTTAAATAATGGATTAAAAACAATTTTTTGACTTCTGGTTTAAAATAGAATTCAACTGGCAATTTGAAAGGTTTCCCACTAAAGTAGTTATAGACGTATGGAAAAGACACAGAGAGAGGGGAGGAGAGGGAGGGAGAGGGGGAGGGAGAGGGAGAGAAAGAGGATGGGGGAGTATGTATCTATCTTCAAGAATCACAAAATAACTGCCAGCACATCGATTTTTCTGAACTACGTAGCTCAAATTCTAGCATTCTTTATATGTCTACTACAGAAACCAAGCAAATCCCCAGCCCCTAAAGAATGGACAAACATATATTTTCCCCTTTCCCTGCTGTCTTCCTCTCATTTAGAAACAGTTACTTTTCTGTAAGGAGCTGACTAATGACCTTCCGACATAGATGGTTTATTCCGAGGTGGGCACATGTGTTTCCCATCAATATCAGCATCATCACCCTTTCTTCCTTGACCTCCTCTCTTCACCGCCTTTTCACACCCAGTCACACACCCAGAGAGAATTAGGCAGTAGGAGGGGAGTCTGAGCGGGGGTTGATTGGGCATGGGGACGCCCATGGGATTGCATCTTTTGAGAACTAGTGGGCTGGCCAGTAAAAGAATTTATAGGCATGGCTACGGACTGACAATTCCTGGCAGATCCCCAACATGAACGATGGAAACAGCCTACATGAGCATCAAGAACAAGAGTCTAAACACACAGTTTCTGTGCAGGGGCCAGTATGTAATTTACGTTTGTATGCTGACACAGAGCAGTGGGAAAACTGAGACTTACGATCTTTAGTGATTAGTAAAATTATAGTTGACGGGTTGTCACAACCCATTCAACCCATGACGTTCCCATGACTTGGGGCTTTCTACTCTTTATGCATCTGCTTCAGCGAGAATGTTTACATTTCTTTTATCACAAGATGGCCAAAAATAGAATCTGGAGAAAACCCACAACATTTAGAAAGCAAGCACAGAGAGGAAAGTCAGTCTTTAAAAGGGAGGCGCAAGAATGGGAAGGGAAGAGGTTTTTAGGAATGAGAGACCAAGTTTAGGGAGAGTTGTTCATGTCTTTGGGGCACCTCTGGGGGAGACAAGTAACTCAAAGAAGTTTAGGGGGAGAACTGGAAGTGACTCCCTGGCAAAGCATCCGCTGGGGGAGCCCCCGACTCTCCGGGTTCCATCCTAAGGAGATGAAGTAAGTTTCAGAGGAACGATGGAGAGAGCATTGTGTGAAGGGATAGTTTTCAGAGCAGAGCAAAGTTGGGGGAGGAAACAAGGACAGATTTCTACTTTTAAAGTTAGGTTCCATGGAGGTGTAGAGAGGTGACAGAAGAAGCAAGGAGTTGGTGGAAGCGCTGAAATATGAGCGGGGATAACGGCCAATATAGGCCTTCAGATGTGCCGTATGTGTACCTTCGCTGATGAAAGGGGATGGAGAAGAAGGCTGAGCAGAGGTTGAAGAGCCAGAGAGGAAGGGAAGTCCTATTTTCTCATCAGCAGAGAGTGGTCAGACTTGACATGGACAAGTAAGGACTCTCAGAAGGGACAGAGGGAAGAGGATCATGGTAACGTGTACTCCATTACAATACCATAAATGTAGCAAACGATAGGCAGGGAGTTGAGACCGAGCATACAGAACAATGAGCCACGTAAAGAACATGAAAACGCCTTTGGTGGATCGCACATTTGAATAAATATAGTTATACACAATCTACACGCTGATGCCTCTTCACAGAGAATCATGATACACAGAGAACCAAAATGAAGCAAAGAAAACCATACTTTAGATGCCATAGAAAAGCTCTAAGCATATTTTTATTGTTCCAACTTAGCATGCTGGGATACCCTGCACTGGCTCCACAGAACACTCTAAAAGTTACCCTAAAAAACAAAACACCCAGCAGCTGCTGCTACCCAACTGTAGCTTTGCCTTCTGCCCGTCTCGGAGGCCGACTTCAGAAGACATTTCCAGGAACTGTTGTTCCACTCATTTCAAAGCCAGGTGCATGGAGTTTGATAAGTCTCCCAAGTATTACACACGCTCAGAAAACTAACTCCGGGCTTTTACCGCACTGACCATATGGTGTATGAGTTCTCAAGCAAGCCTGGAATTCTGAGGTGCCTGCAGGAGACTCCCACATGCTTGCTCTTATGTGAACTCCATGAGGCGACTCGCGGTAAAAATTTAATGAAATAAAACCAGATGGGCAAAGAACTTAATGGGTGAGAACACTAGAAAGTGTGAGCTATCACGTTCCCCTGACTATTCTTCTTGTAGATGTTCTTTCTTTCAGAAATGTAGGCATGTCAAAACACCCCCAAAACTCAAGAGCAACCCTGAGCTAGTCCAAAGGGAAGGTTGGACTCGGGAAGGGTCGCTGTGGAGAAGTCTTTATGGCGGACATCAGGAGCCTTTCTGTTTTGATCTTGTATGACTCGACACGTTTAGGAGCTCATATTCATATGTGCTTATTATTTTTAGGCCTCAATCTAAAACTTTTCGGAGGGCATTAGTGACACAGCTTTTACTACTCCCTTCACAAGTTTGTAGCTACATAGGTCTTCAGGCAATTACAAGATGGAGTTGATATCTTCTGTTTCAGTACCAATATTCTCTTGAAGTCGTGGCTGAAGTAAGGTCCTGGAATTCTGGCAGTGCAGATGACAATGACTCCACTCTTTGCATCAGCATACCACACTTTCTAGGAGTGAGCTATCATACGGGGACACACACTACAGGTCCACAAGTTTGGCCAAGGCATTCCTAAAAAGAGGATCAGCATCTTCCTGGAATCACTACAATCAAAATGTCTGTGCAGTCTCTTACACAAAATAGGTTATAGAGAAAAAGCCACTAATACAAGGTTCTTGGATAATGTTTTTTAAATGTTTGTTTTTATTTACGTGTATGTGTGTGCCCTGTGTGAGTGTGTTCCATGTGTGTCTTTGAACCCGTGAAAGCCAGGAAGGAATATCAAATCCCCTGGAGCTGAAGTTATATGTGGTTGTGAGCTGCCCAACATGAGCCCTGGAACTAGACTAAAGTCCTGTGAAATAACAGCAGGCTTTTTTTTTAACAGCTGAGCAATCTCTCCAGTACCCTCAGCTAGTAATTTTTAAAGACCTGCTAATTTTTATTCATATATAAATGTTTTGTCTGCTGCATGTAGTGTACTGCATATGTACCTGGTGCCTGTACAGGCTGGAAGAAGGAGCCAGATCCCTTGCAAATGGGGTTACAGATAGTTGTAAGATGTTGTATGGGTGATGGGAACCAAACCCTGGATTTCTATAAGAGCATCAAGAGCTCTTAATTGTTGAGCCATCTTTTTAACCCCCAGCTAGTATTTTAAATGAATAAAACTGCAATATGATTAGTGATTCATAACCTGAGGACACTAATTTTTCAAGATAACTATAGTCCAACTTCCTCTCTCAATCCCACATTGTAACACACAACACACATGCGCATTCACACACACACACATGCCTACAAACACTAAGTAAAGTCATTTATTAAGGCCTGTATTTAAGTAAGTTCTGTCATAATTTATTTTTATTTTAGCATATTACTCTGCTTGGTAGCTTCACCTAATCCCCATTGTGTCATGAACTTTTTCTTATAGCGTGTGTTTGCCAAAACTCTCCAAAGATGTCTTACAGAAAATGCATATAAAGTCTCAGAAGGTCAAATCAATGAACATATCATTCATTTAAAAGCAATTTCTTCATAAAGAGCTCACCAAGCTTATAAAGGAGCTCAGGCTGATGTTCATGAGGTTGTCATTCGCATAAGAATATAAACCAAATCTTGGCCATCTTATCATTTCTGCAGAAACTGGAAGAAACTGTGTTCGGTTGGTTTTCTGTGTAAGCCAACAGAGGGGACACTGAGGAAGCGAACACAGATAAGGTTGGCTGATGCACCCGAGAGAACAAGTGTATCTGCTCAATCCACGCACACTTACATCCATTTGTGAGGAACAGAAAGTGGGACAAAAGTATCTTTGGTTTTCTTATTTGTCCACTCTTGTGGAGCTGAGTTTCAGGGGAGACAGGCTTAGTTTTTGATCAGGTAAGGGTGTCGTCTTTAACATCCCTTCAGACATCTTTCACAGTATGACATTTATCTCGTATGGCTGTGACTTTCTTTACATGAAGCACAAATTCCATATTGCATGTGTCACATAGTGTTCACTTATAAAAAACAGACGTATTTGGAAAAATCTCATATTATTGTCCATCAAACATCTAAACAATGTGATTCCAAGGTTGTTTTAGTCCTGAGAAAATTGACCATTTCTCAATGCTTAATTCTATAATTATCTTTACTGTTAGGAGTTGGGCATTACCACTGAGTGAAAAGTTAAGGACAATCATGGACAGTGATACTTTGCTGAATCAACAGAGGTGTCCAATGATGGACAAGGTGTTGGGAGCAGTGAGACCCCACATCCTAAATTTCTTGTAATCCCCTAATCTGAGTGCCGACAGCTGCTCTGAGCACGAGACCTTCAGGAGTTCCTGATGGCAGGAGAGTGGTTTCTGGTGGGTTTGCCTGGGGCGTGGCTATCTCTATATAATCTGCCCCTGAACACAATAAAGGGGGCATTCTTGGGGAATTCAAGGATGACCCATGTCGCTGTCTCTCTGTCTGTGTGTGTGTCTATGTATTTTAATCTCCAGTCCCCTTGCCCGAAGCTCACGAACTGGGTGCCAGCGCACAGAGCGCAGACACGGGGGCGTGGTGCGTGGCACAAGGGACATCTGCTGTGTTTGCACAACAGAATGCTAAGCAGCCACACAAAGAAGAAAACATCATTTTCCATGAATAAATATGGAGATTATTGCTAAGTGAAATAAATTAAGGCACAGGAAAGCAAATTCCTAATGATCTCATTCATATGTGGAATCTAAACAAGCTGAGGTCATAGGAATAGAGGGCAGGGGTGTGGTACTAAGACAAGGGGGAAAGAAGAGAGAGACGTAGGGATGGGAGGGATTGGTAAGAGGATAGCCACAACAATATTGTATCATATAATTCATGGGAACACAGAAATTTTCCTAGGGAAGATTTCATCACAATAATTAGGCTACATACATACGCACATGCATACATAGGTATATACAATAATCAGGCTACATGCACACATAGGTTTATATAATAATCAGGCTATATACATACTCAAATGCATATATAGCTATACACATACAAGAGATGAACAATGGGGGAGTAAAGATAAAAGTCAAAATGCTACAGTTTGTACAATAAGGGGAGCTCCTATTGTTGGTAAATAGAACCCCTTCCCTTTCTTTCTCTTTTCAGACTCAATGAGGAATGGACTATAACCTTCATTGACTTTCCTGACGTCCTTCATTCATTCTCAGCCCATACCCACTCCCCAAGTTGACGGGTTGGCCTTTTTGAGGTATGGGTTTCTGACTTTCAGTCATCAGGACTTCTTTCCTAGCCAGCTTCCCACTTGAGTTCAGTTTCTCATCCGAGGCAGGGAATGGGACCATCTGCCTTTCAGGGCTGGGGGCACTGCTGCCTGGCTGGCCGCTCTGTAGCTGGATATCCCAGACGCTGGCAGCTGCTTGAGGTCCTTACACTTTGGTTCTGGGGATCCACATTTGTAGCCTGACCTCACAGATAAACCCTAAATCCTAAACCCCAGGCCCTTCCAACTGCATCTCTGGTTGTTACCCACTTATGATGCACCCCGAAGTGGGTTTGATGGTTACTTTAAACTGTCAACTTAACAAGAGAATCTTTGTGAGGGATGGTTGAGATCAGGCTGGTCTTTGGACATCTCCGTCTTGTCAAGGGATTTGTCTTGATTATACTAATTGACGCGAGAAAACCCACCCACTGTGGGTGACATCATTTCTGAGCTTCTGGGTCTGGTGTATGTAAGAGGAAAAAGGCAAGCTGAGCCGTAGTAAGCATGTGTGTACTTGCCCCCTCTCTCCCCACGGTGAATGTGGCTTAGCTGTTTTAAGCTCTGTCGCCTTGACTTTGCTGCTACAGAGAACCTCGAACTGTGAACTAAAATCCACCTTCTCTCCCTTAAGCTGCTCTTTGTCAGAGTGTGCTGTCGTGGCTTATTTTTGATGACTGTAACTGCAGGAGATCTGCTCAGTCAGTCGGTAAAAATGGCATCAAGTAGGAGGTTGGAAATCTCGTCCCAACCCATGAAGTCTAAAGGAAATCTGGGCAAAGCATGCAGCCACCTTGGTGAAAGCCTCAGAAATCAGACTCCACTGTTGGCTAACTTGTGCCTTCTGCCCTTCTGGTCCTCCACTGGGGGGAGAAGGACAACTGAGGTAGGAACAAACTGAAAGCAGGCATTGATGAAGGAGGACTCCTGGGTCATTTCCTCCATGTTTTGCAACCCACCCACCCCTACCCCCTCTCTCCAGCAGTTCCTGCAGACCTTCACAGCCAGCAGGAAGACCAGGGAAGCAGACAACAGTTTTCCACCCCAGGGATCTGAAAAGCTGGCTCGCAAATGACTGGGAACATGGTAAAAAGGGACACTGTTGACTGGGGTCCTCCCCTTAGAGGACTTCCCCTTACTGCACACATCTAGGAAGGTACTCAGAGTGATGGGGAAGACACCTAGTCCAGCAGGCTGTGCTGGTGCCCTTGGGCCACTGGAGAGGCCGAGGCAGGAGGGAGAGTTGAGTGGAGGAATTCAAAGACAATATACTGACCTCCTGTATTGATTAAAATGGAAAAAGGAGAAGGGGAAGGGAAATAGAGTCGGGAGAAAAGACAAAAATCCACTTCTTGCCATACAACCCTCTTCCAACCCATTTGTGTGAAGGAATGCCAGCATTTATCTGTTGCTATTTTTTACTTAAGATGACTCTTAAGGAAGGAGAAGCCTTGCACTGGTCACAGGGTCACACACACAGGCACAAGAGGCAGACTGCAGACTTCCAGGATGCTTTTCCTTTGGTTCTATTGCTCTTGAGACACAGCAGCTGCATTCTCCAGATCCTCATCACATCTCCTTCCAACCTTCTCAGAGGCCACCGGTTTTCCTAATATCTATTTTTAAACTCAGACCACGTATATTGTGGGCCCCCAAAAACATCCATGGGGGATGCTGACTTAGGCACAGAAACTTGAAGTGGGCTATGAGAGCAATAACCGAAGAGTGGCTTCCAGAGAACTAGCTACCTGAGGAATAGCAGGGGATGGGGAGGGTGGTCCCAGGTCACGTGGAATAGCCAGGGATGGGGAGGGTGCTTCCGGGTCACTGGAGCACGCAGAATAGCCAGAATTGAGGACAATTTGCCTAGGTCAGCAGAGCAGTGCTGAGGCAACATAACACAGCTCACAACAAAGGAACCTTTTCTCCAGAACCACGCTTTCTACTGATAAATATTGGGAATATTACATCTGCACACAAGAATGTCTGAGTCATCTGTTGGCACACAGCAGGATCCCTGAGATTTAAATCAGAAGCAGCCGAGAAGCAATCAATACACACTTCAGGACCGAAGCGTGCTTCCAAAAAAACATTTAAAAAGCCTGCACATACAGAGTGAACATTTTCAAACATGGGGTATTAAGTAGAAGCAAGACGGGAGGTAAGCGTCTCTGTCTCTCTGGCTGTGCGGCAGACGCCAATCATCTAAGCCCACATCCAATGCCCTAAGGCATTTGGACAGCCATCAACTACAAGGGCCTCTTTTCATTGCCTTTTACCCTCAGGATGTTTCAAGTCCTATCAAAGACACAAAACTACACTTTTAGGGGCATAAAATGTTTAGAAGGGAGCACTTGCCCAAGCCCCAAAAGCTTAAATGGGGATTAATGGATTTAGTTGATGGAAGAGTAACACCTTTCAGGGCCTTGTACTTTCTTAATGAGAATTCCACACAATGGCGCGCTCCCTCTGACTTTCCAATCTGATGTTCCATGGAAGCAACTGTGGTCATTAAGAGACTGTGGACCAATTCTTTGATAAAACCAGTAACTGTGTTTTCCAGCTGGAAAAAACCCGGAGCCCTCAACCTGAAGATTGCCAGAGAATTCCAACTCAGGAGTCTAGTGTGGTACAAAACAAAAGAAACCCTTCCCTCTTGCCTACCAAACAGGCAGCGATTTTATTTATTTATTTTTTAAATATTTATTTATTTATTACGTATACAATGTTCTGTCTGTGTGTATGCCTGCAGGCCAGAAGAGGGCACCAGACCTCATAACAGATGGTTGTGAGCCACCATGTGGTTGCTGGGAATTGAACTCAGGACCTTTGGAAGAGCAGGCAATGCTCTTAACCGCTGAGCCATCTTTCCAGCCCCAGGCAGCGATTTTAAAAGAGAAACTGAGGCATCACCCTGTGTTCTGAGCAGTCTTTGGGAAGGAACTCTGAATACATACACTTGATCCAGAACATGGATTCCCAGTCCCGCTCATTGTTGCTCACTTCCACTCTGAAAGGAGGGGGGAGGCCGAGTTTTACTTCGTGTGTTTAATCCCAGATCCTC
This sequence comes from Alexandromys fortis, assembly GCF_014885135.2. Lineage (NCBI taxonomy): Eukaryota > Metazoa > Chordata > Mammalia > Rodentia > Cricetidae > Alexandromys > Alexandromys fortis. Next base: position 4,597,585 of record NW_026067979.1, on the reverse strand, counting down.
ACAGGCCATAAATAAAGCAAATGCAAAGGTTTGCTGTTCATGAATAAAGGTCCTAAGAATGGAACACAAGATTTAGCCAAGTACGTCTCAGGCCTTCAAGCCATCACCACGTATTCCACAAATCCATTTTAAGTCCAGCGGATTTTTCTGGATCCAGCCCTGTATTAGCCAAAAGTCCCCCTTATTTATTGGTGATGTAAGGAGATTTGTGACTACTTTCTTTTAAGCAGTTATTTCTCCCCATCTTCCTGGCCAGCATGTGTCTTCCTGGGCTATAACTCAGAGCAGAGGAACACGTGGGGCTGGCCTGGGAAGGTGGAATAAGCAGCCGAGGGGAATACAAAGCCAGGCATGGTATCTCAGAGCCAAACATTCCTCTGGCCCATTCATGCAAAAACATTAACAGGACTTCACCTTCCTCCTTGCCTGATGGTTTAATTCAGATGCATTAGCAGGAAGATGCCGAAAAGGTGGTGTTTGTCTCTGGGCTCACTCAAAGAGATGGATAGCCTCACACTAAGCTTTTAGCTCACTGTAGTCTTCCCGTCGCAGTGGAAAGGTATCTGCCTGCATATTGGTCTTTAGGCAAACGGTGCTTGCTGAAGCTACTGTATAGATTACAGTGCAGAGAATATCTGTGTGCAAGGGACGAGCCCAAACACTTGAACCCACGACCATTAATATCTTTGGCTTCAATGCTATTAAACCAAACTTTTTAATTTGTCCATATTTTTAATTTGATTCATATACTGCATAATATTTATATGTACAAATATTATGCTATATCCTACTAAGTTGTACAACTTCTATGTTTTTATGTATCTACTGAACTTTTAAATTAAATGAAAATTTGGAAAAATGTTATGAAAACTTCCTGCGGTTGCCTGTTTTTAAACTTTCTTCATGCCTCTATCAGAGCTTCCTTCATGACTTCCTATGAACGTATGTTCTAGATCATTAATAATTTTTTATTTATTTTGCAATGTGTTTATCAGTCTACTACATGTTAATGTGTGTGTGTGTTCATGTGCATTTGTGTGTGTGTGTGTATTTAACAGACAGGTAAACACACACACACACATTGTGCTGCATACTATAGGGTCTCACTATCACAGGAACAAGCTGTTTTCCGTGTCTTTGCATTGCACTTTTGCTACTTATGCAGAGCCACTGCCACGGAGGTATGTTATATAAAGACTTATTTCATGTGTTGTAATGAAGGGTCAGTAATTAAAGTGGACAGACAGTGTCATGTAACTCTTCAAAATCTCAAACAAGTCCTGCCTATTAAAATCACCCACGTTATTCAGGTTCCACCAAAGTGGGCTTTTGTGGGAGAAACTGGGTGCTCATTTCAAACTCATGTTCTACTGTTGTGACATGGTGTGAGCAGCTGCTGAGATTGTTCTAGTCCGCGGGAGAGGAAGAGTGGACATTGTCACCCCTTGCATCAGAGTCCTGGAACAGAGCAGACCCAGGGCAAAGGCCAGGCTCCAGACCTGTGCCTGGGCCCCAGGGGAGCACTCAGAGTCCACTGGCTCTCATGGCTCAAGGCCTGCATACCACAGCAGGTCTGGGCCCCTGGTGAGTGCTCAGACTCCAGTGGCTCTGGGCCCCAGGTGAGTGCTCAGAGTCCAGTGGCTCTCGTGGCAGGCATACCACAGCAAGAGGCACAAGAAAGGGGCTTTGTGAGCCGAGTCCCACCCTAAGTCAGGCAGGAAATCCGTTTCAAATTCCATCTGTAAAAGGCTGAGAACACTTGTTAACAGGCTAAGGATTTCTGTATGATTTTTTTTGACAACATAAGTCTTGTACAAAGAGTCAGAAATGAGTGCTAGAGATTACCTATAGTGTGTGTGTGTGTGTGTGTGTGTGTGAGAGAGAGAGAGAGAGAGAGAGAGAGAGAGAGAGAGAGAGAGAGAGAGAGAGAGACATCCCCACTGGAGATAGCAAAGAGCGCCAGCAAATAATTAGCCAGAGCCAGTGGCTGTGCAGATCTCTCAGACGGTGCTGCTATGACAAGGACCCCGCTCTTCAACTGCTCCAAGGAACCTTCTAAAGAAGTAGGGAAACTTTTTATCTTGAATAACTTTCTTTTTTTTTCCTTTATTTACATCTTATTTAGTAAGTCACTACACAGCTGGAGCTAGATCTTACTGAAAGTACTTGCTGAGTATATGCGAGGGCTTTGGGTTCAATCCTCAGAACCACAAACTAAATAAACAGCCATAAATAAGAGGAGTCACATGACACTATGTGCCAGGCACCAATCAAAGCTTTATTTTAATATCCAAAACCTGCCTACAAGATAAGGAGGAGTGTTACTCTATCCACTTTACAGATGTGGGAGCTGAGGTCAAGGATCCACTGATTGACTTGGCCAGTTTCCCACGGTATTAAGCGAGAAAGCCAGGATTCCACGGCAAGATGTGTGGCTCTAATCTGCCTGCTAACCACTACTCGGCATTTACTTCCCGGGTCAAAGGGTTTATGCTTGGGTCGTTACCAATTTCTGGTCAGTTGTACCTAGATTGTACAATGGGGAGGAGATTGGTGGGGTAGTGTTTCTGGTTTTGTCCTAGGGGACAGCATGTGCTCCAGACAATCAAAGCTGTTTCTTGTCAAACCCACAAGTTCACAGATCATATTCTGTTGCTGGCAAGAAACCTGTTTGTTTCTCTTGTAGTAAGTGAAGAGGAAGGAAGGGGGCGCTGTTCTCAATTTTAACGTTTGATTCTTTATAAAGGAAAATGTTATTTTTAGCTTACATAAAAGAAAGTGACTGAACTGGGATCATGACAAAGCCTGGTGTCCGGTAAGGCAAAAAAGAACAAGTGGGGTCACTGCTCCAGAGCCAAGGCTCTTACTGCAGCTGCCTGGTAACCAAGCCACGCCCCTCCCACAGGTGTATGGAGCCTGGCCTGAACTGCTGAGCACTCCCAGTTGCAAGGCTGCCTAGCGCCGCACCCCAGGCTCAGCCTGCCAGGCCCATGTGAACCTCGAAGTGGCTTGGACTCTCTGCTCCTCGTTTTCCTGTGAGATATGAGGAAGGCTTTGGCAGTGGTAACAATGGGAAGCAATCCACTTAAGCTGACGACTCTCTTCCGTGTGCGGTCACTGTCACGGGATCTTTGGAAACAACTTGGGAAGTCATTGCAGAGGATCCCTAATTTCACTTACTTTTCAGAGCAAGGGACCTGATGATCTGCTGCAGTGACTCAGCCTTCAGGAAGACATCTGTCACCCCAGTGATTTTCTAGAACTCAAAGTGCCACTTCTGCCTTCAAGCATGAGAGCCTTTCCCTGGAGTCTTTTCATCAGAGCAGCTCTGGCATCAGAGAGCTCAGGACTGCAGCCTCACCAGTCCCCTCTAAGCAAAACAAACTTTATGGTTCCTTCATTGAGCTCACAAAAGCTGACCTTGCTTAGCAACTTAGCAATGTGTCCTGGAGAACGGACTGACTGAGATCTCTTTCCAATGTATTCTTGAAAGGTTTAACTTTCTGCGGGTGGGGATGGATGAAAGGAAGGCTCAGAACACCTCTGAGGGTAAGTAGGTCACAAGCAAGCAGACAGTAGCAAGCTTGTGATATAATGTTGTTCAAGGGAAGATTGTCTGTACCACGTGGTCTGTGTCTCGTGTGTGTGTGTGTGTGTGTGTGTGTGTGTGTGCCCCCACTTCACCCCACGCTGTGTTCTGCTGAAGCACAGTTCAGCTAACTTCTCCTGGTCAGAGAAAGCTGAAGGTAAGTTGCAAAGTTTTTGCCCAAACTAGAACGTCAATGCCTCTGAAAGCAGGAAGAAAGGAGCCAAATGTCATCATTACAGGACAAATGAGCAAAACCAAAACCAGTGGATTGCACCTTTGCTAGAGGAAAGGACAGACAGAGAGTGGGGGTGGGGACTATGTTCTACAGGGTTCTGTTCTTAAGACACAATGGCAAACAGACCAAGCATCCCTTCCAGCAGGGCAGCTTCTTTGGCAGGAGGCTGCAGGGAGGGCTTCCCGGGTTCTGAGCACCACCCAGCTTCTACCTCCTTGTAAATCCACCATTAGCCTGTCTTCCAGATTCATTTATTTATATTTTTAAAAAATATTTTGGTTATGCTTGCCAAAACAAGGTCTTTCTACGCAGCCCAGGCTGTCCTGAAACTTGCTATGTAGCCTACCTGGCTGGCCTCAACCCTCACTGCCCGTGCCTGACAGCCTCTTCAGGACTGGGATCATCACAAGTGTGCAGCCACCACACCTGGATTCTGCTGCTGTTTCCCTAGAGAGCTCAGAGGTGTGGGCGGGTCCTAACTCTGAGTACACTTTTATTTCAGTCTGTGCTGTTTCAGCCCCAGTGACAAGGACTGCTGAAACACACCATGATCCTGCTCCCCATCACGAAGAGAGATGAGTATTTAGTCGATGAAGAATAAACTGCTTACTGGGAAATTCCATGTAATGACCAGGGGATGGCACACAGTTAAACACTGCTCCTCGGAACACCCCAATGGAGCCAGGATTCCACAAGGATGAATGAGAGGTGACCTCCATGGTTAGTGCTTACCACATGCATGAGAGTCCTGGGAAATTCCCCTCCTCTTTTGGGCCTTGCATCTTAATCAGGGCACTCTAAGCCTCTTGGAGACTGTACTCCTTGGGCATCTTGTTCCCATGAAAATACCGTGTTCAATCAAACACATTAGCTGGGAGTTTGGCCATAGTAGGGGATGTGGTTGGCTTTTGACTACTGGCCATTTTGCTGAGTAAAACTCCTCCCTATCAAAGGTGTTGTTTGGACTGTAGTGAGTAGAATCGCCTTAAAGAAGTTCTTTAATCCAGTTGTTTGGGACACAAACAATGGCTCTCCAAGGCAACCAGAGTTAAGAAAAATGCCTTTCCACGGGAAGTTCTGTAGATGAGCAACAAATAGGTCTCACATACACAGGCCACGCTTTACTTCTAATAAATAAGTTAGTCGTGAAAACTGCATGCTAAGGTCCCATTTTATAAGGAGTTAAACCTCTTAACTCCCCCAAAGAGGAAGTAAAGCAGCCATGGACTAACAGAAAGAGGGCCAAGTTTGAGATCAGAGGACATGTGGTTAAACTGGAATTGAACACACAGACTAGATGTAACAGTAGCTGTAAGCCTGGGCCTTCTTTCTACAGTGGCCTTTTCTGAGCATCCTCATTCCCAGTGGTTCTCAGGCAGAGTAAAATAATAGTGGGGAGACAACTTTGTAAATATCTGCAGAAATCTAAAGTACGAAGGCGGTCGTACACTAGACATTATTAGGTATTAATAGAAACAAGGGCTGACCACAGGCTAACACCTATTTTAAGCACTGGCTTCTGCCAACATCCAGGGCCAGACAGAGGAAGGAAGGCTCGTAAATCCGTCTCCTTGAGAAGCCTCTTTAGGAAGTGGGTGTAGATTTTTATATTTTTAACTTAAGGGTTTTAATTAGTTTTGAACAATCCCAAAGAATACGTTTTAAAAAATCATTTAGGCTTTATCTACAAAGAGCAAGCTATTGTACTGGGAGGTGGCAATAAACTTTTTTTTTGTGTCTCCATGATCAGGAAAAGAATTGTGGGTGAGCTTAAGCAGTAATTCACTTTGAACAATAAAGATTTTGCATAAAGCAAGTTTCTAAAGCATGAAAGAGACAAAGAGGCAACAGCGATTCATACTGTAAGATGAGCTCACATCCTTAGTGTGGTTGCAAGAAAAGATGCCAGAAACTGGGAGCTTTGATGACCTCCATTTTATGTGACATTAAAATTTTTAATTGGAACCACTGCTTAGCTCATGGCTCTACAGGAATTTGTTCTAAGAGATTAGCAGGAACCAATGAGGAGAACACCAAAGGAATTTCTGCTAAATCCCATGAAAGTCATACAGTGTAATTAGAAGTATAGACACAATGGAGTCTCTAACTAACTCTAGCAGCTTGGGCAAAGGCAGTGTGAGGTACAAATTTGATTTCTGATTTTTGTTAAGACTATCTAGTCGTCTGTCTCAGAAATACAAAATTCCAGGAGGGGCTGGCCAATATTTCCTAGGAAAACACTATATTCTTAAAGAAATATTGAGGCTTTTCCTAGCTTTGTACAATGGTTTTTTAATTCATTAGAACAAAAACATAAATGTGTGTTTATTGGTGGCATGTGTGGTGTTCAAGATGTATGGATTGGTATGGGACAATGGTCTGTATTCTGTCAATTATATTGTAAATAAAAACTGATTGGCCAGTAGCCAGGCAGGAAGTATGGGTGGGATAACAGACAGAAAGTAGAGGCGGGTCAGTGAGAACAGGAGAATTTGGGGAAGAGGAAAGCTTAGTCTGCAGTCCTATCCCAGATGTGAGTTTAAAGCCAATAAGAATATCTCAGAAGACAAAAGGTAAACCTGGATATGGCAGTACCCACTTCAATGCCAGCACCTAGGAGGTTTGGGGTTGTGTGTGTGAGTCCAGCCTTGGCTGTTAGACCCTGTATCTACATAAAGCGTGGTAGTGCATGTGTGTAATCCTGGTGTTGAAGAGGCAGAGGCAAGAGGATCCTGAGGCTTCTTGGTCAGCTGACCATGATGAACTGATGGGCTCCAAATTTGACAAGAGACTGTCAAAAAGTAATGTGGGAAGTTATTCAGAAAGACATCTGACATTTACCTTCAACCTACATGCATGTGTACACACACACACACCAAAGTGAAGCAAACTTCTTCAGACAGAAAATAAGGTAAAACAAATCACAAGCAAACTCTCACAAAAAATTTACAGAAGTTAGTTCTGTATACGTAAATGACGCTAAATACCATGGGGTTGCAAGAGACAAGAGGTGTGCTGGGCCATGCTGACCACGTGGGTCAGCAGAGATGTTTTTACCTATAAACAATCCTCTTGAACACTGACTGTTCAGACACATACAGTAGCCACATAGCTTCCTAATATAAATGAGCAAAAATGACAGTGACAACAAAAAGGCAAGGAAGGGCATAAGCAGTAAGTATGACGTCATCTCAGTGCTCTCACTGAGTGTGAAGGCAGGCTAAGCTAAGAGTGAACGGAAAATCATCACAGAAAACCACCTAATAATGAATCAGCTTTAGATAACAAACCAACAACTGAGACAAAATTAATTTAAAAAATAATAATTCTAAGAAAAAAATTGAAAAGCGAAAAACCCCAGATAGCGTGAAACAAAATATGGATGACAGAAACTTAGCCGCATTTGTTATGGTTAATTTTATGACAACTTAAAGAGACAGTTTGGAAAAGGGAAACACCAATTGAGAAAATGCCCCCACTAGATTGGCCTATAGGCAAGGCAAGCCTGTGATTCTCTCCCTTCCTTATTCTTTCTTTCTTCCTTCCTTTCTTTCTTCCTTTCTTCCGCTTCTCTTTCCTCTTTCTCTCCCTCCTCCTCCCCATCCTCCTCCTCTTCCTCCTTCTTCTTCAACTGGTGACTAATGTGGAAAGACCCAGCTTACTATGGACAGGGCTGCCCTTGGGCAGGTGGTTCTCATCATAGCAAGTCATCATCAGCCCTTCATGTCCTCTGTATCAGATTTTGCTTCCAGATTTCTCTCCTGGCTTCTTTCAGTTATGGACTTATGAACTACTAGGTGAAATAAATCCTTTTCTCCCCAAGTTGCTTTTGGTCATTGTGTTTTATCACACTAATAGAAACCCTAATGAACACAGTACCAAAGATCATAACAAACACTCAAGACTGCAGAGGGCACACTGAGATTTTGAAGATGTAGGTAACTTTTCAGGCATATTGTCAATCTTTATATATTTAAAAAATATTTACTTTGTGTGAGTGGCAGGTGTGTACATACATGCCATAGCATGTGTTAGGCGGTCAGAAAGCTACAATTGAAATATGTGGGTATTAATGCAATCACATGGTAATATTATTATTACACGCAATCATATCAAACTGATCTATTTTATTTTTTGACTATAAACTCCTTGGTTATCAAATCTTATTCATTATATATAATTAGTTTTTACCACATTAGCATTTCTTGCAAGTATATGGTATGAATTCTCAAAAAAAATGCATTTCCTTGGCTTAATGTAATACTTGCCAAATATTGCTACTGAAATAAAGGGTTCTTAACTTTTGCACTGGGGCTGTTTCTAAGCTGATAGATTAGAATGGGTGCTCGGAATCCATGTGCTCATTACTGAGTGAGAGAGTGGTTTGGGACAGAATAGAAATCCTTCCCAAGTGTTGTGAAGAAAACACATGCAGATTAACCCTCAAGGGGGAATGGTCTAGGAGTCGCTACAAGCCCATGGTTGATTCCTTCTTTAAATTTCAGAGTGACTCCTACTAACAATCCACAAAGACAGGATTCTCTGGTTCAGGGCACTACAGAAGTAGTTGACTTGGGTGGTTGCTATAACTTATATGCAAGATATCAAGACAACTGTGCAAATTAGTGGCATGTTACTGCAGGGATACACACTCGGGCACACCCTTCATACTCACAGGAAGGCATGGGAAGCTATGGTAAGATGTCCTAACCTGTCAGTGACAGCCACCATTGGTAAGAAGGTGGCTTTGATGAAAACCACCTATTATCTACTCCAGAAAATAGAGGTAATGGATCTTTATCATATAAGGTCACAAGCCAGTAAAAAAGGTACAATACTAAAACTCTGAGTGCTCATACAGGGACCGTCCCTTATTGGGTAGTAAAAGCTGTAGTTACATCCATTTTGAGATAAAATATTCAAGGAAGTAATCATTAAATTTGGAATATTTTAGTTGGCTCATAATTGAAAAACAACATTTCCCCCTCATTTCCTGAAATGTTGTAGTTGTTTAAAGGACACTAGTGCAGGCGATGAGGGGGATGCCTATCTGCCCTGCACAACAGCAGTGCAACAAGCCTCAACCTCATCAGGACCACCCTGACTGTGCCCAAACAATGCTTAAGGAAAAGAGACTGGACTGAAAATAGCCTAGTTCTTAGATGCTTTTTCTGGTCACCATCTAAGGACTAGATTTTGTAGCCCAGGGGTGACAGAGGTCTCTAAGCACCCACATCCCCACTTTTCTTAGTCCACAAGTAGAGAAGACAGGCAGACAGAACAGAGCTCCATTTCCCTCACAGGAACTGGCAGCAACAACCCTGACCACGCTGTCCTGTTACATCCAGATTTAAAAAAGATTTCAAAGAATGGCAAACCAGACCATGACTCTAGGGGAGTGGCTGTAGCATGGCTGTCTTCTTCCTGAACCCAGACCTGGAAATACTGCAGATTTCTAGGGAACAGGAAGGAAGATGTGTTTAGGGCACTGATGCTGATGTGGTCTGGATGTCTCTTTCATTCCTTGGTTTACAACCTCCCAAATGACTGTCACTGATATGAACCTCATAAGCAAACGCAAGCAGCTTTCCCACAAAGTCCTTGAAAGGGAAGGGGAAAAACGCATTCCCAAGGGTTTCATGAAAAAAATAATAAAAAAAAACCATATTGGATTAGAAAGATTGAAGCAGTTGAGATGTTTTTCTTTAATTGAATCTTATGAAAGTTAAAGGAAATAAATGTTACTATAAAAAATTACTAAACCATGACTGAACTCAGCTTACACTGGTGGGGCTTGCTAATGATGCCCACTTGTTTAAGGCGCCTTGCATCAGTTAAGTTTAACTACAGTCAGAGAGTTAGAGAACAATACATACTTTTTTTTTCCTGTAGTGAATTAGTGTGGTCTAGCTAATTAGATCGGAACAGTAGATAACATACCTGTCACTTTGCCCCTGAAAAAGCCAAGTGTGTTCTATATAATAAGCCCCAGCTTGAAGTAGAAGGCATAGAGAAAGGAGAGGGGCATACACTCTTCTGGAGGGGTCTACAATACAGAGGAAGAGATGCCATAGAAACAGACCAAACACGGGTTTGAATGATGGGAGGGAAAATGGGGACGGAGAGAAAGAGACAGTGGCAGAGACTGCCTCACTGCGCTGTGCCATTTCAGCTGAAATCTCCGGTCACCAGCACATATGGCTCATGTCCTCAGCTATTTTATTCAACTGGGAAAGGGGCAGTTCTCTGTATATACTAAGATCTAATCTATTACACACATGTTGACAGGATCCAGGTCTGTGTCTCTAAGGAGATGTCTGTTGTGATTATTCTTATTGTTTGTGGTACTGGGGATCAAACCCAGGGTCTCACACAAGCTAAGAAAGTGCTTTGCCCCCAAGCTACATTGGTAGCCCCTAAGCTATATTTTTCTAAACTTTACAACGCCACCGAGTGGCCATTTCCATTTTATATATAAGAGTTCTTACATTGTTGAAACTGTTTCAAAACTCAAGATTTAACTTGACCTTCACAAGAGTCTGGGGAAAATAATCATGACCTTGAGAACTTGTGGTTGGTTAAATGATGAAGCCAGACCAGAATCTCCTTTTTTGACATCCCCCTCATCCACCAAAGCCATGGCAAGCAGTCAGGAAACCTCCAATTAGTTCCCACACTGTGGCCATCGAGATTTCTTTTAAAATTTTTATTATTAATTATGTGTCTCTGTGTGTCATGTATTTGTACAGACAGACTTATTTGTACGTGAAAATTCAGATGCCCACGTTGGCCAGAAGAGGGTTCTAGAGCCTTTGGAGCTGGAATTATAAGAAGTTGTAAGCCACCCAACGTGGGTGCTGGGAACCAATCTGGGAGTTTTCTTTAAGAACAGTAAGTGCTCTTAACCACTGAGTCTTTCCCCCAGCTCAGTCACTAATTTCTTTAGAAGCATTTTATCAATTAGCTACAGTTTACATATGAAACTCACTTTTTTTAAAAAAAAATATTTATTTGTTTTATGTGTATGGGTGTTTTGCCTACATGCATGTATGTGGACCACCTCTGTGTCTGGTGCCTGCAGACGTCAGAAGAGAGTGTCAGACACCCTAGAACTTGAGTTGGAGACAGTTGTGAGCTACCATGTAAGTTCTGGAAACCCAGCCCAGCCGGTCGTCTGCAGGAGTGGCCAATGCTCTTAACCACTGAGCTACCTCTCTATTCTACTTATTCTCCTATATGAAGACGCGGTAGTAAATAACTTTGTCTGAAAAGTACCAACAGTCAATTGTGTGTGCTTGCGTATGGGCACAATAATTTTACTATGAGATTATAAGAATACACCTACATGCTTCTCTCAAGTCTTCTGGTTATCTGGTTCTCCTTTTGGTTTGCACAAACTTATAAGATTTAATAAATTTACTGAGTTCATTAAAATTATTGTGATGTTGTAGTTTATACTTCAAATATAGTGACTATCCTAAAAAGAAAGGATAAAAGAAAGAGAAGAGTGGAAAGGAGGAAAGAAAATGGAGGAGGAGACGGGAAGGATGACAAGATGAAGAAAAAGGAAGCAAGGGAGGGCTGGGAGACAACTTGAAGAGTTTGCAGAGAACAAATACCCCTCCTCTGTATTTTGAGGGAATGGAAATGCGCAGCCTGAAACAGCAATGCAGTTTTAGGGACAGAACCGAACTACGTCAGCCCCCAGGCAGCATTAGAACCTACTGACTAAAGGGCCCCGGGGAAGAGTCATGTCTGCGCTCTGGTAGTTAAAAGGACTGGAAAGAAGGAAGTCACTGAAACTGGTCCCCTCGTGGCCTGGCAGCCCCTGTTTAAAAAGCTCCATGGAGGTCATTTAGTCTTGCCTGGATGCTACTTCTCCTGTTACGTGTTACCTGAGAACTCTGAGGAGGAGAACGTATGCGCCCACAGTCAGGAGCACGGCAGCAACCCTACTTCAGTATTTTCCTTCACTCTATTTAACATTCCCTCTCTGTGGAGATGACTTTACAGAGGGTGGGATTTGGAGCAAACTAAATGCAAAGAGCACCTTGTTTGAGGGAGAGGTCTGCACTAACAGGAGCACCTTGAGAGGAAGACCCCTGCTCCCTTGAACCTGTGTTTCCATGACCTCATTATAGGAAGTTCTAACTGGGGTTGACCTTTAACTGAGGTTGACCTTGAGGTTTTAATTTTTTATTTTTCCAGAATATTTTTCTTAGTAATTGTCTTAGTGACGGCTTCTATTTCTGTGAAGAGACACTATGGCCATGGCAACTCTTATAAAGGAAAACATTTAATTGGGACTGGCTTATACTCCAGAGGTTTAGCCCATTATCACCCTGGAGAGAAGCATGGCGGCATGCAGGCAGACATGCTGCTGGAGAAGCAGCTGAGAGTTCTGCGTCTAAATCTGCAAGCATTTGAAAGAAAGAACAACTCAACATAGCTAGTCATCATGGAAATGCAGATTAAAACAAAAAAGCAGCATTACATCAAATCTTATCAAATATCTATTATCTATTATCAAAAGACGAGTGGTTAAATGTTTGGAGAAAAGAGAATTCTGGTACATTGCTGGTCAGAATATAAACTAGTGCAGTCTGTTCAGAAAACAATGCAGGTTTCTCAGAGAGGGGGCAGGGAGGAGACTGAGGGGCGATTAACAGCTATTGTATGACCCCAAAATCTCCTCTCCTACTGGTATACAGCTAAATATCTTTAATCTCAAGTTCTTCCCAGAACTATTCACAAAAGTAAAGCTATGGAACCAAGCTAAGTGTCCATCAGTAATAGAGTGGAAAAAGTCCCCAGCATACATACACTGTAGAAAAAAAACATACTATTTGGGAGCTGCACATAGAGTCCTGTTTGGCTCTTCTGTCTAGGTCCCATGGCCAATGCTCTCACAATAGTGGCAGTTGCAGCCTTTCACAGCTGATTTTCCCATCACTTCCGGTGAGTCTGTGATGTGCTGGAGGCCATTTTTTTTTTTTGCTTTGCCCAGCTGTGTTCTCCTTCCCTCTTTGTCTACTCTCTCTTTACATAAAAGAATTTTCTGCCTTCATGAACAAATTCTCAGCAGTCACTCTACTCTGAGATGTTAGTCATCACTTCAGTGTCTCATGGGACTTTTACTTCCATCCTCGAGATACATTAGTCATATGACCCCATTTTCATAGAAAGGTCATGCTTGTTAAAGTCCTGTTCAACCCCTACAGTCTTACACTCTATGTGTCCATGTTAGCAATAAAGGTTTTCTTCGTTCCACCCCTGACCAAAAACTGTTATTTGTTTTAAGTCATGAATGTGCCATTCAACCATGAAATGCATATACTCCTATAATTTATAAAGTCTTAAAATATTACAGTTACATCTGGGCTATACACATACTCAGAAACTTCTTTCTGGGTAAGATTAAACAGCAATATCATTAAAAAGAGAAAGGCTAATTTGATAAATTGGATAACTTTTAAAACAGCGGCATTTTCCCTTTGGATCAAGAGCAACATTTCTGCATCTGCTTTTAGATGTTTGTTAAATACATATTAAACTCAGAGTCTAGATATTTATCTGATATATAACATCTGGAAATGCATTTTTAAAAAAAGAAGAATGGGGGAGGAGGATCAGAATTTCTTTAGGGCATTGGTTCTTCCCCCAAAACAGAGAGCAATAATGCAGCAGCTCCTCTTAATCACTGTTTTATAGTCCATAATTTCAGTTACCTGTATTCAACTTCCAGATGAAAAAGTTAAATGGAAAATTCCTAAAATTAACAATTCAGAGAATTTAAAATATACCGTGTTCTGAGTACTGAAATATCGTACCATTCTCCTCTGCCCTTGGGACCATGAACCCTCTCCTTGACCAGTATGTCCATGCAGTATATTAGCCACCCACCAATGACAAAGCTGCCATCTGTCACAAGACTGGTCCTTTAGCGATCACGTTGCTCATCTTAAAATACCTTCCTTTTACTAAATAATAACCTCAAAGAACACGATTAAAGATGCTGGTAATTCCACTGCAAACTATAATGATCATGGTTCTTTTTTTTTATCATTAGTCATCATTGATGATCCCCTACTTTGTCTAATTTGTAAGTTAAATTTTATAAAGAGTATGTGCATATTGGTTAAAAACAGCATACACAAGATTCAGTAGTATCTGCGGTTTCAAACATTCTCCAAGGTTCTCAGAACACTGTAGGGAAGGAGTGGAGTCCTGAGTGACTGTGTGTTGCTGACACAGGCAAGGCCATGTCAAGGACTAAAGCCTCAGACTCATGGGAACAGCAAAGTCTTTCCCAGGGTAGGCTCGGGAAAATGACAAGTCTTATCTCCTGGTCCTAAAGGGAATGTTGATAATACGTGCAGAAAAATGTGCAGAAAAAGATAGTTCTCTTCTCCATACTGCTACAATGTTCACTGCCTGAAGACTTCTCCCCAGCAGAGACAGTTCCTAGGGAAACTAGCTAAACCTGCCTCCTGTTCAGCTGTCTGCAGTAGCCTGTCCTCCCTGTTTAACTATATTTTTCAACATCAAACATGCTGACTTTCCAAGGTACTGAGGCTTCTCCATCAGAATTCAACAGCTTTTCTATGTGTCCATATGTTTCTCTTTTCGCCATTCTCTTGATGGAGGGCAATCAGGTCAGTCCCTAGAGCTGTGCATAGACACCGCGGAACACATCCTCTAAAATAACAGAAGTTATGGTATATACCGTGGCATGTTTTCACAGTGACTTAATTAACCTCAAAATGAAGATCATAAAAAGACTTATAAACTGAAGTTAAACTAAGTCTAGAAGTAAATGGCATACTACTGCCTTGACAAAAGTTAATTAGCTTTACAGTTTGGTACTGAGCCACACACAGGTTCTGCGGCTCACTCAGAACTGAAGGTGACTGTCCTCACCTCTAGATGCCAGCTCATGGTGCTGTTATTGGCATTTGGACTCCTCCAAGACCTACATTTGATACTTGGCTATGGGTTTTACAAGCTTAGTCAGAATCTTTTCCAAGAAGAATCTCAACTTTTCATGTTACAAAAGCCATGTAGGATGGGCACAGAAAGAAAAGTGTCTGGAAGGTGCAAGAGGAAAGGGCCAAGTCACACGGAAAGGCAGACCCATCAAAATTCACCATGGAAACTGTTAAAAGTCAATGGCTTTGAAAGATGCATTCCAAGTTCCGAAAAGTCATGGCTGCCAGGCTCAAGCTATTATACCCAATGAAACTATCTATTAAAGCTGAAAGAGAAACGAAACCTTTCTATTACAAAAACAGACTAAAGGAATATATTACCAGGAAGTCAGCTCTATGGAAGATACTGGAAGGAATTCTTCAGACTGAAGAGAAGGATAAATACCCCAAAGAGGAAACAGGGGAAAATACACAATACTAGAGTAGTTAACACCATAAAATGAACAAAATTACAAAAATCAATACACCCAATTTTAAATAATGACTCTGAATATGAATGATTTAGGTTCACCAGTAAGAAGACACGGATCCAGACTGGATTTAAAAAGCAGGATCCAACTTTTCTGCTAACTCTGAGAAACACACCTTACTCTCAAAGACAGATAATACCGTAACAGGATGAATGGGAAAAGATACCCCAAGCACATGTAACTAGGAAACAAGCTGGTGTAGCTATTCTAATATCAAGAAAAAAAATAGATTTCAAACTAAAGCTAGTCAGAAGAAATGAAGTTCAAGTCACGTTCCAGATGATATGACAGTTCTAACCACGTATGCACCAAATATATGTACACTCAGTTTCATAAAGCAAATATTTCTAGATGTGAACCCATCACAGCAACAGTGGAAGATTTCAGGGTCCCACTGTCACGTTATTATAAAATAATGACAGCATCCAGACAAAAAGTAACAGCAGAGAAACATCAGAGTTAAATGGAACCATAGTCAAATAGACACAACAGACATCTACAGAACATTACACCTAAACACTCCTGAAACTTTTGCCAAGATAAACCACATATTAGGACATATAGGAAGCATCAGGGATTCTGGAAAGATTTAAATAATATCTTGTATTCTTTCTGACCACAATGCAACACAGTTAGGTATCACCAGGGAGAGAAAGTAGAGAAAGCACACAAATTCTTAAAGATTAAAGATTACTGCTGAACAATGAAAGGTGAAAAAAAATAGGAAGACAATAAAAGAATTCCTAGAATTTAATGAAAATGACAATACACATGACTATAGGACATAATTAGGAAGTCCTATGAGGAACATTCATCATTGTCATTTCCTAGATCAAATACTTTGGGAGAACTCAAATGACTTAGTGATTTAATTATTGCTGTGGACGAACAATCACGAACCAAACTTCAAAGAAATAGACAGGGAGAAATGATTGAGACCAGAACAGAAATAAAGCTAGTTCTTTGAAAAGATAAACACAAAGAACACTTAACTTAATTAAGCAAAAGAAAGAGAGAAGTCCTAATTTAAAGAGAGAGAGAGAGAGAGAGAGAGAGAGAGAGAGAGAGAGAGATGAAAAGAGAGATATTACAATGGGTACCAATGAAGCCCATTTTAAAAAGTCAAAAAAAAAAAACAGTCCTATTCCACTCTAATTGAAAAATTTAAAAAAGAGAGATGACTTTCTATATGCATATGATCCACCCAAATTAACCCATGTTGAATTAAATAATTTTACCAGACCTTGTGCTGACAAGTTCATGTCAGCTTGACACAAACTATAGCCATTTTGGAAAAGGGAACTTTAACTGTTTAATTGATAAAATATCCACAACCAGATGTCCCGAGGGCAAGTGTTTAGAGCATCATCTTGACTAATGATGGACTTGGGAGGGTCCAGCTCACTATGAGTGGTGCCATATATGTGCTTGTGATCCTGAATGCTGTAAGAAAGCAAGCTAGGCCAGGCGGTGGTGGCACATGCCTTTAATCCCAGCACTCAGGAGGCAGAGGCAGGCGGATCCCTGAGAGTTTGAGGCCAGCCTGGTCTACAAGAGCCTGGTCTAGTTCCAGGACAGGCTCCTAAGCTATAGAGAAACCCTGTCTCAATAAACAAATAAATGAAAGAAAGAGAAAGAGAGAAAGAGAGAGAGAGAAAGAAAGAAAGAAAGAAAGAAAGAAAGAAAGAAAGAAAGAAAGAAAGAAAGAAAACTAGGCAAGCATGCAGCAAGTCAGGAAGCAGCATACACCCATGGCCTCTACAGCAGCTTCCACCTCAGTTTCCTGACTGATGCTGCAGCCCTGACTTCCCGGAGTGATGATGAGTGTGACCTGAATGGTTTAAGCTGAAATAATCCTTTTCTCCTCAAGTTGCTTTTGATCATGGTGTTTTATCTTAGCAATAGAAAATTAACTAAGGCAGAGCTATACTCAGAAATAAGATTGGAACAGTAATGAATCTCTCCTAATTAAAAAAAAATCAAAAGCCCAGGCCCAGATGATAGGAAAAAATTAAAAAAGAGAATAGAAAGGTGGGTATCCAAATGCCTTTAATGACACCAGTATTACCCTGATACCAAAGACAGAAAGTGACATACACAAAAAGAAAATGACAGATGAATCACCCTGATGAATATAGACAAATAGAATATAACAACAATAACAAAAAAAAACACAATAAAATACAGACAAACTGAATTCACGGTCATATCTAAAAAATCATTTGTTCTGCTAAAATTGAGAGTGATAGAATGGGAAAGTGGGGTAGATATGATGAAAATACATTTTATACATGCAAAATAAATAACGATTTATAGGAGATGCTGAAAATGTAGTATCCAAACATAAAATTATCAATCAAGTCTCTCAGAGCAAGTTCCATGTGTTTTTATCCCGACTAGAACACTTGTGGTTTGGATCACAGACGCTTTGTTCTAACTGCAGTCTGTGCATAGGAAGAAGATGGAAACCACGTGAAGATCAGCAAGCTCTGTCATCAAATCTTACCCCCGGGAATTGTTTCCTAGGCCTTCAGAGAACGGTTTCCCTGGCAGATGTGATGAGACAGGCCCACAATGCTGGCACTCAGCTTTATCTATAAACCAGTTTCGAAAACCAAGCCCCTCCCCAAAGTGTCCATTTCGAAATGCAAAGAGTGTATTGAAGAACAGTAGAAGGTAGAGAAGTTCGAGGCAACAGCATCAGTAGTGTCCTGTGTGTGCACAAACACTTAGTGATAAGCCAGTCTGTAAAGTCTCATTTATAGACGTGACGGTAGCAATTTTACAGTAAAATTTTAATATGAATAACCTTATATATTTCCATATTCTGCACAAGAATCACCAAGAAACAATTAAACGTCTCTGAAAATGAATGTGAATTGTACGAATAAATCTTCCTGACCCTTAAAAACATAAAAACAAGAACTGTCTGTCTAAACTGTCAAACGCCTGCTTGGGGAAGAGTGATCTCATCGAGGACCCGTAGATCTAAGCTCTGCTACAAACACTGGTCTGTAAGTCGGAAGAACAACTCAACTTGTGAGCATTTTCTGGAACATCATGACCACACTCAGTACAATCTTATGGCTTCCATTATGCCCTTGGAATGTCTTTTAGCTGTACGGTAAATTGGAAAACACACAGCTATGGTTTTCGTGCCCTCTGTCTATAATTTGAGTTGGAGTTTGCTTCCATACCACATAGCCCCGCCTTAGTGCTTTTATTGTAAATAATTTACACCAGAAATGCCGACTCACGAAACCGAGGTCAGGGAGATTGTTATTTAAGCAAACAAAATCAATCCCGAATCACTTTAGGCTTCAAGCCCTGTGGCTTATCTGACAAGAACTGGTGGGCTTGATGTGGGAGCCAGCCGGTGAGTATAGGAGATGATTTCCACGTAATGGGAGCATCCCCACCTCCCTGAACTTAGGAACCTCCTTGCTGAAGTTCGCCTTCCCCCCAGGACAATCTTCCTCTTCTTGTTTTGCCCAAAGTGGCAACCAAACTTCCTTTATGCAAATAAATAAATACCAAGTAACTTAATCTGATAAATACTTTTAAGAAAAATAAGATATGCTAAACCCCTATTTCCTCCTGACCTGAAAAGGGGAGAAATGGAATTATGGGAGCAGCAGAGGCCAGCAGTGAGAGCAGAATGCCTAGGGACAGGGCTTGGTCTGCGGCAACTGCTCTCAGCCATAGCTCGAAGTTAAGCCTGGGTGGTAGGAAATCACTAAAAACCAGTCACCAAATGAAGCATGGGATCCAGACCTGGCAAATCCCAAATCCTTGGGAGGTCAAGGGAGGAGGACTGGCCTAAGAACCACCGTGAAACTGTCTCAAAACTAAAAGGAGGCTTGGGGATAGAAATCTGCCCTCATGTGCACAAGGTCACAGGTTCAATGCCAGCACTATACAGTGTTTTAGGAGAGTCACTAAAGCTCATCTTTTAAGGGGTTCATTTCCTTTCTGGTGGATTTCAATTGGTTGATTCGCTGTTGTACAACGACTGGTGTAACACTCAGTGCCAGCTACTGTAGTAGCTCAGGTTACCATAACTGAATAAAGAATGAGCGTTTGAACCCTCCATTCAATAGTGTCCTAGTGAGAGAACAGGCTGTCACTGCTCAGACAGGGCAGGGGTGGTGGCTGGTACCCCAGCGGCATCTGTGCTTATCTGCCTGAGGGACTGGTGAAGTGTCCTGGAGAAGGAACAGTAGCACCATGACATGAAGAGCAGACATAGGAACAAAACACAGAGGGGTTGGAGGGATGGAACTGAACTCTGGAGCATGCCGGAGTTGGCCGTGAGAACCTGGATAAAACAGTCATGAGAGGAGAGAAGCGCAGAAACACAGGTTCTCCAGGAGCACTTGGTCTACTGCACGCAGCTGTGTGGGGCGGGGCCCTCTTGGCCACCTCCCATTCTCACCATCTGTGTCTGTCCTTAGTAATCTAATGGCAACACAAACCTCCTTCTGCGACTCAACAGCTGTCTATACCCAAGGAAAACAGCAGAGATGCTGTAAGACCAGACCAGAAAACTGAGATACGGAGAAAATACACCTGGAATACAGTGAGCAATGGGCAGTGTTGGGCATGTTGATTTAGAGCGAAGTTTAGCACTAAAAAGATGTTTTACAAACACGTGCATAAGTGATGCTCACACACATATGCAGAAAGAGTGGAGAGGGGTTGGGCCAGGGTATGAGGAAACACGAGGCAGAGTAAGAGCAAAGGAAACAAGGCCTGCTGGAGCATCAGTCTGTGTTAGAACTCTTCAATGTCACCTTACTTCAGGGTGAGGGATAATGACAGTCAAGGAGAGAAATCTTGTGTCGAAGCAGAACCCAAACCCAAATCCAAGTTAGGACACTCTGCCTTCAGAGACTTAGAGGTTTTATCAGGAAGTAAACATGATGACTTCATTTTTAAGAAACTGTGGGAATGATTTAACACACAGTAGGTTTTTTTTTTTTTAATGCGTGCGACAGGTTACACCACTGTCGTTGTGTTGCTGTCACTGAAAGGGAACGATGGTCGAATCTGCTTTTGGTTTCAGTGGCTTTGGTCCATGGTAAGATGGCTCCCTTGCTTCTGGGTCATGGTGAGGCAGAGCACCATGCTAGCAAGGCAAGCAAGGCAAGGCAGAAGAAAGTTGCTCATCTCACAAAAATCAGAAAGAAGGAAAAGCAAGGGGAGAGGGGACAAGACACATATTTCCAGAGCAAGCCCTGAGCATCTTTTTCCACAGATGAGGCCATACCTCTAACCACTTCCCAGTTGTACCACTGAGTTGTGAATCCACCCCAGATTGACCAGTTGATTAGGTCTGAGCCCACAGGATCCAATCACTTCCCTCAATTCTGTTCTGAATCATGAGTCTGTGGGGTACCTATCACATCTGAACCATGAGAGTTATGAGAAAAAATTGAAGCTACAGTCCTCTGTAGTGGCATCAGTCAGGCCCCAACTATTTCACTTGGCAAGACACCGTCAGCCACAGAGGACACTGGCCAGGCTGAGCAGCAAGCAGACAGTGAAGAACTTTAGAATGATCTGATACTATAGCTGTCTCAAACACCCCCAGTGACTTCTGGGTAATGGAATAATGATGCTATGTATATTTTGGAAACAGTCTCACAATCCAGGGACTCAGGGGCTCATGTTTCAAGAGAATTCTCGCAAGAGGCACCAGCTCATTCTTGTTGGCCGATTGTTTTACAGCTCAGGAATAAGCTTTTCTGATTTTCTCAGGCTTCAAACCTACCGATCCAAGCCAAGCACAGACTGCAGGATCCTACAGGATCCTGGCTATACGCACTGTGATCCAGGGCTATGGCCAGACACACTAGAGAGACGGCATCATGAACAGTGTGGACAAGGAGGGGTGCAAACAAGGTTCATCTCATCAGACTGCAGACGAGAACGTCTTTGTAACTCTGAGGGGGCAATGATAATCTCAAAAACCAAGTAAAGCAAAGCCAGTCACATGTGACCATCAGTATTTCTAACTAGTATCACTACTGCATAAGCTTACCTGTTTCCTCACACAGCATAACCTCCAACATTTTTTCTTTGCATTCTTATCTTGCTCTCCAAGATATAATTAACCAAAACCCAACTACTCCATATGATTTCCCCCCAGGAAGCTAAGCTTCAGAGCATATGAGAATACACACCCTGGAATCCAGAGGCCTGAATTAGAATTCTGGCTCTCCTCCTAATGGAGTGGACCATCATCATGCATTCTCATCTCTGGGCCCTACTTTCTCCATCACTGATAGCATAGCAACATTCTCCCACCTTTATCATCTAATTTAATCTCTTTAAGACACATACAAAAAATAAATTAGATGATACAAGAGATAGAGTGCTAGTTGACGTGACACAGAAATGCTGGCTCCTTTTCTTCCCAACACTTCCATTCTTTGATTCTTTCTCTAGAATTTTCTAATATAGAAAAAGGAGGAAATTCTGAGCAATCTGCTTATTGTGTGTTCCTAAGAGATGAAGACATGATCGTAGTGGGAAGCTTTGAGGCAGAAGAGAGAATGAAGGATTCTAAAGGATGCTGACATCCATACAGCACTCAGGATAATGGTCTCAGGTAGAGTGAGGGTTTCCAGATACCCATCACTAAAGAATAATAGAAAGTTCTGGAAGGAGGGCAGAGGGTTACAAAAGATACACATTCTTTGTGGGGTATATGCAAGTGTGTGTGTATCAAAACCTCCTGTAGATTTGTTATCATTATTATTTTGGAATTATAGTGTGGGGATTATAGAATTTGGAATGTGTTTAAATTGAGTTATTTTTTTCTTTCTATTATAAGTTTTTCACATAGCAGATTTTGATCACATTCTTTCCTCTCCTCCAGTTCCTCTCAGGTTCTCTCCACTTCCTACCCTCATTACTTCACATTCCTGTCTCTCAAAAACAAAACAAAGCCAGAAAACAGCAACAAAAGAAAATCAAAATAAAGCTTTAAAAAAGAATATTAATAAGGTAAGACAAAAAATAATCAAAACAAAAAGCACACACACACACACACACACACACACACACACACACACACACTCTGGAGTCTGTTTTGTGTTAGCAAGTATTCATGGCTTGAAGCCTGCCTTGGAATGTGGTTGCTACCTCCAGAGGCACCCTACTGGAGAAACCTGATTTTCGCCTTCCAAGCAGGTATTAACTGCAAATAACTTCTGGTTAGGGATGGGACTTTGTGTCCACTTTCCCTTTGCAGTGCTGGGATGTTTTTCTGGTTTGAGCCTGCTCTACACCTTAGCAGAACAATAGTAGTAGGTTTCCCCTTTCTAGCATAACAATAGTAGTAGGTTTCCCCTTGGTTCATGACCTAGGTAATCTCAGGGTCTAGGTCACACAAGCATTGTATTATATGGGTTCCATCTCATGGAGTGGGAACACCCTTTTTTTTTGAGAGAAGGAATGTATGTATGTGTCTATATGTATGCATCATAAGCTCCAGTAAATTAATTAACATTTTTATGTATTATTAGTTCTTCGTGAACTTCATATAATGTGATTTGGTCATATTCACCGTCTCTCCCCCAACACCTCCTAGATCCATTACCCTTTCCAACCGTTTTCCCCTTTATGATTTTCTTCTCATCAAGACCAATTTGTGCTGCCAAAGTACTCTCGGATGTGCGACTTTCACCTGCAGCATGGTTGACTTATCAGGGGCTACACCTTAGGGAAAATGACACTGCATTTACTAATAGCTATCAAGCCTCTGTGCTGATCACCATCTGCTAGTGGTTAGCATAGATGCCTTCCAAGGTATACATTCGTTTTTATTTTACTTTATTTTATTTTATTTTTTAAGACAGAGTTTCTCTGTGTAGCTTTGGCTGTACTGAAACTCACTCTGTAGACCAGGTGAGCCTTGAATTAAGAGATCCACCTGCTTCTGCCTCTCAAGTACTGGGATTAAAGGCGTGCGCCACCACTGTCCAGCCAAGGTATTCATTCTTGACAATGCTTTAAACCAGAGTCATCCCACTGTTATCGAAGACACTCCACTTGGAACTTGTTTTCTTCTTGGCAAAACTGGCCTTTGGGCAAGGAACTGCACAGGCCTTAACCACTGACAAGGTACATGGTATTCGGAAATGGATAAGCAGGACTTTCAAATCTTGCCAAGACAGGGTAAGACCGTTTTGAAAATTTTCCTGCCTCTGAAAATGGTCTGTCAGTTACTCTAGGCCTTAGCCAAAGTTGGTTGCTTCAACGTTGCAAATGAGACTTTGGGTGATTGCCCAGGTAGCCAGTTGTCTCTCATTTGTTACACATTTTGGAAGTTGCTTGATTGCACTTCCTGCTTACTCAAGTAATATTATTTCCCTTCTTGGATCTTCGATGGGGTTGAACACTAGATAGTTGTAGTTACTTTCCTCTCATGACTTGGCCAAGTTATTATACAAGACTTAAACTAGTTAGGATAGCATAATTATTAAATATATTTGTTCTTATTGTATATGATTTTGTTTTAGGCTTAGAACTCTCTTATTTAAACAAAAGGGGGAGGTGCTAAGGGAAATCTACAGTCAGTAGTTACCCACTGGGGCGTGGCCTCTTATATTATTTATGCCAATGTAAAGCTTCCATCCGGCCTCTTTTCTGCCTGCGCAATTCAGTTTCTGTTCTCTGTTCCAGCAGAGGATTCTGATTTGTGAGTCTACCTCTAAATAAATAACCATCTATTATTCTCAATTCTGAGCTAGTGTGGGATTTCTTTTAAGCATCCTTCTTCAACCTTTATTCCAGCCATACAGCACAGAGGAGGCAAAACCTTGGGGTTCAGCAAAATTGACATGAAACAGAGGCAAGGATCGTTATAGAGAATTGTATATTGCCATCTGAGGTTCATCATTTTCTAATTTTATTAATGGATCTGAGTTTGTTCTAGTATATTGGAGTCATGAGTCTTGAACAATAAATCTTGAACAATGAATATCTACTTCTATAGTGATATCAACAACAGTGGTTTATATTTAATAGGCACTGGCTTATAGTCATCAATGTATGTCAGGGATAAGTCTGAAGACCTGATTAAGTCAGCCTTCCCAACTGACATGAAGACAAGTGCTACCCAGTTTATAGTGCAGAAACAGAGGCATAGAAAGGCGTGGCCCACAGCCGTCTACAATTACATTAAATAATATAAGAATTCCATTTTAACACTTCGCATAGTGAGATGAGACATTCTATTTGAAGTATGCCATATAAGTTAAACACTGCTCTGTGACTCCAACTCCAGCGTAAATCAAGATACACACAGACACAGCATGGGCCCAGGTCTTCACCCTGAGTCCTGCTCCCTGGCCAAAGGGCAAACCTCTCAGCTTACTCTCTTGCCTGGGTGTGGCTTTTTGCAATAAAAGTCGTGTGCACTCACTCCAGGAGCAGCAAGTCTAGCAAACAGGAGTTGCAAGAGCTCTTTTGGCCCTGCTTTTGGCCACTGGAGCTTACTGATAAGGAACTGTCTTCCATTGGGATTGCATCAGCTGCTACCCAGAATGCCCCGAGAGACTCGAGTGAGTGCACGGAGGGAAATCAACTCACCTCAATCTTCAGGGGCTGAAGGAAGCATTCCTTCCGGCACATGTTGCTACGTGTGTGCTTAGAAGGCACATACATGCCCACATGCTCCTAGACAACTGCTGATAAGCGGAAGTTAGATCCCTATGTTGACCCTGGCATGGGGGGGGGGGGGGGGGCAGAGAAGAGCCACAATTTCGTTGTAAGTTGGCAGTTTTTAAAAATTGTTTTACTAGGGGTAGGGAGCACCTGCAAGCTCCGTCAGGAAAAGAAAGGGGCTGTTTATAGCATCTAAGTTAAGGAATAGCTGGAGTAGGGGGAGGGGAGGCAAGAAGGACAGGAAGGAAGAGCAAGGTCCTCCAAGACGCCACTTCCAGTGTACCAGTGGCACTTCTAATGACAGCCGCCAGGAGAAGATGACACACAGCAAGCCCAGGACATGACTTTCTCTGTATCTTACCTCCCACTTCACCCACATTAACTCTTCCATTCTCATTATTCACACATAGAAAAATCAATATAAAAATTTCCTTTGACAATATGGTTATTTTTACCATGACAGACCCACCAAATAATCAGAAATCCAAGGGTCCAGGCACAGTGAACATGATTAATGCTTAGCAAAGCTCAGGTGAAGTCTGTAGCTACATCACTGGATGGCAAGTCAGGGGAGACTGGGATGTGGGAGCTGCGTATAGATACAGGGGCTCCTCTGACCCCCATCTCACAGCCAGCAGGATGGGATGATGTCACTGACCCACATCAGCTGCCAGGCTTACTGTCATAAACAGGGGTTTCATCAGGTGGGTCTCAGTGATGAGTATCGCTGGGATGCTAGAACACGTGAGGAAACACTGCCGAGGCCTTTATTAGCCGCTTGCCTCTGAGACAAGTGGCATGTTCTCTTCGAGCAGGGAAAATAGAACTGAAGTATCCATCAATCCGTAGATGATCTGAGGTGTCTAACCATTAGGGGACAGCGGATCCAGCTAATAGTGCTGCCATTAAAAGGCCCAAAGGAAGTAGTCACTCAACTGTAAAGACAAATACATGAACAAGAGAGAACTGTGGGGTGTGCCCCAGAACACATAAATCCTTGGAGACTAAAAATACCCAAAGTCTAACTGGAGGCTCAATAGGAAGAAACTGTACTGAACACCTGGTAAATCGGGAATTCCAAAAAGAGCGGGGAGAGTAGAGACCTCAACAGATCAGTTCTCAGGATTCCAGCTCAGGCACAGAACCAATGGTGAACGCTTGTCTAGCAATGTGAGGCCTTGGTTTCAAACCTCAGCACAGGGTTGGGGACTAAGTGCTGGCCTGGGTGGGCAACTCAGAGGTATGGTGTGTGGGGTGGGGTGTAGGTGTTGACCTGGGTATGCAACTCAGATGTGTGATATGTATATGTGTGTAAGGGAGTAGGTGCTAGGTTTGAGTGTACAGCTATGCGATATATGTGTGAGGAAGTGCTATGTCTAGGTTTGCAACTGAGCTTTGTTATGTGTGGGGTTAGCGGATGCCAGGAAGGTGTGCAGCTCTGATGTGCAGTGACTTCCCACAGCTCTCCTGTTCTCACAGAGCCTATGTCTTTGTCATTACAGTACCTGCTGCAATTTAGCTTTGTATTTACACAAGAAAAGGACACCCAGGAGAAGGTAGAAGAACTTGGCCAGCTAACCAGACCTGCCACCCTGTGCATGCAATGATTTGACAGTGTTCCTGGCTAGGGGGAGCCAGGAATGCAAGCTCTCACCCACTGCCTCAACTGCTTCGGATGCCTTCAAAGACCACAGCTGTTCAGACATACAGCCCTGATAGTCCTTGTTAAATAATGACACAGACCCATGGAATGCCCTCCCTGAAGAAGAGCAAATCCTCTCAGCTGTGAGAAAAAAAACAAAACGTAGTCCCTGGAGTGGAAAAAAACCATGATCTCTAGTGTCTTTGGCTAGTAGATGCCCAGTGGTGTAAGCTTCCATATGTAGTTATTATCAACAGCAATTTCTCTTGCATCGTTTTGAACCTAGAATGTTTCTTTCAAACAAGAGCATGCTTTTGCTTTTGTACAGCACAGGAATCCAGACTGGTCTGGCTAGGAAATTTCACTGACATGGCTACATATCTACCACAGAGTCAGACACAGGATTTCTGTGTAACCGGCAGTGACATAATCGAAACCAGGCTCAGATTTATTTAGGTAGCATGGTTCTGATAAAATGAAAATATTTTAGTTAGTGGTACAACACTTTGGGGGGAAATTTACAGATTTCTCCCCTGCTCCACTGATTCCTCACTTACCTACAGGAACACTGTTTGGGGTGGAAGAAGGAGGGGAAGAGGGAGGGAGTGAGTGAGTGAGTGAGTGAGTGAGTGAGTGAGTGAAAGGGAGGGAGGGAAGGAGAGAGAGAGAGAGAGAGAGAGAGAGAGAGAGAGAGAGAGAGAGAGAGAGAATATTATATTTCGGCTATGCACAATGGCACCTTTAAGAAATCTGCCAACCAGTAAAAATCTAAATAGTGGTGGTTGAAAAAAATAACAAAACTCTTCACTGCTTCCAGTTAATATTCACAGGACTCAAGGGGAGCAGGGCTTTCAAGGGTTCAATATTTATAAATGCTACTGTTGTCCCCCAAACACGTGTCTTGGATTCGTAAGAGAAGCAGGGAGCTTTTACCATAATGGGGTGAGGGTATGAGTTTAAAGTAGAGAAACAAGTCATTAAGAAACAAAATTAAAATCCACAAGTGAGCACTTGGTGGTCTGGGATTTGAACACCACTTGTTGGAGACATTTTTTCCTCATTCACTAATGTTTTAAAGACATGGAAAATGCTTGTGGTGTGTAACACTGCTGACCAAGAGAGTGTTTGTCTTTTCATTTAAAATTTGGATGTTTCAATCAAGGACTTTGTGCTTGCTGCGCTGATGGTAAAGCCATCGCTCCATCTGCTAGGCAAAAATCACGTCGGGATGAAAAGTCAACTCGACTCTAAATGAAAGGCCAGTGTCCTCACCTCCAAGCCTCACACTGTTCTCAGGAGTTTCTGTAATCTGACCGTGAGACATTCTCTAGTCTTTCACCTCATCTTGCTGACCCTTGACACTAAACGAGCTGCAAAGCCCTGAAGTCTATGTTCCTCTTTTATCCCGTTTCAAGAATGTATTCATATTAATGCTACACAGGAAACTGAACCAACACAAGCCTGCAGCTCCTGACGAGCCAGCACTGGCCCAGGAAGCAGCATGGTTTTTCAGAAGAAATTTATGATGTCTATAAATTCACCTTCAAGGTACCTATGACTGGAAGGAAATAACTCGAGTTTTGAAAACTCCGTCTTTAACCTAGTCCCTTCCTATTGGTTACTTCATCAAAAACCCTGGAACTTCGGAATGGAAAGTTGACGGGGATCCAAATAAGCTTCAAGTTGGAATTCAGTTCTTTGAAACTGAAGTTTGCTATATGACTTCCATTTTGTTGATTCATGCCAAGGAGAGTCCTATCTGGGAACATGGAAGAAAGGGAAGGGAGGGTCTCATTAGATTGATTCATGGGCAGGTTATTCTGCAGTGTGGCCTCTAGAAGGAACATGGGAATAGCCTGACACTGAGAAGCTGAATATTGAGAAAGTGATGTAAGAGTCACCTATGAACCCCAAGAATGGGTGGGTAAGAAACATAGAGAGATGAGAGGAAAGGTGCTGGTTCTCACAACAGCAAGGTCTGTTCTCCCAAGCACTGGGGAATAGAGGTATCCATCGATGTCACTACAGTCTCACTTGATGTATCCTTGCCTAGGAAAGAAGAGCCAAAGCCAGAACAAACGTATGTGTGTATGCATGTATGTATGTGTGTATGTGTGTAAGTTGTCTACCTCTGATGTGGGAATAGTTTCTTATTAATAAAGAAACTGCCTTGGCCCATTTTATTGGATAGAAAATTAGGTAGGCGGAGTATACAGAAGAGAATTCTGGGAAAAAGAAGCTGTGTGAGGAGTCGCCATGGTTCTCCCGCTCCAGACAGACGCAGGTTAAGATCCTCCCTGGTAAGCCAGCTCGTGGGCTACACAGAATATTAGAAATGGGTTAGAACAATATGTAAGAGCTAGCCATAAGGAACTGGAACTATCCGGGCCAGGCAGTGTTTGAAAGAATACAGTTTCCGTGTAATTATTTCTGGGTATAAGCTAGCCATGCGGGCGGCCGGGTGCCGGGGACGCAGCCCTGCCGCTCCTATTTCAACAGATGGCGCCCAGACGTGATGGGCTAAATCCACTTAAAAACCTGAGAAGGCTTAAAAATAAGGGAGAGAGAGTTTAACACAGATTTTTGCTGTTTTGTTGGTGGCGTGCTGTAGAGAGATTCCTGATTCAGCTACAACAGCAGAAAAATAAGCTACATCATTTTAAAGCGCGGCTTCCTGGGGGCTGTGCTGCCAGCATGAACTCTGGCTTTAAAGCATTTCAAGGCTTTTATGGGACTGGATGTTTGTGTTCCGCTTGGGATCGGAGGAGAGTGCTCTGAGACCGTGCAGATGGCTCAGAGCTCCCCGCCTGCACCTGGGCAGAAGGCAGAATCAGGCTTAGGCAGGCGGAAGAGCATGGCGGATTCCTGCCGCTATACAGAGACGCATTTTCAGACTGCGCAGTGCTCTGCATGTCAGATTTGGCTGTAACTTGGATGAAAAGAGTTTCTGTGCTGCACACTCAGTCTCAGAGTTAAACTGCTGAGTGCGGCTCCAATGTGGACTTGCTGTGTGCCTGAAACTGTGAATGGTTCAGGGGCACCAAATGACTCTGAGGCAGGAGCGGCTGCTCCATGCTGAACTGTGCTGATCTCAGGCAGGAACTACCGTAATTACCTTAAAACCGTGCAGTTAAGGTTTAGACTGGGCAGGACACAGGCAGTACCGTATTACCTGTAAATGGTGCAACTTAAGTTTTTAAGAAATGCTTAACATTTTAAGAAATGCTCCTGTATAGTAAAGAAATTACAGATTCACAATAAAACAGATTCAGACACTGTTGGATAAATGTACGTAGGCTTGGGAAAGAGAAGAAAAAGAATATAAAGAATAAAGTTAATGTCTTAAAAAGAAAAAGGGTAAAGTCTTTAAAGAGACAGAGTACAGAAGTACAGAGAGTTATAGATTAAAAGAAATAAAGAAATATAAGCCACGTAAAAATGGAAAATTCACAGAGAGTCTGGATTATGTACATTGTGTTTTCTTTAAAATTTTTGACTGTGAAGGAGCTAAGTACAGAGAGACATTTCATTACATGGGCTGCCAATCTAAACCAAAATGGATATAAGGGTATTATGATTTCAGAATTTGGGTCTAAGGATATGATGCTTTGGAGAGGGTCTTCTTTTGTTTTTGCAGAGGATGAGACCCTGTGGATTGCATCTATTCCGATTTGGTATGATAGACCACGCCCTCCTGAAAGGTTGCTGTGAATACCCTCAAAAAATTGCTTCGCTCAATTGCCAACTGAGATGAAACTAGCATACAGGTTATATCATGAACAACCTAATTAACGACGCCCCTATTCAGCAGGAAGCAGTTTGTAGAGAAAAAACTACGCCCATGTTCCCAAATATTGTTTATAAATGTTCTTTTACATTTAAAGGGGGATATGATATAGATATGAATAATTTGCATTGGTATGGATTTTATGGTCAATTTTGTTATATGTATATGTATTTTTGATCTTGATTAAGGTATTGTGATTGTGTAGTTCATTTAAAAATGTAATGTATAATTAGGAAATATAGGTTGTTAATGGATAATCATCGCTAATACTTAAGCTTGTAGTCATGTTAGTTAGATTTTCTAGATATATAGAGAGATATTTTAGTTAGATAGGCATTCTTCATATCTTTCAAAGGCTGCAGAATATGGCATTTAAGATATTTTAATAACTTAGGGTTTTTCATGACAATGAGACACATTTGCTCCTGGCAGCACCAATCTATTTCAAGAGGAAGATGGGCATCGAAGAGAATCCTTATGGAGTTTGATAGCCATTTGGGCAAGAAACTGCTCTTGCCTGGACTGTTGCATAAACTGGACACAGAGAACCCGCAGAGAGAGGACTGCTGAACTTGCCTAAAGGTGAGATGACCTTTTGGGGTTCCTGCTTCATGAAAGAGTCTGTGAGACATTCTGCAGGACACAGCAAAAAGTGACTGAACTGTCTTTGGAATTTCTTGCTTGATGAGAATGTCTGCTGGATACTATGGGCCTGTAGGCCGAAGATGGATGCCCCAACGGTACAGAGGAACTTTGGGTGACTGTCCAGGCAGCGAGATGTCTCTGTCATTTCTAGAGTTTTCTTATTTCTTGTTTGATAGGTAATATTATATCCTTCTGGAGTCTTTGATGGAGTTGAAGAATGGTTAGTTATAGTTTTCCTTAGTTATGATAAGAGATAAAATAGATATAAATATTGTAACTGTAATTCTTACTTGATAACTGTTTTGTTATATGTAATTTTACTATGTTAAAGTTAAAGCCTTTCTTTTTTGTTTAAACAGAAAAAGGGGAAATGATGTGGGAGTGATTTCTTATTAATAAAGAAACTGCCTTGGCCCATTTTATTGGATAGAAAATTAGGTAGGCGGAGTAGACAGAGGAGAATGCTGGGAAAAAGAAGCTGTGTGAGGAGTCGCCATGGTTCTCCCGCTCCAGACAGACGCAGGTTAAGATCCTCCCTGGTAAGCCAGCTCGTGGGCTACACAGAATATTAGAAATGGGTTAGAACAATATGTAAGAGCTAGCCATAAGGAACTGGAACTATCCGGGCCAGGCAGTGTTTGAAAGAATACAGTTTCCGTGTAATTATTTCTGGGTATAAACTAGCCATGCGGGCGGCCGGGTGCCGGGGACGCAGCCCTGCCGCTCCTAATTTCAACATACCTCTACTTCATGAGAGAACACATACAAAATAAACACATTTATAAATCCAGAGAAGAGAAAGTTGTGTTGTAATTTCATGTTGCATTTTGTATCTATGTAGAACTGTGGGACAGCCTCGTTGCAGGAAATACAGAAACACCCAGAGACGGACTCCAAAAATGACAGTGAGTTTCATCTAAGCTGATGCACCTCAACATCTTCTGTGTCCCTCAACAAATGATATTACTTGCAAAAGGACACTGGAGTACACCTCTCCATAGGTATGCTATGCCTTTAGGAATGAAGAGTATGGTTTTAACTAGCATTCTGAATAATTACCTGCAATTTTGAATAGGTTAAAACAATCCCTCTGAGTTATATATTTAAGTTGGGTAGATTTATGGTACATACATATTAGTTTAAAGACAAACAGCCCTATCTTAAAATAGAGATTTCAAATAGCAATTTGGGCAGCAATTGCTATTAAAGGAATTTTGAACCTAATAAATCCTTAGCTCTGCAAATGTCTCAAGGTTTCAGAGAGACGGCTAATGAATAATTTATGACTGCAAACACCATCACAGAATCCTACACTGTATTTAACTTAATGCCCTCAGGTGCATGAAGAATTCTGATCTTTTTCATTTTACAAGGAAGGAGTGTTTACTTCCTTTTCCTTGTACTTGCGCTCATGAAAGTTCAGGAAATTTCAAAACCACAAATGGGTTTCTCAAAGAAAAACTGACAAGTCAAAACTGTTATTAGAGCCTATTTCAAATATCTCAGAGTCTCTTTAGTTTTAACTGAAAACACACGAATTGGATTCCATCTACTTGAAATGTTTATTTTTTCAATAGACAAACACAAATTCTACTGAAACTGAAGTATGATTTACTTTGGGATGAGAACAGCTGAACCAAGTAGTAAATATATTGACTTTCTCATATCATAAGTTTACACTCTGAGTGAGACATTTGCTTCCTCATAAATATCACGTGAAAAAAAACAGTTTGAAAATAAATGATATGCATTATGCCATTTCCCATTGACATAACAAATGCTATACTGTGTTTGTCACAATTAAATCACGTAATATCATTAAGTTTCTGTACTCTCATCACAGATTGGACATTCCTGTCCTACAGTTGAGTTTTGAGAGATTTATGCAAATCCCAGTCTTAGAATAAGACCAATGACTATGTTTTACAATCATATATGATGCCAACATCTAAATTGGAGACCTCGCTTTCCATGGCAAATCCTATATATAGACATTCATACATGCACACTCACCTACATTATTCTACACTAGAGTAGTGAATGACCAAAATGACAATGAATCCCATAGTGCAACCATGTCACAGATTCCTTTGGGTGTGATGATAGCTAGCTCCAGTGCACGCACACTGAGGGGAAGCACAAGGCTGGTACTCACAGTTGTAAGCAGGGGCGAGGCGATGCTGAGCTTCCAGGCTGGCCAGTGTGATGTGGAAAATGATATGCAGCAGCAGGAAGGAGAGGCTGGTGAGGCACAGAGACTGGAGCAACCGCCCTGTGTGTCCTGGGGAGGAAGCATTGGAGTGTCAGGGAGTGCTCGCATGGCAACCATATGGAAGCCCCAAGCCTGTCTCAAAAGTGAAGCAATGTGATTCTTATCTTAATTATAAACCTACAGACAAAGGACATCTCATTTACTTTGCAATATTATATAACTGTCTTTACATATGAAAATTAAGTATAAGGAAATTCTTGACAAATTTCCTGTTTGTTACCATGGATTAGAAACAAGTGCCAGATCAGAAAATTGTATAGAAAAACATAGCTAGCATGGAATGGACCCATAATATTCTCTTAATAAAAGTAGTTTAAGAAATTAAAAATAAGAAGAAAGTAACCTAAGACATCCTACAAAGTTATGATAAGTTCAATTTCAAAATTAAACACAGATAAGGAAGAAAACTGTAAATCAATTTCACCTGTGAGCATAGACATAAATTATAAAAAATGTTAACCATTTAAATAGAATAAAATATAGCTTGGCATATTTATCAGAGTACAAATAGGTTTAATATAAGAAATCCATGTGAAATTCACATACTAATGCATTCGTACTACTTTTCTTGATACCAAAAAGGCAAAAAAGCATTAATGACTTTAAAGAAATAGCTAAGAAAACTAAGAATGCAGGGAACTGACTTTAAATGTTGAATAAATCACAATGACACAAGCATCCTGATTTTGGTGAGCATTTAGGCATCAGCCCGTGAACTTGGGCTGTTCATCACCTCTCTTTGATGACCTACAGTGAAGACTGTGGATTTTCTCAGCCAGTTCATACAGGAAATTCTGTAAGCCAATTCTTTGAAATAAATAAGATGCTGAAAAATATCTGAATCACATGTTCATAGATTTTCTATGGCATTACTACTCTTTGATAGAATCTTGGCTAATAAAAATATTTAGGCATTAACCTAATAAAGAGTGTAGAAGGCTTTTATGGGAGTATAAAAATGATATGAATGAATAAAGGGATAATTTACATTCACAAAAGAGATGCTGTATGATAAAAGTTGCAAATTTCCCTTAAAATCAGTCAGTAAGTTCAAAAAAAAAATTCAATAAAATACGAAAAGAAACCTAAACTTTCAAAAACATTTCAGTATATACAAGAAAGGATGTTTTGAGGTTTTCAATAGACAGTGTAAATATATATTTAAGAGTAAAATGATCTCACTCTGTCAGTCTTGAGAAATAAGTTCAGAGGTGAATGAGGCTGGTGTGCCCTATGGTTATTAAGATTCACTACAAACCTCTGTTAAAACACACAAAATCTCAGATTCCTTATGGAGAAGGTTAAAAAAAAACCAGATGGAATATCATTGCTCACAAAACTAACTTATTTTTATTAACTACAGCCATATCTGTGTTGATTCAACAAACGACAAGACAATGATAGAACGATATGGGAAGGTGGCACTGTCGTCTCCCACAGAAACACCATTTTGGCAGCCACACTTAGACATATTTTGTGGAAGCCCCAGCGGCTGTGTCTCCACCTTCCCCAAGGAAGAAGGGATTCAGATGTGAGCACAATGGGAAGGGTAAGAGGGCCAGCTTCATACTGCCCCTGCCTCTCCCATGGTCAACAGAGCTTGCTACAAGGAGAGGCTGGATTGGTTTGTATGTTCTCCTCCTGGGAAAACTGAGAATCGTGTGGGTGCTCAATGGCCTCAGTCCTGCAGGGTTGTAGCTCAGACAGCTCACTTCCGTCTCATCTCATCAAGAGAACTTCTGGAACAAGCCAATGGAAATCAACCAGCAACAGGTAAGAACAGGGAGAAGAGAAGGGGGTGTACTCCATCTCACCTGTGGCTCTTCATTGCCAGCCATGGGCCCTAAGAGCCAGCCTGAAGACTCCACTAAGAGACACGCTTGTGGACCCGGCAATGTGACACACCTGAGTGTGGCCATGACCAGCTGATGCCTCCCCCGGGCTGCCTACTCTCCCTTTCGTGGTTCAGCTCCTTGTACCTTCTTGAGCATGGCCTGTACCAGCTCCGACAGAAAACATGCAGACCTCAGCAGCACGTGCACATCTCAGCAATTAACCTGTGCTGGCTACAGATAAGGTACGAAACCGAGCACGCAGAAGTGCTGCCCTCTGAAAACACAGGAGAGGCTCTCGGGAACCAAGCTTGCCTGAGGGACAGAGACGGCACAAGAATCAAAAGAAGCAACAAGAAAAGTGAGCTAAAGTTGTCTCTTCTAAAAGAATGAAAGCATAGGAAGCCATAAAATCCACAGGCATAGTACGTCAATAGCCAAATTGAGAATACTTGTAAGGCTGTCATGGCAGTATGCAAATCAAATTTAACTCACATTAATATAAAGAGTTAGAATAGAAAATATTAAAAATAAGTGTAATTGTAATAATTAAAGTACTTTGATTTGTAAAGACATAAATGATGACAATATAATATGGGATGGAAAAAGTATAGCTTTTCTATGTGATTAAAATAAAGGTATGATTAATAATAATAGATTATTTTAAGTGTATGATACATTATGTAAGTTTCATGGTAATCACAAGGCAAAAACTGAAGGTTGGAAGATGACCCAGTGGTTAAGAGCACTTGTTGCTCTTCCAGACAATCCAGGTTCTTCTCTTTTGGTGGCTCCAGGTTCATTTCCTAGCATCCTCATGATAGCTCATCACCATCTGTAATCATCCAGGGGATCTGATGCCTTCTTCTGACCTCCTCAGAGACCAGCATGTGACCAAACCCATATATACAAGCAAAATATTGATATACATAAAATAAAATAAATAGATCCAAAAGAAATAGAAACAAGCATCAAAATAATATAAAAAAAGAAGCCAGAATAAACGCCAATAGTAGTTGCAGTCAAGTATCAAAGTTCATGTAAAATACGGAACTACCACAAGTTGAATATTTCCTACATCCGTAGTCAACCAACATGTACTGAAGGAAGTCAGTGATCATAGACAGCAGGTTATCTTAATTCCTGTGACACCTGCCCTCGTGTATCCTTCTCCTTGGGGACTATGTGACATGGCAGTCTGCTGAAGCACATCTGGGCACAGGGGCCAGTCCTCAGATAAAAGAGGGAACTGCCATCGAAAGTGATGCTTTAAATCCAGAACATCACAGAGAGAGAAAACCAAGGACAGGTTTTGTTTTCCATCCTAGAATGCAACAGCTTTATGTTTTCTGACTCTTGGAACAATACAGTGTGGGAATGCGATTAGCCACGGAAGTGAAAACTCAGCTAAATGAAACTGAATTTGATTAGCCCTAAGATAATCAAAAGCTCAAAATCTATAGAAGCGGAAGTCGGAGGGGGAAATAGCCTTTGGGTTTCATCTCAGTTCCGCTGTCGTTTTGATCATTTTTACTGCAGAGAAGTAAGGCTCAACACAGCAAATGTCTCCTTTTCTATATACTATTGATTGAGGCAAAATTCTCACAACAGACTCAGGACTATCCAGTACACACACAATGTTGTGCAAAGAGCCTCTCCGTTAATTGCACAACAATCAAACAAATATTTTCCACTTTCCCTCCCCCACCTGGCCTTCATGAGTCAGCTCCGTGACTCTGTAGATACTGCCAGTGTATATCACCATCCACAGAGGTGTTTTGTGACTGCTTGGCAGGACGTTTGAAGGTTTGTTCACACAGTGGGACCATCAGTCTTCTTCACTCTCTTTATGGATAAATGAAAGTGTACCTGCCCATTCTCCTGCCTTTGTGCACTTGGCCATTCAACTGTTATTACCAGTGATATAATATAATATAATATAATATAATATAATATAATATAATATTAAATATGCACACACACATACAGAGAGAGAGATTGAGATTGATTGATTGATTGATTGATTGATTGATTGACTGATTGATTTGGGTACCTGCTTTAATATATTTTATTTAGATCCCTAGAAGAGGAATTGTTAGAGCATATGACAATTCTATGTAGATTTTTGTCAGGAGCCAGCAAAGGTTTCCTAGCAGGCAAGTGTGCATACCACATTCTCACTAGCCATGTATGAGACTCCAGTTTCTTCCTATCTCTGCCAACACTCGTTGGGTTTTCTCTAGGTTATATTTTCAGTATTGCTGTCCTATTGGGTATCAAGTGGTGTCCCATGGTTGCTTTGGTTTGCATTTCTCTGATGCCTAAGGAGGTTAAGCGTATGTTCATGTGCTTCTTGGATACTTACATATTTTCTAAGAAGAATAAAATTTTGCTTTGTTAAATTGCACTTGGGCATTCTGGACAATAGATTAGATGTACTGCCTTGTCACAAGTCCCAAAGCAGTTGGCCAACTGATCATACACTGGAAACCCCCTAAAGTAAGCCAAGGTAAATCATCTGTCTTTATAAGTTGGTCATCCTAGGTATTTGTCACAGTAATAGAAAGGTGAACTAACATGAGGGGCATAAATCAGCTCCTATTGTTCTGTACCCTGGATACCCAAAGTCCCTGTCTTCCCCACTTGCAACACAGGTTCACCCCAGCCCAAGGTTTTAACCCATGTGAACATCAAGTCTCAGCCTCTACTTTTATCTCAGTATATTTGGACTCAGATATGAGTGAAGCCCAACATGCGACTCATAGTGAGGAAAACTGAAGCCCCAGTGCACATTGAAAATTGTTATTTCCTCCCAAAATGCATCAGTGGAATAGCATAATACAAATATTCCCATCTAGAAGAGATAGACTGTAAGAAGTCATGCATTTGCAGTAAGCTTAGAACCTGGTGTAGAAGATTGCAGAGGAGTTGAAATTTGGAGCAGCCTCTCTGGCTCAATCAATAGCCTGCCCTTCCGACTATGGGTTAGGAGATGGCAGTTTTACCCTGGGGCCTTGAATGAAGGCCCCAAATCTCTATGCTAAGCACACCTGAAGGCTCTTGGTGGTAGCATACTGGCACACTGAAACTAAGAAGGTGACCCAGTCCTCTGAAGTGACAGTCATCTCTACCTCCCAGACCCGTGTCCCAGGGGCCTATAGTGACAGTATCAGTTATGATGTTAGGGTCATCTTCCCTTTTCACTGAAGCTGAAGAACACACTTAGAACCAAAGGAATAGCGTTCTTCCTCCATTCTGTCCCGTATCAGTGCCTTAAAACTCTCAGCTGGCAGTTTTCCTTCTGTGATAGTTGATTGAATGTGTAAGTCACCTGGTGATCTTCATTAGATGGTTGTTCAAAAGTTACTGGTGTCCAGAATGTTCTGTGTTTGTTGGTGTTTTCAGATAGAATTTCCTTATATAGACTAATCTGACCTCCTGACCCTCCTCCTACCTCTGCTTCCCGTGTGCCGGGGTCACAGGTCATTCTTGTTTTTGTAATGATAGATGGTTGGGGGTTTCACAAGTCCTTAAATTCTGGTTCCTTTTTTTTTTTCAGCAATCCATTCTTCAGTGAGCCAGCCCTCCCCCGTGTACCATTCTTCTATTGCACGTTTCGATAAGCCGTCAGGAGGAACCTGGCCACACCTTCAACATTTTGGTTAGAAATCTCTCCTGTTTATGTAAGTTTTCCTGCTTACAGATGGAAGATCAAGAAAAGTAGAGAAATCCAGGAACCAGTGGCTGGTTCCTGGTCAAACTAATCCAACAGAAAGCTGCCTTATTTTCGTGCCTTCAGGAGTTGTCAATGTGCTTGTGTATACTTGTTAGTGTTGGTGTGTGCCCATTGTCCATGAAAGGTCAGATGTGTGTAGAGACCCAAGATGATCTTGGGGTCTTTCCTAGATTGCTTTCCTTCTCTATTTTCTTTGAAATGGAGCTGCTACCAAACTTGGAGTCCCTTAGTCTAGTTAGGCTATCTGGCTAACAGCTTCAGGGATCCACCTGTCTCTGCATCTCCCAGCACCAGCCGTATAGGGTCATTCTACCAACACTGACATTTTCCATGAGCATTGTGGAATATTTGTTTAACTATATAAAGGTGTGATGAATTTGTTCTATTATGTAAAGGTGTGTTGCTGTTTTACCTTGCCTCCCTAAGGCACCTGATTAGTCTGGTAAAAAGCTGAATGGCCAATAGCAAGGGAGGAGGTATAAGCAGAACTTCCAGGCAGGGAGAGTAAGTAGGAGGAGGAATTTAGGCTCCAGTAGCTCCAGTAAGAAAGAAAAGGAGAGGACAGGGAGATGCAAAGGGTCAGACAGACAGACACAGAGGAATCAGGAAAGTAGGACATGCAGAATGTAAGAAAAGTAAAAAGACCCTGAGGCAAAATGCAGATGAATAATAGAAACAGGTTAAATTAAGTTAAAAGAGCTAGTGGGATAAGCCTAAGCTAAGGCCAAGGATTCATAATAAATAATAAGTCTCTGTGTCTTTATTTGGGAGTTGGTTGGTAGCCTAAAGAAAATTCCAGCTACACATGAGTACCTGGGTTCCATACTCAGGTCCTCACACTCGAGTAGCTGGCATTTACTCACTAACCATCCCAAGCCATACTGATGCTTAAACAACTATTTTATTCTCTTGCAGCTTTGGGAAATAGAGCCTCAGATCAAGCTGTTCTCGGAGCATCTTCATCAAAGGCCTCTCTCCTGGGCTGTGCCTGATCACTTTCATATCATGAGCATCCTGAACAGGCACATCCCTGGGGTCTGTGTATGACTCTAAATTTCCTCCTTCTGTAAGGACACCAGGGAGGTTGGATTAAGAATCCACTCTAATTACCTAATGTTAATTTATGTTAAGCTTTTGAGTGTGTGCCCATCCCCCTAAGTCACATTCTGATGTAGCAGAAATAAGACAGAAATAAGTATAGATTTTGGACAAATATAATTCAGCTCCAAACAGTGGAAATCCACATATTATTTCTGATGTTGGAGGGAAATTCATAAGTGTTCAGCCCCTTACCATTAAGCATAATGTTAGCTGTGGTCTTCCATACACACTCTTAATCCTGATAAGAAATATCATTTATAGTCACAGTTTCAGAGTGTATTTGCCAAATGCTATCACTGTGTCTGTTGAAATGATGGGGTTTTATTCAATTTTTCTTATTGATTCCAGGCATTCAACAGTTAATTTTGATAAGAATGTGTCTAAAATCTGGAATTATCAGATGATATGTCAATTCATAGCAACATGAAGAAATGGGGCATATATACAAGGACAAGCAACGGAGCAACTTCAAAATAATTTCTAAAAGCAACTGAGCACACAGAGAGACAAAATCAGTAACCCATGGCTGAGACACTACACTCCATAAGTACACACTGTTTCTCCAACCATCTGGATACCAAAAAGGAAGAAATTAAAAACTAACAAAGGGACTAAGTAGCTAAGTGGGAGAGTAGAGTGTTTCTAAACAAATTTTATCTTGAGTTTTAAACAGAGTTTTTCTTGTTTATATTAGATTTCCTCAAATGGAGATCTAAAAACAAA
Organism: Alexandromys fortis; assembly: GCF_014885135.2. NCBI lineage: Eukaryota > Metazoa > Chordata > Mammalia > Rodentia > Cricetidae > Alexandromys > Alexandromys fortis. The sequence goes on along the minus strand of NW_026067979.1, from coordinate 4,556,890 downwards.
ACAACCCCCAACTATTGTTGTTTCAGATTCCATCCAGGAACTGGGTTTTTAAAATCACTTTCTGGTTGGATTTAAGGCCCACTCCATGAGATGGAACCCATATCTGACACTGCTGAAGTGGCCAAAAACCTGAGGTTAGCTATGTCATGGGTCCTATGGGGAAACCTACCACTATTCTGCTAAAGAAACATAACAATTAAATGACTCTGAATGGCATCGTGCTGTACCTATAGATCAGTGCATCACTCAGCCCTCGTCCTCTTGCCACAGAAGGGAACTAACCCAGAGACTCACAACTGGACATTGTGCACAGAGGCACTTTGAAGCTCTCAGACCTAAATGGGGTGTGTTCACCAAATCTGTCCTCCTGGGGCTCAGGGATCTATGTGGAAGGGGAGATGAAAGGAGTGTAAGAGATATTGGGTGATTCCAAGGAAACATTGTCTTCTAGGTATAACGGCACTGATTGAATTCATAGAGATTATGGCAGCAGGAGTTAAGGCCTACATATGTTGAAGCCAGAAGGAACCCCAACACTGAGAGGGGAAGTGGACACAGCTTATACCCTAAATCAGAAGCTATTTGCAGTTGACATCTGCTGGCAATGGGGAAATCAGTTTTCTTTGATGGAATCTCACGGGGCATAGTTACCACATTCTAGAACAGACCCCACACTTGGGAGTAGCTAATCAACACAAAATGCAATAAATGGTATTTTTGTTGCCTGTCTAGTTTTTGTTGGGGTAATATTTTATTTTTACCTTATTGGTCTTTTGTTTGCCTATTTTGGGTTTCCATTTTTGGGGACGGGTTCTTTTGTTTATTTTTTGTTTTTAATGAAAGAGAGAAAAAATAATATGTGGTTGGGTGGGTGGAGGTGACTGGTAGGAATTGGGGGAGGGAGAAACGTGATCAAAATATATTGTTTAAAGTATTTTCAATTAAAAAAAACAAAATAATAAAGTAGGTATAAACTTGAGTTCTAGTTTATTACACTCCTGAAGGAAACAGAGGAGTGTCATTGCCTTAGCCAACATTTCCAGTTCCCTGACTTCCAGGCGACCTGAATGTGGCAAGCACACATGGAAGACCCAAGGCTCTCCAGATGGTGCCAGCTTCCTTAAGCTAACTTTGAAATTTTCCGTTTATGAAGCAATCTGAGCCAACAATCTCTGAAAATTTTAAAGGGAAGCCCTGGGCTTTGTGGCAATTTTCCTTTCTGAGGAAATGAAAACTGCAGTATTTTATTGTTATGGGTTTCCAGGTATAATAATGAACCCAACGCCAAATCCTCCTAAAACTGGAGTTTTAAGAAGTAAGAATCTTCTGTGGCTCATTCTCAAAGTGCTATTTTTTCTGACAGCTTGATCAGAAAAGCCATATAGAATGACTACTCAATTATATGCCAAACATTTAGAGAAAATATCTTGAGAAACAATTTGTTTATATTTAAAGAACCCTTCGTAACATATGCTGTACAAAGAAACACATGAAGTGTTGACAAAACACTGAGGGCTTTCCTTAGGTTGGGAATGAAATGGGACACGGATACCTACTTGCTAGAAGAAGAATCCTCAGACTAAGCAGTCAAGCTTCTAGGTCAAGCACATGAAAACTCTAGCACTTGGATTTCGAATGATGGATGTTTCCTTGGGGCCAAGCTAATAGAAATGGAGAGAGACAACGCTTAACCACATCTTCAACTCACTGAGGCCATCCTTCACAGCACATTAAACCTGTGTGTGTGTGTGTGTGTGTGTGTGTGTGTGTGTGTGTGTGTGTGAAAAGTGTCTCACTGGAAAGAAGCTGTGAGCAATGCAGGAGTGAGCAGAGGAAGGGTGGTAGATTGTTCCCTTCTCCTTCTCTCATTTTATGCCCTATTATTTAATAACTTAAAAAATTAGATTTATATAATTTTATTTGCCTACATATATGTATTGCACCATGGGTATGCCTGGTGCTCACAGAGGTTAATAGAGGGTGTCAAGATCTCCAGGAATTGGAGTTCCCCTGGAGTTACAGATCTTTGTGAGCCACCATATGGGTGCTGGGAACTAAGCCTGGGTCCTCTGTAAAAGCAATAAATACTTTTAACCACAGCACTGTCTCACCAACCCCTTAGTAACTATTAAAGTGTTAGAATCTCTTCCAAAATCTATTGCTCAATTAAAGGGATACAAACAGTACTCTGAAAATATAGGGCAGTGATGATCAAGAACCATAGGAAGGAATCTGAGGGTTAATACATCATGCTTCCACACTTCCCTCCTCTGAACTGAATACTTGAGGTTTAGTCTTGATTCTACAACATCCTTCCTTACACACTTATGCTAAGGGAATCCTCTGGCCTAGTGTGGTGAATAAGGTTGGTGGGATTCTAAAACTTGGGGCTATGTCCCTGCAATATCAGCTACTGTCCTAGGCTGGGTTATCTGGAAAGAGCTCTGGGACAGAGATTTCAGTGCAGAAGTTTTTAGTAGACATCTATACTTCCTGCCAGGGACCCACGGGAAAGTAGATACCTTTTTGTGTATATTCTAAGCTGTCATTCTGAGGCTGATCGAGAGGCTACTGTCATCTTTGTTCTTTGTCTCTTTGGCCCTGATGGAGAGGCCACTGTCACCTAACACTGAGGTGCAGAGTACTCATGTAGGATAGTGAGGAAACCAGCACTGACCCAGGAGAAACCAAGTATCAAAGTCATCTAAGCTGGAGCAGAGACCTGAGCTAATTCTTTGGGATCTGGATGCAGACTGGCCCTTAGAAAAGGTTTAGAACAGAAAACATGCATACTGACCTGAAAGGAGTGTGATACAGTCAAAGCAACTTCCTGCAGGTAAAGATCACTGGGGAGGAACTAGATGTGAACAGGATGGGTCAACCACTGTTAGATAGAAGACTAAACATGGGGTTGTGCTGGGAGATGGATGAGGTACATGACAGAGCCACTGGGACCTCCTGGTCTAGACACAGACTGGTCTCAAGTGGCATATGCGCACCCTGAAGTCAGATTGCCTGCAGCACACAGGTATCTGCTTAGCAAAAACTCATGGCCCCATCTGTAACTGCTGCTACAGTTTGCATAACTGTTTCTTTTTTTTTTTTTTTACAGATTTGTGTGTCTATGCTAGGCTTTTTTTTTCTTTTTTTTTAAAATTTATTTATTAAATATTTCTGTCTCTTCCCCACCTCCGCCTCCCCTTTCCCTCCCCCTCCCCCAATCATGTCCCCCTCCCTCCCTCCCGTCCCGTGGGAAGTCCAAGGAAAACCCTCCTCTGTCCAGGTCTCGTAAGGTGAGCATCCAAACAGCCTAGGCTCCCACAAAGCCAATACATGCAATAGGATCAAAAACCCATTGCCATTGTTCTTGATGTCTCAGTAGTCCTCATTGTCCTCTATGTTCAGTGAGACCGGTTTTAACCCAGGCTTATTCAGACCCAGGTCAGCTGGCCTTGGTGAGTTCCCGATAGAGCATCTCCATTGTCTCAGTGTGGGTGCACCCCTCGCAGTCCTGCGTTCCTTGCTCATATTCGCTCTCCTTCTGCTCCTGCTTTGGACCTTGAGATTTCAGTCCGGTGCTCCAATGTGGCTTAAAGGGCCTTGAGTCTTTCATTGCCTTATGAAGGTTAATCTTCTGGGAGATGATGGAATTTTTAGGGAAGTAGACCTCATAGGAGATCCTTATATTTTTAGAAATATGCTGATCATGGACCCTCGATACAAAACAAATGCATACAAAGCCATCCAGCTTTCTAAACTGAGTTCTACAACCCCACCTAGGGTGGTTTGAATAACAATGGCCCCCATAGACTCAGACTGAAGTTTGGTCACCAGAGAGTAGCACTATTAGAACGTGTGACCTTTTTGGAGTAGGTGTGGCTTTGTTGGAGGATGTGTGTCACTGAGGGTGGGCTTTGAGGTTTTAGATGCTCAAGCCAGGCCCAGTGTCCCTCTCTCTCTTTCTGCAGTCTACTGATCCAGATGTACAACTCTCAGTTACTTCTCTAGCACCACGTTGGCCTGCATGCCACCATGCTTCCCACCATGATGATAATGGACTAAAGGACTAAACCTCTCAACTGCAAGCCAGTCCCAAGTGTTCTCCTTTCTGAGAGCTGCTGTGGTCATGGTGTTTCCACATACAATAAAACCCTAACTAAGACACCCCCCCTTATATACTGTACCTAACTTCTGATACTTTGTTACAGCAATGGAAAACAGTCTTAAGACAAATATTGAAGTAAATTTAAGCTAAGTGTCTTGAGATTCTCAAAAAAAAACATAAATAAATCACTCTAACCTGTGAACAAGACATTTCTTTATAAATAGAAATGTGGCGTTCCATTAAAAGCTGAGTCACAGACATAGAAATATTTTCATCTCATTATTTAAGCACTATATAAACGAAGCCCCAGATTAGCTAGATAAATTTAGTGAATTTGATATTGCTAAGTTGTTCATCCAAAACACAGAGCATAGCAACAAAGATAAATTTAAAATAATACTTAAAAGACACAGAGGGGAGAATGAGAAAATTCTGTCATACATTTGAGAATTCCAGGAAATCTGCAAGAACAATGAAAACAATCTTGATCTTCTAATTGTTTATCAGATAATTAGTTCATGCTATAAATAATGACTTTGCAACTACCATGTATTGTTCATCTTATACTCCAGACTATGATGTCTCTAGTCTAGAGTAGGGCAAATGCTAGGTGAACCCAGAAAGACAGTGCCATTTAGAAACTAGACATGGCACTGTTGCTTCAAGTTGATCAGGGAAGAGCTCTTGCAAAATATACACACACATTGAGTGTGTGCAGACTGGATGAGCCAAAGCTGGCCACAGAGCTGGACATTCTAGATCCTTAGCTCTGAGGACCAGAAGTGTTTCAGGCTTCATGGGATACACTTTGCTGATGCTGCTCAATACTAGGCTTGTAGCTTTAAAGGAAATCACAACTAACACATGGGCATATTTCTCATGGCTGTTACTATAATCTGAATTCTGAATGTCACCCAAAGGCTGGTTGTTGAAAATGTTCCAGTGTCCCAGGGAGAAGCTAATAGGATGTTTCGGAACATTTAAATTGCGGAGTCTGGAAGGTATTAGGTCACTGTTAGGGTGCTTATGAAGGCAGTAGTGGGACCCTGTCCCCTTCCTTTACTTCTCTTTTCCCCAGTACACTTTCCTCTCATGACGTGTTACTTCACAACAGTCCCAAGCGACTGGAACAATCTATCAAAACAGTGAGACAGAAATTCCTTTTGTCTTTATATCCTAACTATCTTATATATCTTGTTAAGGGTCACAGAAAAATGGCATAGCTGTGGTTCAACAAAATCTTCAAGACGTTTCCATGTTATGAAATATTTTTCAAAAGGTTTAAATTAGTTCATTAAACACAAAAAAATTTGTGGATATAAGAAATGTTGGACTGGTGGTTGCCATTTGCTGGTTCCTGTGTTAACAGAAGAATATTTGAAATCAAAATGTTTATGAATATAAATAAACAGAAAAATCTGTATTTGATAATCACGAAATTTCCTAGTCAGTGTCCCAGTGATTCAGTAATAATGGATATCTGTTTTCATTCCCTATGTGTTGCTTCATTTGATCAGGTCACAAACCACCTGTGTTCCTGTTTGTGCCCACACCACTCAGCTCCTTGAAGATGATCCCATGCCTTTTCACCTCCTCTAATTTCGCCATGGCCAGTAGAAAGCTGATATCAAATATCAGAAGTCAGTTCTCAAAAATATCCTGAAATTTTATCATTCTAAGTTAGTTAGGTATTTTTTGGATCTGCATTAGAGGGTGCAGAAGGGCATCTGGATATAAACAAACCAACACACAAAAAGCTTATGTGAGCATACCTAGGTTTCTGAAAAGAGAAATGATGACAAGTCAAACTGGATAATCTGATTCAAAGCACTGAAATAGAATGGCTTTCCTTGTACATTCTCATGGCTTAGTGATGTCAGGTCTCAAAGAAACCCAGGACAAACAGCTAACTGTGGTGCCTTTTTAAATATATCAAAGCAGACACTGGGGACTAGGTTCTCACAGCAGCTCTCCCTACTCGCAAGCAAGTACCTGTTACCAAGTTTATCCTGGCTGGCATATCCCTACTGTAAACCTCTCCAGCCCCTAAGAATCATTTCCCTACCCCCAGCTTCCCTTCCCTATCTAACTCAGCCATTTTGGTTTGTGTGTTCTCTTGGTCTCTTGGTTCCCATGTAGTCTTCTCTCCTCTTCACTCTTTCTCTTTCCACTCTCCCCATCTTTCTCTCCTCTCATTGGTCGGTTTAGTCTGGACCCTTCCAGATGCCTTTGGCTGTTTCCTCCTTCCTGTCTACAATACACCTCCTCCTCTACCATATCTAGGAGCAGTGGTGCCCTCATTTCTTAATTCTTCTGGTGCTGAAACCCAGGTTCTTTCAAAGAAACCCAGGACCAATGGTGGAAAATAGGTCAATGGAAACATTCAATGTAGATGTGAAGAATTTTCTTTGGTGGGTCCACTGGTTGTCCCGCTCAGGGACAGGAAACAAAGAGTGCCCTGAGACATTTTGCTTCCTGCCCAGATCTCCCTCATTCTCAGGCATGTTCCTGTGGGTGGAGCTATTGTAAATCTTGCATTTATTACCTTCAAGGGCTGGTGTGACAGTCAGGACTAATTGCTGCTTTTTCCTATCTTCTAGGAGAACTTGAGCCAGAAGGACAAAGAAGAACTAACTGGGTTCTTTACCAGACACTGCTGTGAAATTTCCAGATTGGAAAACTGGCCTTACCTCACTTCTAATACTGGGATGTCACAAAAAGCCCAGACCTTCTGCCCCCTATCTATCTCCTCTACAGAGTTCACAGCACTCACAATGCAGAGAGTTGACACTTGAGAATAAAAGGCTGTAGTCATTTTTTGGATGTCTTAGAAGATGAGACATATGGACAAGTCCCTAGTTGCCTTGGGCATCCAGGCTAAGGAGAAAAGAAGAACCTGCAGAGCAAAACAGTGAGAAGAGTTTGCTTTGTTGATGGAATCAAAAGCATTACCTTTCAAAAGGCATTTGAAGCCTAAGAGGCAATTTGTGCATTTCCTGAAGTGGTCATCCTGGGAGCTCCTTGAGGGAGGACCCTGGGCACCCCTCTGGCCACCTCTAGCACAATGCTCTGCACTTAAGGGATCCCATTAAATGCTCCTGAAGAGACATAATAAGAACTGCAGATCACATACAGGAGGAAAAGTGGTCCCTGTGTGCTGCTTACAGTATGTGTTGGCAAGGGTCTGTCACATTAAGCCAACAAGAAGAGCTCATCTTTCTGGTTATTTCATTAAGCCACATTTGCCAAGTCCTATGCTGAGGGACCTACAAATGAAAACGAATGGGCAGAAGACAATTAGGAGTCTTTTCCTTTCTCAGCAGGCTTGCTCCCTGTGGTCCATTTACACAGCAATTAGCAGATGTGTATTGTTCAGGCTCTCTTGAAGTCCCTGCAAGAAAACAATGACCCGGACCCTGAAAACCTTTCCGCCCTGCTGCACATCATTCTCTTAGGCCAGGGACACCATTGGCCCTCTCCTTTTCCTCCTCCTTTTGCTTATCTTTTGAGAGCACCGGTGCAATCCTGACTGCTTGCCAGGCACAGCAATTTACATAACGAAGAATAGCATGCCTTCACTTTCATGTGAACCAGGACCAAGAGCCCCAGCTGAGGACTGCATGAAGGTGTGCTGTGGTTCCCGGACCCCGTTTGGAACACTGCCTGTCCAAGGAAGATGAATCTTGGGCACTGCCACTGTGCTCTGGGCTGCTATCCGCATCAGCACCTTCACACGCATGCTCACCGTGATGAGATGACAGCTTCGCTGGCCAAGAGAAGGGACTTTCTGCTTTATTTTCCCACAGGGAACACACACCAGGTTACGATGACTAACTGCCCTGGGACCAACTCTGTTTGTTTTCCCTGACCCTGGATTTTCCTCTTGTGCCGTGGAAGCCAGTTCAGGGCTGCTGCTGGCCAGCACTGTGTTCTGCTCCTTGTGTGTGCTCGCAAACAGCTGGACGATGACTCAACTGCCAGGGAGTCTCCCGGAAAGACAGATGGTCCCCAGCTTCTCTCCATCATGCCTCAGGAAAGCAACCTTTTAATTAATGGGTCCATTGCTATAGTGATGTTTCCATGTATTAGTGATGCTGGCAAAATACAGTTCAGTTTCTGTTTCCAGATCTCCCATACCTCTCTGTTCTTTGCATAGTTCCAGAATGGACTTCCTCCTTTAAGAAAGACTTTCCAGAGCTACCAAGGTGAACTGGACACCCTTCCCGATGTACTGGATACTAGTTCATCATTCTGAAAGAGCTTCTGCTACTTCTCCTCCTCCTCCTTCTTTTTCCTTCTCCTCTTCCTCTTCCTTCTCTTACTCCTCCTCTTCTCCTCCTCTTTCTTCTCCTCCTCCTCTTCCTCTTCTTCTTTTTTCCTTTTTATTCTTATTCTTTTACTTAATCTTATTCTCAACATATTTTATCTGAATCTCTCTCTTAAATGTAGTATTCATGATTTTAAGGTCATACTCAACTCATAGAAAAGTATTTAGCTGAAAGCACATGATAAATACTGGTGGAAGGGTTGAGTGTGTGAAAGGGCTGCCTCTGGAGATATATAAGTGATATATCTGCCTTATAAGTGATATATAAATTAATATAGCATGTGTATTGGGAGCTTGGAGCACACAAGGTAAGCTCTTCAACTGCCATCAGTACAAGCAAGCATGGTAGTGTGTGACAGAGAAGAGAGGAGGTAATAGTTGCCTTGATGATGCTAAATGAATGAGCTCAGATTTCAACCAAATATTGCAATGGCCTATTAGGCTTGATGTCACTCTTTCTTACTGCTGGGAATCAAAGCGTCTGAAGAACATGAGTCCTCTATCCTATCATCTTCAAGTTAACCCCTTCTTCTGTGCCTTTCTCTTCCTTTGATCCCTCCCTCTTTCCTTCTTTGTACATGCATGTCAACATGCAGTTCTTTCCATCTTGTTTATGACTTGACTTTTAGGTATATTCTTCCAATGAAACGTCCTCCTTAATAATATATAATTGAGTTAGGCATAATGGCACACAACTTTAATACCAGCACTCTGAAGGTAGACTCTGAGTTTGAGGCCAACCTGGTCCACATAGCAAGTTCCAGACCAGCCAGGGGGAACCCTCCACTATCTAATCATCCATCCATGTACACATCCGTCTATCTTTTTATCTATCTATCTATCTATCTATCTATCTATCTATCTATCTACCTACCTATGTGTGTATAATCAATATTCAAGCATCTTTTAATTATATAATCTACATTATCTATAGTGTCTTTTCTCTTTTAACTGGGACCTTAAGTAGTTATGAATGAAGTAAATAAAAATATGTGAGAGATTGAAAAAATCTTCTTGAAACAAATTGGTAAGTAAAACCCCCCAGACTAAATTCTGTTTAGTCAAAATAGACTCATTTGTTAATATGATTTATACTCCCAAATGCCATAAAGTTTCATTGCCCAGGGTAAACTACGGAAGAAATAATATGATGTCCCAGATCTTCCATGAACAATCCAGTGCCAACTCACCCTGAGAACCCAAGCATGGCCCTTGGCACAATTTAGGATGCTCTTTATGAATTCCTTCATTCAACCCTCACTCTGCCAGGAACCATGGTGAACCCTGCAGAACAAATACACAGGAATACTCTAGGAAGCCATGGTAAAGCTTCCAAAAGTGTCAGAAGAGAGGAAACTTGATGTGTCAAAGGAACATGCCATAGGAGAGCAAAACCAAAGGAAGATACAACAAGCATCATCAAGGAATCCAGAGGACCCTAGAACCACACACCCAAAGTACTGAAGCTACAAGGACAGAGATTTCAACCAGCATTTTGTCTGTAGTAAAACTGACCTCAAAAGTGAAGACAAACATAAACACTTTTTTTTTTTTGCAAATGAACAAAAACTGAATGCAACCCATCTCCAGAGCTGCCCAGTAAAGAATGTAACAGGAAGATTCCTTCACAGGAAAGTCACAGTAAAAGGCTACTGTACTCTGCAGGAATGAAAAGAGAATCCGGACATGGCATACAGAAATGTCAATAGCTACAGAACATCCCGCTGGCTCCTGGATGCTCTGCCAGGCACACTTTATCCCTCACTGGCAGACGCTGTGTTTCTCTGACCAACACATGCTGAAAATTACTTATCTGAAAATATGGGGCTACATGTGTTTGGGATATTTCTAGTCTTTTAGATCTGGAAGTTTTTTGGTAGACTCTTCCAGTTCAGCACCTCTAACCTGGAACATTCCAAATTCTAAACCTGCTTGGGCATAATGTCAGATTAGGAATTCTGGGCCTGTGCATGTATATATCTGAGAGTAGATACACTGAGCGCATCTTCTATGAAGAGTTTCCCATCAGCCACTCACTTAGTGGGTAGCAAACTCTTTTGATTTGGAAATGTCCTTACTAAATAGGATAATTTTGCTGAACTGGCTATGCAATGACCAAACTTTTTCTGGGGCAGGTTTCTGTGGTTTGTCTTCCTACCACAGCAGTGATCTAGCATGGAGGCCTCAAGGTGTTGTCTCTGCATATGAAAAAAAGGGCCAAGAGCCCCAGAAACAGCAAAGCAAATCCCAACCACAGGTCCTTACCTGCAGCTTGCGTTATCAGTACTACTTAGCTGTGACAGCCTAGCTTCCTGTGTATTTCCTGGCTCAACAACAGCTTCCCAATCCCCACTTTGCAGACCCTCACATGTCTGCCTTCAACTGCTTACTCCTCTGTTCAGCTCACTGGCTTGCACACGCACTTCGGTGTTTGCCCTGGGTAATGGATACTGCTAGACCGCTCACCCTGATCATGTACAGTCTGATTTGCCATTGTAGCCTGAGGTCCCATGCTTATGTATCTCTTGTAGCCGTTTCCTTATCCATCCTAACACTTGTGAACTGTAGTCTCCATCTCATAGTTATATTGGGTGCCATGGCTAGGGGAGGAGGCAACAGTGAAGCTCTGGTGTCTCACAGAGGCAAAGAGAGGAAGGGTGGCTGGATGTTCAAAGTGTGTGTGTGTGTGTGTGTGTGTGTGTATGCACGCGTGCGTGCACACACGTGCAGTAGCAATTAAAGATCATATCTGGACTCTTCATGTTTCTGGTATAATCTTCCAGATAATGAATTCAGCCAGGAAATAAACATTTTCACAAACATTGTTTTTGCTAACTTCTTTACTATCTTTTGTGTTAAATACTGAACTGTGCTATTTAAGTACTTGTGCCCTTAACCACTGCACTGTCTCTCAGTATCACATGTAGCACCTGTAAACCAGAACATAGGATGATTTTTCTTTAAGCATATAGACCAATGGGGCCTTTGGGTTGACTAGATACTAGCACTGATTATGAAGGTAAGCCCCCCTGCCTCCCGTCCTTCTTCTGACAGGGTTTTACTACGTAGTTCAAGTTGGCATCCTTCCGCCTCAGCACCCCCCCCCCCCCAGTGCTGGGCATATAGACAAACACTGCTGTCCTCAGCTCCAAAGCATTCTTTCAAGATATTAACTATTTTCAGATTAAACCTTTCATTTCTTCATTTATATAATTCCCAGAGTCTGTGAATATGTTTCTGTACAAATTACTCAGCTCTGATGGTGTGATTAGTGGATTATTGTGATCTGCCAAGGTTACCAAGGTGGCCAACTGAAAACATAGGGTACTTATAAAGAGGAAGGCAAGCAAGAAAACTAGACCATTCAACACTGATTTGGAAGGCAGAGAAGAGGGAGCCTTAAGCACAGGAAGCTTCTGGAAGGCAAGAAATTACACTATCCTGTAACCTCCTCCAAGAAGGACCACAGACCTTGGGGATAGACCATTTCAACTGCAAACCCAGAATGAGCTGTCAGACACTCATCTACAGGGGCTTAAGCCACTGAAGTCACAATCTGCTGCAGCAGCATTGGGAATTTATCAGTGATTTATCAACGTTTGATCTTGATTTTATTATTCTATTAAATTTAGTCAAAAGTTAGCCACATACCGAGAACATATGCATAAAAAACACATTTGGGAGGTCCCGAGCAGAGCAGATGGACCAGCTACGGTTGGTAAGGGCAGCTGCAGCCCTCTAGTTCATCGGGAGCAGTTATGGCCCCCTGGGTGAGCGGATGTGGAGGCTAATCAGAGTCCACTCCTTTCAGGTGGTGACAGGGGAAACTTGAACACTCGGAGAAATGTGTCAAAAAGGCTGTTAAGGAGCCAGTGTGGTGCTGAAGGTTCTTTCCATCCTCAAATGTGTGATTCTTCCGAAAACGGGTGTCACTCAAAAACAGTTCCAAGATCCTCGGTCAAAGTTTTGCAGAAAAAAGCTAAAAAAGTTAGCTCAGACAACACGTAGAACAAAGAGGTAAGATAGTGGCTTATAGGCTCATAGGGAGTATCTACCCACTTCCTGCGGTGACCTTCAGTTTTTCCACTGAGTACCAATACCCTCGGGTGCCTGGCAATGAACACAAGACGGACAGGTGTGGGTCCATCCTAAACCCCGGTACCTCAAAGGCCTAGCAGATCCTCATCAGGATTGGTATGCCTGTTGCTTCCCTCAAGTGCACAACACCCAAACATTCCCGACTTCATGAGAATCAGAAGAAATTTATCTAATGAGGGCCATGACATCTCAATTCCAATCAACACAATGACATTTGTAAAGTCCTTTTTGCTCTTTAAGGTAATGTGGAAAAGTTCTCGGGGGGACAGGAAAGAATAGATGGTTTTATCTTAAAACGTGAGAAGACCTGAAGTACAATGTTTTAGCAGGGAGGCTGGGTAATGAGTGCAGAGCTCCAGGCTCAAGACAGAGGCAGTGGACTCTTGCCACCATGTTGTCTTCCTTGGTTCACTCTGGCAGGGGTGAGGGGGAGTGGGGGTGCTGTATCCCTGCGTCCTCAGCCACAAAACAAAAGCAGTTTCTATAACTCTGGTATTCATGACTCGATTTCTATTGCTTTGTGCGGTATTGTCTTCTGTAGTAGATTCAAATTTCTCATAGAATAAGAAAATGGCGACATGCACATTAAAACCCCTTTAACAGTGTTTAAATGAGAACTGATCGCCTGGATACATACTCAGCTTCCTCTTGAGACTGGATCTAATAAAAACAGTAAAATCTTGGTCACTGCTTGTTTCTTCCAGTTTCTGATGGCTGGGGGTAAGCCTTGGCTTTCAGGTGTGCCACCAAAGTCTCTGACGTGGTCATCATCTGGCACATCTGGAGCATTCTGTGTGTGCTCCTCTGCCCACAGCCATCCACTCCCTCTTCCTGAAAGCAGAGCCTTTACCCTGGATGAAGGGAGCAGCCACTGCAGTGTGACTTCATGTTCATTTCAGCTCATCTGCAGACACCCTAATTCCCAACGAAGTCTCACTCAAATGTCCTGGGAGCTGGGCTTTCAAAAAAAAATTTTTTTTGTGGGGGGGCACAGTTTAACCCATAACAGAAAAATGAAACACAGTATCGAAAATAAATCTATTCCTTCTATTCCCAAGCACTTGCTCAGGTTACCACACCCGTTCATATCCAAGAGTTGAGGAAGGGCCCCTGACTTTTCTGTACTTTGAAACTCACATCCCTTCCATGCTGACTTACAGCTCTATGCTGCACCTTCAGCCATCCTTCCTTCCTTCCTTACCATTAGATGGGGCTCAGCAAAGGTCACAGTCTTCCCAGGCTCCTCCCTGTTAATACCTTTCCTTTCTTACCAAGCTCTTTGGAGGCGGAGTCTTGCTACAGAGCCCCTTATCAAGCCCTTCAAGGCTTCTCCATCACAAAAATGCAATCAAACTTCCCCAAGTCCTGTGAGATGCACAGGTTCCGATCTGACCTCAGCTGACTCTTGCGGTATCCTGTCTCCCTGGATCGCGGGGATGGGTGAGTCTTTTCCTACTGCCTGGGACTGACACATTTTCCCGTGTGCTAACTTCATCCTTGGAGTCTCAGCCTGAGTGGCTGGTTTTGCCCCTCTCTGGTTCAGCTTAGATGTCTCAGCCCTGCTTCTGGATATTATTTCTCTGGCTTTGTTCACAGTGGACTGGGTGGCTCTGCTCTGGACTCTCCTGTGGGTTTCCTAAGGACAGTCTTGCAGTGTGTCCCATGAGCAGAGAGCGCTTACCACACTGTCTCCAGATTCCTGTATGAGCCACAAAGTTTATTTCTCTATCCCTCGAGATGTTAGAACTCTTTAATACACCTTTGTTTACCAAGGCTCACGAGGGAGCAGTATCATCAAACAGGAAGTCCATCAGCATTAGGTCTCCAGTCCCTGAGTTGGTTGTACCTCACACTGGTACAGTAACTATGTGTGCATTTAGTATACAAGGTTGAGATCCCTCTAGGGTTGATTTTATGTACTCTTCCTCTGGCCCAGTACATATTCCTCTTCCCTTTCCTCCTTCCCTCCCTCTCTTTGTGCCGTGGTGGGAATGGAACCCACAGTCTTACACATGCTGGACAAACGCTCTGCCACTGAGCCACAGCCCCAGGCCCTAGTTTGTCTTTTCAAAGAGATTTCTGAGAAGCAAATAACAAAGTTCAGCTTTAATCTCGTGATTTTCAAGTTTGGAATTTGGAGAGAGAGAGAGAGTCATTTGAAGAAGACAAGCCACAGCACACCTGGCCCTAGGCGAAAAAAGACAATATAGGAGAAGTCACTTTTAAAAGATGAGATGGTGGCTTCTAATTATGCTGTAAGTGGCCTCATGATTTCTAATATTTGCCCTCAGCGCTCCTCTCGTGGCTGCATGAACATCCTTCAGTCACCACCACAGCTCCAAGGCTCTCGTTCTTTCGCTGGCTCCAAAGGTCTTCACCGGATTCTCCGCAGGAACCACTCTGCTTAGCTTACTCAGGATTGGCATGCGGGCATAACCATTTCCCGTCACTAGTCTAAGTCATAAAGCAAAATCAGGTACTATTGCCTCACGCGTGCACAGGCCAGTCATTGGCTTGCCTGCCTCTGGCGCAGACGAATTGCTGTATTTTTCTAGGAAACTAAACTCTCACAACTCGTCAGGTTATGAGCGAGATCATGGTGAGCAGCTGTTGTTCAAAGTACCCAGTAATTGCAGTGTACCATTCTGAGGACAGTTAAAACTTCTAGTCTCCTAGCCACTGGCTAACCACTTAAATATAAGTTAGCTTAAAGGCAAGGGATAAATGACATTTTATACTTCGCAAAGTGAGTGTTTATTTTTCTAAGCAATTAACTGGTCTCACTCATAAACTCCTTTGTTGAAACCTGAGGCCTTGCAGGCCGCTTTCAGAAGACCCAATCCTGGTTGTTTTACAAGGAAGTTGTTTCCCGCTACCCTGTGCCCTCTTGCCCTACCCCCTGACTTGGTCTGCTTCCAAACTAGAAAACTCAAAGCATAAATATAAACCTAAAGGGGAAAAAAATCAAAGAGATGCAGAAGGTGAAAAGGTAACCAGCGCTGGCGGGAGTGAGCTGCTCCATTACCTGAAGCAAGCGCCCCGCTAAGCAGAAAAGCAGACATTTGTGGCGCCACAGGAGGAAATAGCTTGTCTGGCGAGAAGGAGACAAACCAAACCCCAGGTCCCGTGGGGCCGGAGCATGATTGTCTCCAGGTCCATAATGAAAAAAAACCCCACTGCTCTCTACCTGTCTCCCAAGGCATGCTTGCTCCCTCAAAGTCAAGGTCCGCCTCTGTGGTGCTGGCCATGGGCTGGGGATGCGGCTAGTCCCCGGGGAATAATCCACCCGGTTGTCCTGGGGGGGGGGTGTCTGTGTGGTATTCCAGGTTTCTGTCTCTTCCATTCTGGAGAATACATTTCAGCCCCTTCAACAAAACCCTCCAGGGGATAGAGACCATGCATGAGGCTTCATGAGAGAACTCTATTCATAGTGGTGTTAGGATGGGAACTGACCTTCTCCAAAGAAGCCTAAGGCTCTGGCCTCCTGAGACAACTTCTGGTCTCCATTCTGTACTCTGCTTGTGTAGTTTTGTTTGATTTTTGGATGGAGTCTGATCGTGTAGCCAAAGCTGACAATGCCTTATGGTTCATCAATGTCCATAATTTTGTTTGATTAATTACTCTATTACTTTATTACTTTATCTATCTATCTATCTATCTATCTCTATCTATGTATCTATCTATCTATCTATCATCTATTTATCATCTATCTATTTATCATCTATCTATCTATCGATAGATAGATAGATAGATAGATAGATAGATAGATAGATAGATAGATAGATAGATAGATATCCATCTATCTGTAGCAGGATCTCAGTAACTTCACTTGCCTGGAACTTGCTTTGCTGCCCAAGCTGGTTTTGAACACATGGAGATATGTCTGCTTCTACCTCCAAAGTGTGCAGATTAAAGGCATGTGCCACCCTGCCCAGTTTTCATTATATCTTCTTAATCTTTGAATGAAAGCATCCAGTTGATGTCTTCCAGAAAGGGTCCTTTCCTTGTAGACCTCGTGGGTCCAGTACCCTGTCCATGTTGACCCTGTGCCCACAGGATAGATAGGAAACCAGATGCTTCCACTCTCTCTTCAGGAATGCATTTGATTTGCTGTGTGAACTTGAACACTTGTTATTTCTCAACACTGAGAGCCATGATATGGATATGGGAAAAGCCCAGCCGCCAGGAAATTCAATTCTTCTGTTTTTAATTTTAAAAATTAGATTGATTTATTTTATTCCGTGTGTGAGTACTCCGTCTATATGTTTGTATGCACACTACATATGTGCCCGGTGCCTTCAGAGGTCAGCAGGCAGCATCAGGTCCCCCGGAACTGGAGTCGTAGATAGTGCTGAGCCACAGTGTGGTGCTGAGAACTCAACTTAGACCCTTCACAAAGGCACCAAGTGTGCTTAACTGCTGAACCATCTGTCCAGCCCCAGCTCTCCTACCTACAGACAGCAGGTTCCAGGTACTGACTTATCTCTTAATTATCGATTTTGAAACATTTCATTCTTAAATTGGACGTATTTATAAGGCAATGCTTGGTGTTTTGATACACGTTATATGCAAAAGAAGGCAACGACGAACTCTACATCTTAGCTCCTATGTTCAGTGTTGCTTCGTGGCAGGGACACTGAAAACTTTTTCTGTTATTTTGAAATAACGGAGTTATCCAAATGCAGTCAGACTGTTATGCAAAGGAGACTGCAACAGAGACTTTTCTACCCTAGTGTAACTCTGTAACTGTGGACAACGTTTCTTTCTAAGTTAACCAGTTTTTGCCACTCTACAAAAACATCCCAGAAAATCCACATAGGAAGAGCAAAGGGTTCTTGTGGTTCACAGCTCTGGAGGCTTCAGATGGGGAGATCTGCTAATCTGCCACCTGGCCTCTGGAAGGAAGGACGTCGAGGTAGTGGTGGAGGAGAACATGGAGCACAGCATGCTGCTCACCTCAAGAACTAGGGAGCAGAAAAGAAGAGGGAAGGGATGGGGTCCCACTTTCACAACCCCAATGACCCGAGGACCTATGGACCAGGTGCCTGCACTACAGTCAGAGAACAACCTTGGTGCCCGTCCTCACCTTCCACCTTGCTTGTGACAGTTTCTTTGCTGTCTCCCTGACATGTGTGCTGTATTAGATGGAACTGTCAGCTTACAGGTGTTCTCCTGCAATCCCCTACCCATCTCCTATAGGCCTGCTAAGATTTTAGATACTCACTCTTTGCACACAGCTTTTATAAGGGCCCTGGAGATTCTAACTCAGGTCCTCACAGTTGTGCAGCAAGTGCTTTTACCCAGTGAGCCATGTCTACAATACCTCCAATGATCATTTTGCTAATATTAAAATAATAACCCATATTAATTATTAATATTGCATGTACATGAGTATGTGTGCACATAGGCACAGGTATAACGCGTGTGGGGAGCACCTGTGTGGAGGTCAGAGGATGTCTTTGTGGAGTTGATAGTCTCCTTCCACCTTCATGTGGGTTCCAGGCATTGAACGAACACAAGTCATCAGGCTTGTGCATCAAATGCTGTTGTCACTGAGCCGTCTTGTCACCTCCCCAACTGATGTGGGATTCCTCTCTGTAGGCTGTGAATACCATTGGTTGAGAAAAAAGCTACCCAAAAGCAGTTTTGGGGCCGATTACAGCACAGAATTGGGCAAGGCAGGAATTCCAAGCAGATAGATGTAGAGAGAGAGTAGGTGGAGTCAACGAAGAGCCATGTAGCCGCAAAGGAGAAAGATGCCCACAGAGCTTGTTGGGACCTTGCCAGTAGGCCACAACCTCATGGTGATGCACAGATTAATAGAGATGGGTTAATTTAAGATATAAGAGCTAGCTAGCAATATGCCTAAGTGATTGGTTAAGCAGTGTTTTAATTAATACAGGTTTTTGTATGATTATTTCGGGTCAGGGTGGCCAGAAATGAAAAGGCAGCCTCCATATACACCCAACTCTGTTACTTCCAATGCTCCTAGATCTATGGGAAGCAAGTAGAGCAGATATCAGTATCCCTTCATTTGTGTGGTATGTTAAGGGTTAAGCTCAGGCTTCCTGAATGGTAATGAGGGCTGCATAGAAGCAGCTACACTGAATATTGGTCACCCTACCTCACTTTGAGCAATCTTATCTGGGAAAGGAACTCAGGGAATTCTGCCGCTCCCACAGGACAGACATGCTTAGTGCTTTTTTGGAAGCCCAAATTCTGAGTTTTGCACTGACATTTCCTGAACACTCAGAATGATGAAAAGAATCTGCTGTCGCAGTACCAGACAGGGCTTCGTTTCTTAAGCCACTCACCATCACAGAGGCACAGAGTGTTCTGAGGACACTAAAGATGCTCCATTACCATCTGCTTTACAGAAACTGAGAGCCTCCTGAGTCTACAGGATAGAAGAATGAGCTTGCTGAGCTCCGCAGTGGCTCTGAGTTCTGTAATGAGCTACAGCCTGGGCTTCAGGGGTCTTGGTCTGGGTCAGGCAGGTGGGATGACTTTACAGAGATGCTTAGCTGAGTGGGAAAGAGGAAGTGGTGGGCACTGCGTTCCCATGAACAGGAGGAAAGACCAGACTGACTGGCACTGTTTCACCAGCTTGTGAGGCCAGCTGCCACATGAGTGTGCCTCAGATCCAGTCCAGAAGCCACAGTTAACGCAAGGCTGAGTGTCCCTGATGTCCAAATCCAAAGTGCTCGAAATGGGGAAACTGCTGAAGCTCTGAAAAGATGCTATAAATGCAAAATTTCATATCATGAGAATCCTGGGTTTGCCCACAGACTTCTGATAATTTTCTTTTTTTATTGTTTTTGTTTATTTTTCAAACACGATCTCTCGATGTAATCCTGGTTGTCCTGATATTTGATATGCAGATCAGGCTAAAATGTCCAGCTTCTGGCAACCCAGTGCCCCCTGCACACCTTTT
Organism: Alexandromys fortis; assembly: GCF_014885135.2. NCBI lineage: Eukaryota > Metazoa > Chordata > Mammalia > Rodentia > Cricetidae > Alexandromys > Alexandromys fortis. The sequence continues at coordinate 4,537,426 of NW_026067979.1, read as the reverse complement.
TCAGAATTCTATTGTTCTTTGTCTGTGTTATATGCCAAATGACCCTGTCAATACATCTCTTTCCCCAACTGGCTGCAACTGCCTTAGGAAATAAAGCCATTCACATGCATTTCTGTGTGCTCAGCTCCCAAAGAGGAAGAGCGAGAGAGGCATTTAGTGTCTCTGTGTGACCCAGGACACAGAGAAAGACCAGGAAGCAAAGGAGAGAAATAGCCAGTATGTCTCCATGCAGCACAGTAGCCAACGAGCACACACACACACACACACACACCAGGGTCTTGCCCAGGACTCATTTTAAGGGCTGGCTCTGCTGGGAACTACCTTATGAAACAAAACAGAGAATGTCATAGAGAAGTCAGGGGCTGGACTGTGTAAGGATGGGTATGAGATCAGCTGCAGCGAGACACAGAACAAGTGAGACAAAGAAAGGTAGGTGTTGGTTCACAGGGCTTAGGGACAGACAGTGAACACCTCTAGATCACCCCTAGGTGAACGTAAAACTTGGAGATGAGGGGTTCTGGGGTGACTAATGATGCCAATAACAAGCCCGGGCTCTGGGTTGGGCTCTGTCTACTGCCCCTAAGTAAGAAGCCTCAGCCACTGATGAATACAGGGACCCTTCCCAGGCAGAGCAAAGGGTGCACACCACTGTGTGTGTGGGGTGAGGGGGCAGGGGTGCATTCTGGGGTGCAAGGTGCAAAAGGTTATAGGGGGAAAGGGGAATTAAACTGGCAATGAGACAGGAAATGTATTCATTTGCAATTTAATTTTTGAGATAATATGGGCCTTGCATGAGAGATGGCCCTCACAGTCATCTGGCTTTGTCATCGGCTTCACATTTTATCTGGATGATTTTCTTTTCTGTGTTTTTAACCGGAGAAAATTGAATTTAAATGGCGGTCTTAGGTAATGGGTTTCTGAGTAAAAGGGAGTACGGAGGGGTTCGAGTTCCATCTGGGGTCTTCTTTCACAATTATACTGTGAATAAATGTAACAATCATTAACGCCAGCTGAAAATGGCCATTCCCAATGACTCCAGCATCTGAGACCTTCACAGACCGTTTGGAAGCCAGCTCAGTGCTGAAATTTCAGTTTATGACTGGGTAAGTGCTTTTCCATCTCAGGGGCTTGCATTTTATAATTTTTTAAATAGCAGAACAGACTTAAATATGATCATTAAATATACCAATAAGAGTTTAGTAAGCTATTAACCCTGTCAGGTACATGCCTGAGAAGATGTTTTTCCCATAATGTAGGCTGCCTCTTTGCTTCAATGCTGGTATTCACTGTTGTTCAGAAGCTTCTCAGTTTCATGTGGTCCCATTTTTTAACTTTTGGTCTTAATGTCTATGTAACCGGGATCCTGGTCACCAAGTCCTTTTTTGTGTCAGGTCAGTTCTATCCCTCATTTCTCTTCTATCAGGGTCAGCTCTTATGTTGATGCTCTTGATCCATCCGGGGTTTGAGTTTTTCATGCAACTCCTTCCTCCCGAGGCTCAGGAGCCATTATGGAATGGGGAGCAGAAAGACGGCAAGAGCCAGAAATGAAGCCTGGTGATAAGGAAGGTGTTTTCTGGACACAGCAAGCCGGTTACACGTATGAGCTCACAGTAGTTACGACAGCAGGCACAAGACCTGTGTATACTGAAGCCAGACCGAGTATTAGCATGGAGCAGGACAGTTGAGAAGTTAGTCCCAGCCGGGCAGTGGTGGCACACGCCTTTAATCCCAGCACTCGGGAGGCAGAGGCAGGCGGATCTCTGTGAGTTCGAGACCAGCCTGGTCTACAAGAGCTAGTCCCAGGACAGGCTCCAAAACCACAAAGAAACCTTGTCTCGAAAAACCAAAAAAAAAAAAAAAAAAGAAGGAAGTCCCACTCCCAGATGAGGTAGCTGCTACCAGGAGAAGGTTGGTTCTCTTTAAAGATGTGTCCCCAGGCGGGTTTAACATGTTCTAGTGAATGGCCACACATCTCAAAGCCTGCAGTCAGCACTAATGGGACTTGAGGAGGTTAAAAGATAATGATAAGAACGCAAAGTTTTGTGGGCACGGAATGAATAGCGGATCTGGGAGCGGACAATTAAAATATTCAAATTAAATGTATTTTTAAAATTTAAAATGAAGAGTTTGACAAGAATAGTCTTTCTGTCCAAGGGTCTATCTGAGAATGACTCCACAGAACATGGCTGTTCATGGCTAGTACAGGGTGACCTGTTATATGTGCTTAGAGTCAGAATGAGCCACAGAACGGGGGCACTGTGGTTATGCATGCTTAAACAGGAGCGATTTCCTATCCAAATATGTTTGTCACCCAAAGTGTTTCAGATTTGGGACTTTTTAAAACTTTGCAATATTTACACATAATATGATAGCTCAGGAACCAAATGTAAGCAGGAAATTCACTTACATTTCATATATTTCTTATATACACATCTCAAGTCAATTTTAAGCAACCTTTTAAAATAAACTTTGTACATGAAACAAAGCTTCATGGAGTGGGATTTTTCTACTTGTGCCCGGATGTTGGTAAGAAAACATTTCTAATACTGGGCCATTTCAGATTTTAGGTTTTCAGGTCAGGAATGTCCAACCTGTGAATCCAGATAGGCTTTTCCTAGAAACACGTGACACACTGCTTGATGCAAGTCCTGAGAACGGTACTCGGAACAAGGACAACGAGGAGGTTAGGCCTTTCTGCGCATGTCTGCTGTAGGTGCCTTTCTGAGGGTATGCCGGACAGGCATGGAGACTGAGCTTGACCTGGCTGTTCTCTGACACCATGTCTGACCAGATACAGGTGAAGACACCCAAACTCCACAGATTTAGGAATGCATATGTCCTGGGTGGATCTTCACATATTCTTCAAGAGAAGATGTGACAGACTAAAAGGTTTGCCTTTCATCCACAGGACAGTGCCTAGGTGTGTCTTCCTCACCTCAGCAATCTATCAGCACACTGTATAAAATGCCTAGGGGCAAAAAAAAGTTGAGGGAATGGCTTATGTTGGTTTACAGTTTGAGGGAACGGTCCTTCCTGGAAGGCAGGGCAGGCACAGAGAGAGGAGTTTAAGCAAGTTAGTCAGAGCGTGTCTGCAGTCAGGAAGTACAGGGAAGAGAGCGCTTGTGCTCAGTCTCTTTGTAAACAGTCTGGAGCCACACACCCCATAGAATGGCACTACCTATAGCTAAGGTCGCTCTTTCTGTCTGCATTAACCCAGACTGAAGCGTTCCTCGCAGGCACACCTGAGGTTTGTCTCATCGGTAATTTTAGATCCTGCCAACTTGATAGTACCATCCCCAGTACCTCTCATTCACTTCTCCAGAGAATACGCATCGAATGTCCCAGTGCCAAGAATCTGTTTTGGTATCAGGAGTGAAGCTGCAGACATTGTTGATAAGATGCCAGCCAGTGTGGTACCTGGCGTCTGGAGCGCCATCAAGCAAGAGTTTGATAGTCACTTATTTAAATAATTGCAGGCGCATTGTATTAGCTGTGAAAATCGTGTTAACTTGTAATCGCCTCAAATTAACTGGGAATTACATTGATTTTTCACAGTCATGGTTAAAGTTTGGTGTAGACCTGCTTTGTATTCACGCTGAGACTGATCTGGACTTGGCTCACACGACAGCCCCACTGGGCAGATTTCCTGCCAAGTCAAGCACATCACATCCAAGAGGGAGCTCTGGCTTTTTCTTCCAGCAGCCCTGCTCCAGCTAAACTCCCAGATGGAGTCTGCGTGCGCCACCTCCAAGGCAGCTGCTAAAACCTGAAACAGAGGGCTTCCGCAAAAGTCTCCAGTTTCTCCCTATCACAAACCATATCAACTCCATCTGGAAAGCTGATGAGTCCTCTTCTAACGTGAACTTGGAAAGTGTGTTCATTTTTCTCTGTGCTGCTTCTATCGGCTTCCTCACCCTAGGGGTCTCCCAGCCATCAGAAAACACACACACACACACACACACATACACACATACACACACACACACACACACACCGTAGATGCATGCTTTTAAAAAAAAGCTATGATTTTTAAATTACCTGTCTGTGTGTAGGCATGTGTGAACAAGAGTGCAGGTGCCCACATGCCCACAGAGGCCAGAGGTTGTGTCTCTTTGGAGCTGCAGTTACAGGTGGCTATGGGCCACCTGACATCAGTGCTAGCCAGTGGATGCAAACTCAGATCGTCTGCCAAAGAAGTACCTGTTCCAACCATCAAGCATCTCTTCAACCGCTCAGGTGCACTTCAAGCCAGCAAACCAGACCTTCTCCACTCCCACTGCGAACAGCTTCCTAGTGACTCTCTGTCGGGCTTGGAATGAAGGCTAACGCCAACCAAAGAGGAACAAAAACTGCCATTTGTGGCGACATGGACAGAACTGGAGGGGACACTGCGTTAAGTGAAAGGAGCCAGGCACAGAGATGCAAATACCACAAGGTATCACGCAAGCTAAAAAGGTTTAATTTTGTAGAAGTGGAATATAGAATTGTGCTCCGTAGGGGCTGGGAAAGAAAGAGAGGGTCAAAAAGAAGTTAGTAGCAGTCTCAATAGACGAATAAAGCTTGGGGCTCATGGCCCAGCTTCCCAAACACAAGGTTGGTCAATGGAATGTGGAAATGAAAACTTTGACGGGGGAAAGGATTCTCAAAGTACAATAGCTACAAATTAATTTGGAAAAAAAAAACCACATAACAAAACAAGTGTCTCTGGCAGCACTAGCCTGCGCTGTATGGCAGGACTTCACTCAGCCCTGGTTCTGAACATGCAACACAAAGAACTACAGATACTCTCATGCGATACCCAGAGATGCCGGCTCCAGCCTGGTACTACTGTGTGCTATGGGCTACATACAGTGGCTTTGCTATACATCAGGTTTTCTACTTTTACAGAAACATAATGGCTCCTTCATAGAAAACTAAGACTCCTGGCGCTCTCCCACTGGAACTCCCCAATATGCACCAAGTTGGTTTACCTTCGGATGGTACTGCCACGATTTCTGATGCCTCAAGCTGCCCTTAGACTTGCTGACCCGAGTTTCACAAGAACATCCTTCATTTTCACGTGGGATTAAGTCAAAATTTCCAGCGATTTCTGAAATGGCTATTAACGTGCTTGGGCTAATTTGTACTATGTAATTATTTATGCAAAGCAGGATCCTCAGCATTCATGATTATAAAATCAAAACACTGATCAGTTCTGAAAACAATGAAGATGCTCCACATCAAATAGAAAAAAAAAGCCAAGATTTAATTTTTATTCAGAAGTCAATAAGTATATACGTGTCATCAGAATGGAAACACACTTTTTTCTCAAGTAGATCATAAAATTATGTATATGCCAAAGAATTATTTTAAAATGTTTTTCTTTATAGGTTTTACTAAACATTTGATTTAGGTATTTATTTTATATATTTAAATACCCTGGGTCATCAGGAAAAACTTAGAAAGCTCTAGTCTACAGCACAGAGATGACTATATCCACAGAATTGTATTATACAGTTTATGAAAATCTAGTGGAGAGGAATCTGAAGTTTCCCAGGATCAGGGAGAAGACAGGTGAGGCTAGAGTTGAGAGAGAGGGTTCTAGAAGGCAGCACAGCCCTATGTCTATGTGTACAGCCTGACGAGTTATCAGAAAACCCAACCCTAGCTTTTATAATTAGGGCTCAGTTTCAACACTAATGAGATGTCTTGACTCTGGTGCAGCAACATGTCTTAGCTAACAGACAGCTGTGAGGCCCACAGGGGACAGTGGGCAGTGTCCGAGAAGAGTTAGGGATGCCCTAACCGAGAGCCTAGAGCATTGCAGCTGTACCATGGCACTTAAGTCTCTTGATGGTGACAGTGTCGTGGGTGGTTAGCATGCTTGAGGCTGCAGACAGGGTTTCCTCCTCTATGCGCCAAGACATTTTCACACTCGTGCTCTGCATTCTCAGAGGACCCAGCTTCATTACAGTGTAACTTATTGTGATTTTGAACATCATCTCAAGCATATGGGATTTTCTCAAGGACCATGGAAGGAAATGTACTAACTGCTAGACCCTACTTATATTAGGGAAGGGATACAGGTCACATTCACCCACGAATATGCTGCCCACCTTATAAATATTAAAACAACATCCACTTCTCTAAAATCCACAGGCAGATCCGCTGGAGTTCTCCTCATTGCTATTCCAATCTCTCTCTTTTTTTTTTTGAGGGGGGGGGATGCTTGGTTTGTTTCACTAAATTAACTTCCGCTTAAAATCTCTGTATCTCTCAACTGAATTCTTGCCTTCAAAAAGACAAGAACCAAGAGACCCCTGTAAGCACCAGCCCAAAATAAAAAAAAAAAAATAATAATAAACATTTAAAGCAATGTTTATCAGTCTGATTGGAGTCTTATGCATTGTTTACAGCATCCAGTTGTCTGTCTGTTCCCCCGCAAACATGGATTGTGTGCCACTTAGAGGTTTAAAGGGAGACTAAATAGACGGCATTCAGGGGACAGGGACAAAAGCTGAAGGTTTAGCCTCCCTCTGCAGGATGCTTCCTCCTTCTCCCCCCTCCATATTCCAGTCCTCTCAGCCCTTCCTCCCAGAGACGTCCTTGACTGTCCCGTGTGGCGGTCCTTCTCCTCCACAGCACCTCAGGATCGTCACTACTTAGGGATATGCCTCTCTGCCGTTCTTACTTTGGGCCCCACCTTGGTGATTCTTTGCATTTCAGAGAGCTCTAAAAGCCCTGTGTCAAGGGGACCTGGATGGCACTGCCCTGTGTTGGATTCCTGAGGACCCCTAATCCAGGTCTGGCACATTCAGGATGCCTTCTCACGTTATCTTGCCTGTCTATGAAGACTTAATACGTAGAAAAAAGTATTCCACTTCATTGCTTTTGGAAATCATACTCCAGTATTATTGCTACTCCAATAAGTAGTCCAGTATTTACTTCTGCTTTTGGCTAACTCTAGGGAGCAAGCTCACGGCTACTGTGACAATGAGGGGAACAGCTTGCTTCCCTCCCTTTTCTTTCCTTGGACCTCCAGGACTTTATGGAAGGTTGTGTTTTCGTCTCCAAAAATAAAATAAATTCACATAACATGACTTCTAAAACTAATCTTCATACTTAATTCTGACATTTTCCTACTTCATAACTGTAATTTTGCTACTGTTATGAATCCTAACGTAAGTATCTGCTCTGCAGGACATCTGATAGGCAACTCCCAAAGGGGTTGTGACCCACAGATTGAGAAGCGCTGCTCTAGAAAACAGTGCAGTCACGCCTGTGTGATGAGGATACTACTGCTTGGGGCTGCTAACACTCTAAGCGGACGCACACTGCTCCTCTCAGAGAGGGGAGCTCACAGTCCTCTTAGTGAGAAGAAGCAGAGCAAACACCTTGAGTAGAAACAGGAAGTCTCTCTTGCCTCTGAAGACAATGTCCATAGACCACTGGAAACTAATATTCTGATGATTAAATCACTGTTCCGCGACATCGTCTTTGGAAAAGATGTGCTAGACAGAAGGTACACATAACAGTAAATAAACCAAACCCAAAATGGGGTATTCTGACCCCAAGAGCCCGGGGATCTCCTTCCTCCAAAGAGCATCCATTAATACACAGACTCCAAATATTTGTCAGAGGGCCTGTCTTGGTTTGTTTTCTGCTGCTAACAGCACAAAGTCCCAGACTGGGCAAGTTATAAACAAAAAAGTTTACTTTGGCCCTCTGGTCTGGTTCAAGGTTGAGAGGCTGCCTCTGGGGAAAGCCATCCTGTTAAAACTTTTAAAGTGAAGATAAGCTGCATCCAGGTGCCACTTGAAAGGCTTAATTCACTCATGAGGACGACGCCGTGATGGCCTCACTAGTCCCACCGCTTCACAAGTCATGGTAGGGATAAAGTTTCTAAATGAATTTTTGAGGTGTCCAAATAGAGCGGGACACGAAGTCCAAACCTGGCACTTCCTGTTCATGCCCTTTGGAGAAAGGCCAGCGGCTGAGACAAGCTGGCCCCCAATCAAGGAATTCTCTGCCTCTTCAGACTGGAGGTCCAGGTCAAAGTTCATGGTCACTACCACATGCCCACTGGATGGAGAACCTTGGCCACCATAAACAGCGCTCTTTGTTCTGTAAGAGGCCTTCAATTCTGTTGATGCCAAAGGTAACAAAAAATGAAAACAAAAACTAAGTTCAGTTTTGCCTATTCAGAGCAGCTGTGTTGAGAACACATACTCGTCCTGGGAATGAATAATGGGGTAGGGAGAGCGCCGAGGCTCACACATTTCTGAGAAACCTGTTTGATGCTTTGATCCTCAGTGTGCAGAATTCTGCGAATCACACGTCCTTCGTCCTTCTTTGTCTTGGCTGCTCAAACACAGTTTCTGGGGATCCACCTTAGATAAAGCTGTCTGGAGCTGGTACCAATTTCACTCAAGGTAAAAAGGATCATCAAGATGAAAGTAAAGCTGAACTAATCTGACAGCTCCTTGAGGCTGAATTATTTTAAGACTGACCAGTGAGTGTCTGCAAGGGCAAGTCCAAGCGCTGCTCTGCCCTATCTCTGAAAATCGAGAAAGACCTTTCAAAAGTCTTATACTCATATGATATATGATTCTAAATAATAATAAACAGAAGCCCTTATCAAGTTCAGAGTCTGAACTTTCAAAAACATTGTTGGCCTTCAGCTTACAAAACAAAACCTTATGCTATGGGCTTCAGTTTGTTATCAGAGCAGTCACATGTGTGCCGCAACTCATAATGTCTATTTAAAGACTGTGCCCTAGAAAACACGACAAACAAGAGGGAACAGGAAACAGAGATGAAGGTTTTATTGGTAATTTATCAGTCTGCAAACCGCTTAACCTGGAAAGCCATTACTGAGCTGTCCCGCCACGTATCAAGAGGGATTGTGGTCTTGAGAGATACAATCCACGCGTAATAAAATCGGAGCAAGTAGGGCCGGGTTATGAGCGCTCTCCAGCTGGGACTGAAGTGGGATTTTTTTTTTTTTTGTCCTCCGTAGGTCAGCTTGTAATGGACTGGAATGAGAGGGAATCTGACAAGAAGCTTCTTAACTGTCCCCTTTTAGTTTCTGAAAGACCCCTCTATTCTTGGCCTCCTCCCAAAGATCCTCTGCTCCTAAGGGCACTGGAGACAACAGGTCCCCCCTCCCCCCTCTAGCTGTTGGGCCAGCGTGGCATCGAGAAAGGCAGGGAAAGACTGCTGGCCTTTGTGGGTTTCTTCCAAGATCCAGTTCTGGACTAGAACACTAAAAGCCTTCAAAAAAATAAGTAACTGTAGGCAGCAGTTTCTTAGATGTGATAGGACACGCGATGCTTTGGACCTTCTCCTCCAAATAAGCTTGCTAGAGCTGGTTGTTTTCCCAGAAAATAAAATGCTTGCTTCCAAGTTTGACTTTCTCCAAGTCAGTAAATGTCCGACTAGGCACTTCGACAAACCACACACACACACACACACACACACACACGGACAGACAGACAGACAGACAGACAGACATGTAGGTGAGATGTGAGAGACCCTGTCATAGTTATCTTTCATTAGATGCTGAGTGCTCTTAAATATACTTAAGCAAAATCAGAGTCTCTGTAACCTTCTCCGGACCCAGCTCCCAGAAGCACTCTGAACGACAGCTACCCGCACCTTCACTAGCTTGTGTTTGCCCTATGTGAACTGCTGGCAGGAGAAAACCACAGGCCTTCAAACTGCTTAGCTGAGCAGGATTATTTCTAAGTTGAATTCTCCTTCCTTAATGTTTCAGCCAAGATCACTCAATGACAGGAAGCTAAAAGGAAGTTTTCCCATGCCAAGTGTAAGTCAGCATTCCAGCCAATGCAGAGTTCTAGGTCCGAGGCAAGCCCTTCTGTATATATACCCTTTTGTACAGTACCCAATGCGATCTGTGAGTTAGGAGGCCCTATACTCACTGATGACCACTGTGTGCAGGTAGGCACTCATGCAGGATAGCAGGAGGCGTTAGGAAAGACCACCGAGTTAGAACAGAGTGCCACCCTGCTCTGCCCTGTGCTTACCATGTGACCTCAGGAAGGTTATGCTAATGACCTGGATTACAGTCTCTTCCCGGGTAAAAATGCAAATGTAAATAAATTAACAAGCACAAATAAAATTAGCTCCATGCGAAGACAAAAGGGAAGATGGTGGTAACCGTGGCTTCAAGACCACTATAGCCATGACTAAGTGTGGGGGTCAGAGGTGTCATTAACCCAAATGACTAACAACAGGGGGTTACATACATCTTTAAACCAAATCACTGGGTAAACAGAGGTTCTCATGGCAACTGACAAAATCAGTTTCAACAACCAAATGCACCACCTCCTTTGCTGAACCTAGAACAAACGGGAAAGGAGGAGAAGGGAAAAGTGAGAACACGGTGAAATAATAAACAGGGCTTCAGCAGCCTGGTGCTGTGCTGGAGGAACGGCCAGGGAACAGCAACACGTTTCGGCAACCAGCAACACGCTGGCTATTAAAGAGTGAGTGGAAGGAGCCAAAGTGCCAGAGACGTCGTTTGAACTGGTTGCTTCTGAAAGCCGTCTGCCAGCGGTGCACTGTCTCCTTTCCAACATTTCAGAATGTCTGAATTCTCTTAATTTCCTCCCCCCCACCTTCACCTGCCTAATCCCACTCCTTCCATTAGATTTAATTACGCCCTCTGCCCCCTCTCTCTCTTCCTTTTCCACCAGTACCCTCAGGACTGAAAGCCTATTGAAATATTGGCTATGCTAAGACCCACCTCAGGATATAGCTCCCTGATAAACTATTATTTATAAAGCTCGCTCCAAGTGCATACACAAAGGCTGCTATTTAACCGAGAGCTGGACCTGGCTTTGCATCCACTCCATCAAGTCTAATGTGGACAGATGACACCCACTTGGGAGTCTGAGAACACATCTGGAGCTGCCATTGGCTGTATACAATCTAAAGCAAGGTCTTAATATGAACTATGCCAAACCAAATGCATGACTTTCGCTAGCTCCCTGACATTCATTGCAAATCCAGCTCCTCACTAGAAGTCAAGAAATTTTAGCTATTTAAGCTCTTATTGTCGCGGGAACAATTGAATTATTCATTTTACATTATGTTAAGTATAATATCGTGATTGGGTTGTTATGTTTTTTTTGAGTTTTACAGACGTTGGTGCATTTTATTACGTTCCTTCATATCCTATGCGAGTTAGATGGCTGTTACTCTGACCGAGTACCTAAAATGAATCAACTTTTTGTAGGGAAAAAAAGGTTTGTTTGTCTGACAGTTTCAAAGGCTTCATTTCATGGTGGGTGACTTTTAGGTCTGTGGTTAGGCAGCACACACAAGACGGGATATATAAGAAACTAAGATGGCCACCAGGAAGCTAGAGTAGAAACAAACAGGGGTCCTTGTATTCCTTCAAGGTTTTCCCATGTGACTTAACCTTTTCCCACTACACCCCACCTGCTAAAGTTCTGTTACTTTTTAATACTGTCACAGGCTAGCAGCCATGCCTCAACAAAGCCTTTGGGGACATCCTAAATATAAAATATGACAAATCCCAAGATCCAACTCAGAAAACCCTCCAATACAGATGGGCTTATCACCAAAAGGTGATGGGCTTATTTATGAGATGATAATTAAGACAAAACGGGCATCTTTGGTATTAATTACAAAGCATTTCTGGGTTGTGATTAAATTAGTTCAGTAAGCAATATTTTTCTGGCTATTCATTGACTAGGTGACAATTTGGAGCCTGGAATGCTGTGCAATTTCTGCGGATTGTTGATACAGAAAACACAAGTTTACTATCACCTGGGCACCTCCACGTCTAGGTAATACAATTGGAGTGGCCATTTCATTTCCCTCTTGAGTTCTTTCCTCCCACTCTTCCGCATCTTCATTTTGTCTTTAAGTTGCTTCTGGCAGAAGAATCATTTTTCTTTCTAATACCTTTCCAGACAACTGAATTCTATCAGTCTCCTTTTTGAAAAAAAAAAATCTTATTTCTTCACAATCACAACCCTAGATGCTGTCCACAATAAAGGGTCGTTTAAATTTATTTATTTTTCCTCCTGACAATAATGAAAAAGACAAGTAAAGGGGTTGATGGAAGGATTGTCGAGGATCTTGAAACACCACAGCTGAACTGTTTTGGACAAAATGGCTCCCTCTGGTGGAGACGAAATCCTTTGCCTAGCAAAGGAGTGGGCAGGAACTGAATGAAGCACCAAAACCCAGGCAGGTGGGGAACAGAACAAGCTCTACACCTCAATTCCTGATTGGTTTGGCATCCAGTCACACTGTTAGAAGCAACAGCCAACATTTTAGAGCAACTTGCTTGAGACCCCACACAGTGAGGCGTACCAAAAAAAGCATGCAAGGTCTGGAATCCAGAGATGCAACCCTCCGGGCACAGGGTAGAGTGGACAACACGGCTCCTGACTTCTCCAATCGCAACCACAAACCATAACACTAAGAGAAATCGCCATCAAATGCCAAGTTCAGAAACTGTGGGAGTCCTTGCAGATCAGAGCAGGGAATGACCTTGGCAGTGCGGCCCTGAGATCATGAATAGACAAAGACACGATTTCAAAGCAAAAGCAGCATTATGGAATCCATCCTGTGTGCCAGACAGCCACGTCCATTGTTTCCAAAGGTCAGTGGGTTGTAAACTAAATAGCCGGGACTGGAGGAAACAGCGATGTTAGTCATTGTTTATTTTAGCATATTATCTCCCCGCATCTGTGGTCTTCGGTGCATAGACTAAATCCGCTCCTGCTGTTCCGTGGTGTCGATGTCTTCATGCCTTAATGTGGGAAAACACAACAAACCCTTGTCGCTTGACAGCTTCTTTTTTTTAAATTTTATTTATTTATTTATTTATTATTAACGATTTCTGTCTCTTCCCCACCGCCGCCTCCCCTTTCCCTTCCCCTCCCCCAGCCAAGTCCCCCTCCCTCGTCAGCCCAAAGAGCAATCAGGGTTCCCTGCCATGTGGGAAGTCCAAGGACCACCCACCTCCATCCAGGTCTAGTAAGGTGAGCATCCAAACTGCCTAGGCTCCCACAAAGCCAATACCTGCAGTAGGATCAAAAACCCATTGCCATTGTTCTTGAGTTCTCAGTAGTCCTCATTGTCCGCTATGTTCAGCAAGACCGGTTACAGCTTCTTATTTTAAAAGGTAAGTGCTATACAAGTTTGGAAAGCTGAGTGAAGAAGCCTATGAGGAGTTAATCATAGTTAGTTTTTTTTTTAACCTAATGCCCCCCAAAATAGCATCCACTCACTTAATAACCATGATAATGCATAATCCAGCTATATTAAAAATGTCACCTAAGACTGAGCAGAGCATGGTGTTGACGGTGCCCATGACAGCCGTGACCCAGATGCTGTCTAGAAATCCATTCTCCTGAGCTGCTGAGCCACCAGCATTTGTAACTACCCTCATTTTATACCATTGCCCACTATTGTACACCTCTCTGCTAAAGATGTCGGCCCTCCACAGCAGTCTGAAGAAGGCAATAAAGGACACGTTCAAGCCAACCTCCCTCAGAATTAGGAATTAAAGTCAACCGAACATGCCTGTGGTCCTGTCTGAGAGTGATACTGAGATATGACCCCCTTAGGTATCAGCCCATCCCCCATCCTCCGAGCCGAGGAGGCATGGGCATGCTCAGAGAGGCAGTGTCAGCAGCCCACACGTGCATTCCTGCTGCCTGGGGCCTGGCCATCTGCACTTTTCACACAGAATCCTATTGACCCTGGCGACCATGTTTGAGACAGCCAACGTGGGCAGAGGAAGACTGGCTGATCTGCCAGTGTAAGCATCCTAAGGCTCACAAAAGGATGAATACAAAGTCAGTACTTCCCATATAGAGCAAGGATGCCTGAGCACATCTGCCTAAGGCTAACTAGCTCAGGACGAAGCAGAAGGCAGGACTGCAATGCAAAGTAAGGTGGCATGCTGGGTGGGTGACAGTTCATCAGTCGTCCAAGAAGAGGAGGTCCACTAGAAGCACAACCGCAGGCACCCATAGAGCAAGCCTGATTGACAGCTAATTTGCTCAGCCGTGCTAAGCAGACAAACAGATGCCACAAATGAAGCCTGTAGAATTCTGAGTACCTTGGGCCGGGCGGTGGTGGCGCACGCCTTTAATCCCAGCACTCGGGAGACAGAGGCAGGCGGATCTCTGTGAGTTCGAGACCAGCCTGGTCTACAAGAGCAAGTTCCAGGACAGGCTCCAAAACCACAGAGAAACACTGTCTCGCAAAACCAAAAAAAAAAAAAAAAAAAAAAAAAAAGAATTCTGAGTACCTTGGCAAATGCCACCAAGTACTTCAGGCTTATCAAAAATCTCAGGACCTACCAACCCCCTAAAGCCAGCTGAGTTACACAAGAGAAAGAAAATACTTCTTCGAGGAAGAATTTCTCAAGAAATGAGAAGTCTTATGGGGAAACCCAGACACCGAAGCTAGTTTAGCTAAAGCACTGTTTTAACAAAAACAGCAGGGAGAGAACGTTCCAAGTTTAATGAGCTAAGTGTCACACAGCCTGATCAAACTGTCTTCGTGTGCTTGGGGCTGGCATATGGCATCTGTACGATGAAGAGCTGCTGGTCTGGATAGGTGTCTTATACCAGGTTAAAGAGTCATGCCTGCAAAATACTTCTCTCCTGAAGCCCAGACTAAGCCAAACAAATGATGATTTGAAAATGAAGGAACCTCTTTACCCTACGCATGCGTGCTCAAACACACACACACACACATGCTCACACAAAGAGAGATCAGAGAAAAGATATAGGGCATGTTGCCTAAAAGATTAATAATTTTATAACATTAAATTATTATTTGCTATGTTCCATGAAATTTGTGACATCATTACACTAAAAGTTAATAGTTTGGAATCCAAAACTCAAGTTTAGTGGACCATACATTATTTTATCTGGCAATCTAAATTATTATGTAGAAACCTGTATTACAGACTGTATAATTTATGAACTATTTTGGAGATTTTTTTCTACATGTAAGAGATAAAAATGATTGAAAGAGAGATTGAATCTATAGTGTAAACAAGAACTGTACATAAGAAAATGTCATGAAATTCGCTGGGTAGACGTATCCATCTTCTCCAGAAACCAGCCAGAATACTGCACACACTTCCTGAACAGAACCCTACTGTAAGTGAAAATGACCTCACCAATGTATTAATATTGGTGTTTTCCAAGAGTCCTGCTCACATTCCTGTCAAGTCTTTTCATACTTTATAATTCAAAATTGGAGCTGGGCCTGATGGTACAGACCTGGTAATTGGGAGGCTGACAGAGGAGAATTATAAATTCAAGGGTAGCATGGGCAATTTAGCAGACATTATCTCAAAATAAAAAGTAAAAAAGTAGGCTAGGGACACATCTCAGTGGTAGATCACTTACATATCTCCAAAACCATAACAACAACAACAACAAAGATATAGAAATGTAGGGGGGAACTGTACCTAGGTAGGCTTCCATTTACAACTATTCTTTGGGACATCATTGCACGTCATAAGAAATAGTAAAAGTAAGTTGCATTGAAATGCAAAAATAAAACTGTGTCTTAGTTACTCTTCTATACTATGAGGAGATACCATGATCACATCAACTTATAGAGGAAATGGTTTACTGTGGTCCTACAGTTCCAGGGAGATAGAGCCCATGACCATCATGTGGGGGGCAATAGGCAGGCAGGACACTGGAGCAGTAACTGAGAGTTCACATCTCAACCCACAAATATGAGGCAGAAATATAACTGGAAATGGCAGGAGTCTTGAAAACCTCAATCCTGACCCCAGTGACACACCTCCTCCAACACGACCACACCTTCTAATCCCTCCCAAACACTTCCACCATTTGGGAACCAAATATCCAAATGCATGAGCCTATTTGGGCCATTCTCATTCAAGCCAGCACGATCTCATTAGCACTGAATAACTAATCATTTAAGCATTAAAACTATAAAAGCAGGTAGGAGATTCAATCTGATGGCTGGCAGATAAGACCTGCTAGAATCTCCAGGGATAAACTGAAGAAATCAGATAAAAATCTCTAGTCTGACAACAAAGTCAAAGATGGATATTTAAGAAGAACAAAAGAAACACAGATCATCTCTGGAAGATTGGTGCAATCTGAGAGCTCCCTGCACCCAGTGAAAGGGAGGGAGGGACCAGTCCCATGCTTAAGGCAGAGCACCTCTGCAGCTTCTCCCTGCACGCTCGGGAGCAAACATTTTTAAAGCCCCATCGGAAGGAAGGGAAATGCCGACAGGAAAACCTCTCCTCCAGGCACTTGGCAGGAGCAGTAATGAGGCACTACCTTTTTATTTGTTTAATTTTTTTTTAACTTGGAAAGGAAAGGGTTTGTTTTATCTTACAGCTTACAGTGCACTGTAAAAGGAAGCCCAGGCAGGAACTCAAGCAAGAAGGCAGGAATTGAAGCAGGGGCTATGGATGAATGCAGCTTACAGGCTTGCTCAGTTTGCTTGCTTTCCTCCTCCTTCTCCTCCTCCTCCTTCTTCTTATTGAAATGGATTTTTTCATATAATATAATCTTATTACAGTTTCCCCTCCCCCAACTCATTCTCAGTCCTTCCCCATCTCCCTTCCCATCCAGATCCACAGGCTTTCCCTCTCTCATTAGAAAACAAACAGGTAACTAAATAATAATAATAAAGTAAAATAAGTTAAGACAAAAACAAGTCTGAACAGGACAAAACAAATAGAAGAAAAAGAGTGAAAAAACACAGGTAACATATAGATGCAGAGACACACATACATCTGCACATAGAAGAAGCCCATAAAAATGCAAAGCCAGAAGCCATAATATGTACATATTTTAAAAAGCTGGAGCAACAGCAGGATGCCACTTCTGTGGTGGCAGCTGCACAGTCAGTCATTTGGTGTCCTACACTCTCAGGAAGCTTAGAGCAAACATGCAGTACTGTATAGTGACAGCTTAAGAGCAAAACACCTCTAGACTACAGGGAAGGACCCTGACATCAGAACCATGCACAGAAGAGGCACACTGGAAAACCAATCAGAACCCGAGTCTTCAAGGAAACGCAGGTTCTAACCTTGGGAAGGACAGACAGCCTACAGACAGATGCCAGCATCTGTGGCCCCATCTCAACCCCACAAAGGATTCACTCAGAGACAATAGCAGCATTTACAGCTCAACCACAGAAGGAAGGAATTCCCAGACATTTGCTACCTGGTCCACAAAAGGCTGCCTACACATCTGGGAGCCTGGGAAGCAATGTTGAAGAGTTAGGCTGCCACCAGCAAACAGACATTAATCTACATCCAGGAACTGAGCCTCAAAGCCTGAACACCAAACTAGCATGGCATGGGCATGGGAGAGTGGTGTGGACACAAGAAAGCTGGCCTCCTACTGCTCTGGCAACTGCAAGGCTCTGCTCAACTGATGGCTTCTGGCATGGATACAGGCTGAGAAAGACTCATCCTCCCTTGGGGGGCTGCACACTAGGAATTTGAGCATGTTCCAGTGAGTTTACAGACCACAGTTGGACTTGGCTTTGTTGTTGTTGTTGTGAAGGGGTCACAAGGGGAAGGACTAGACATGGGACAAATAGGAGGTGAGCTCAATAGGGGTACATGATGGGAGATTCCCAAATAATCAATTAAAAGAAATTACTAGCACCATGGCAATGCCATTCAGTGAGAGTGAATTAGACTCTCACTAACAAAGAACTCAAAATAGTGATTATGAATGTGTTCAGAAAAATCAAAGAAGACATAAACTCCTAAAAGACTCTAAAGCAATACAAATAGCTGAATGAAATAAGAAAGTCTATGCCTGACAAGAAAATGGAGAGAAATACTAAAAAAAAAATTCTAGAAATGAAAAATTCAGTAAGATAAAATTTAAATTAAGTTTAAATTTAAAAGACCAGGGAGAGGGACTCAAGAGGTGCTCCACAATTAAGAGCAACTGGCTGCTCTTCCAGAAGTCCTGGTTCAATTACCACCACCCACGTGGCAGCTCTCAACTGATTGTAATTTCAGTCCCAAGGGCTCTGAAGCCCTCTTCTGGCCTCTGCAGAAATGAGGCATGCATTCAGGTAAAACCCTCCTACACATAAAATTAAATATGTATATTTAAAAGCTTGGAAGAAAGTCTAACCAAGAGAATGAAGGACAGAATATCAGGACCTGGAGCAAGGGAAAGGAATTAGAATACTCATGTGATGGCATAGTAAGGAAGAAGGCACAAAGAGGACATTTCAGATCTGTGTGATGAGATAAAAAGACCAAGTCTATGCATCATGGGCATAAAAGCAGGACTTCATGTTAGAACCATAAATATTTTCAATAAAATCACATCAGAATTTTCCCCCAATCTCGAAAAGAGGTATCCATCTGACTACAGGAGGACATTAAGAAAAAAAAAAAAAAAAAAACAGAACTTACCCACATGGCAATATACTGAAAGCATTAAAAATATTAAAGAACACCGGGTGATGGTGGCGCACGCCTTTAATCCCAGCACTCGGGAGGCAGAGGCAGGCGGATCTCTGTGAGTTCAAGACCAGCCTGGTCTACAGAGCTAGTTCCAGGACAGGCTCCAAAGCCACAGAGAAACCCTGTCTCGAAAAACGAAAAACAAACAAACAAACAAAAATATTAAAGAAAATTACACGGAAATGTTCCAAAGAGAAATGCCAAGTCACAAATATAAAACAGTGTAAGACTCAACAGAAACTTTAAAAGTTAGGAAATCTTGGAGTGATATACTCAAGCTCTGAAACACAACTTCCAACCAAGACTGGTAAGACACGTAGCAAAACTATCCATCACAATTAAAGGAGAAAGAAATGTTTTTCATAATAAAACAAGATAAAGGAATCTATGACCACAAAACCAGCTCTACAGAAGATATTTGAAGAACCCTTCAGACTGAAGTCATAGACAAACACAATCAAGAAGCTACAAAACACACACACACACACACACACACACACACACTAGAACAGTAGCTAAACAGTAAGGAATTGGAAAACACTAAGCACAACAAAATCAGAGGAATTAATGCAAGTCTTTCAATAGCTCTGAATATTAAGTATCTAACTCTCCGATCAAAAGACACAGATTAGCCTCCAAGAAATGCACTTCACTTTCCAAAACAAACACAGTCCTAGGATAAAAATAAGGAAAAAAGTATCTAAGCAAATAGAATTAGGAAACGAGGTGTCATTGTTTCAGTGTTTGACAAAATAGAGTTCAAATGAAAATTAGTCAAAAGAGATAAAGGTCATTTCATGGTGATTAAAAGAACAATCATGAAGAGGACATACAATTCTAAACATATGATAAAATACATACTCTCAGATGTAAAGACACAGATTAACACCCACACAATAGTAGGTGAATTCAGTACTCCACTCTCACCAATATAAGCTCATTCCATCATCAACAAACAGAGAAACATTTGAACTAAATGACAATTTGATCCCAGAAGCTTAACAGATATCTCCAGGACAGTTTATCTAAACCCTGGAGAATACACATTCTTCTCAGCAGTCCATGGAACTTTCTCTAAAATATATCATCTAATAGGACACAAAGCAAATCTTAGCAACTATAGAAAAACTGAGGAATTTCTTGTTTTCTATATGACCACAATAGAATAAAAAAAAAAACAACAAAGTAACCAAAGTAACTACAAAATATACACAAACTCAAAGAAATTGAAAAATACACTATTGGATGATGGATAGATCACTCAAAAGTGTTCAAAAACTAATTTTAAAATAAGCTAAAATCCTATAAAAATTAAAATACCAAAAGCCCTGAGATACAGTAAAAGTAACGCTAAGTGGGAAGCTGAGTGGAAATTCCTACAGTTAAAAAAATCAGACAAAACTCAAATAAGTAACTTGAAAAATCGAGAATAAACCCTCTCAAAACCAGCATGATGCGGGATTCCCCTCTGTATGCTATAACCCATTGGTTAATGAATAAAGCTGTTTTGGCCTACCAGCAGGGCAGAAAGAGCTAGGTGGGAAAACTAAACTGAATGCTGGGAAAAAGGAGGTAGAATGAAAGAGATGACATGTAGCCACAAAAGGAGAAAGATGCCTGCAGGAGCCTGCCGTAAACTTGCCAGTAAGCCACGACCTAGTGGTGATGCACAGATTAATAGAGATGGGTTAATTTGAGAGATAAGAGCTACCTAGCAGTTTGCCTAAGTGATTGGCCAAGCAGTGTTTTAATTAATACAGTTTCTGTGTGATTATTTCACGTCTGGACAGCCAAGATTAAATAAGCAGTCTCCACCTACACCAACAGACAGAAATCCTTAGATAACAGGGCAAAAGGTAATGAACCAGAAATTAAACTTTTAAAAAACATTTGATAAAACACAGAACTGGATTTTTGAAAAAATGAAAAAAAACCCACAAACCCTTAACCACAGTAAGCAAGAGATGGAACATCCAAGTTAAAGTCTGAAGTGAAAAGGAAAACATTACAACAGTGAAATCCAGACAATTACAAAGACACACCTTGAGGACATAGACTACTAAAGCAGAAAATCTAAATCAAATGGGTGAATATTTAGGTTCATCTGACTAACAAAACTAAACCAAGATGAGATCAACATTTCAAGCAGATATACAACAAGCAGCATTGATATAAGAATAATAAAAAAATCCCAATAACATAAAGGCATAACAGTGGACTCACTGTTGAATTCCACCAAACCTCTAAAGAAGAACACTGGTGAGTCTCAAATTATTCCACAAAACAGAAAGGGCATTTATTACCCTAATACCAAACACAGATAAAGACCAAAAAAAAAAAATACATGATCTTCCTAATGAATATAGATGCAGAAATCCTTAGT
Source organism: Alexandromys fortis (assembly GCF_014885135.2). NCBI lineage: Eukaryota > Metazoa > Chordata > Mammalia > Rodentia > Cricetidae > Alexandromys > Alexandromys fortis. The sequence goes on along the minus strand of NW_026067979.1, from coordinate 4,516,547 downwards.
ACAATCCTTGCAAACCAAATTCAAGAACATTGAACAACATTTCATTCATTATGATCATATTGGAACCATGCCAGAGACACAGGCATGGTTCAGCACAAACAAATACAAAAATTTAATATTAATAAGCTATAGAAATAGATTCAAGAATAGAAATCACATGATCTTCTCAACAGGTACATATAAGATTTTTTAAACAATTTTATCTCACTGTCATAAAAACCCTGCAGGGACTAGGACTAGAGAAAGTGATCTCAGCAAAATAAATTCTATATCCATCAAACCTATCGCTAGCATTCTATTAAATGGCGAAAAAAATCAAAGTATTTCTGCCAAAATGAGCAACAAGATAAGGTATACATCTTTTCACTTTTAGACAGTGTAGTGCTTCAATTTATAGCTAAACAATAAGAGAATGAAAAAAAGAGATGCAATTTGGAAAGAAAGAAATCAAAGAACGCTTATCTACAGATAGGAAAATTTTATATATACCCTCAAAGGCTCCACCAGAAGACTCCTGATCTAATAAACACATTCAGCGACGTGGAATGCTATAACACTAGTACACACACAAAAAAAAAAAACAATGCCTTCCTATAAACTAGTTACAAGAGTGCTGAGATAAAAATCAGAGAAACAATCAACAGCCTTCCTCCTAAATATAAGAAATAAGAAAGCCAAGAAAGAAATCCAATGACCAACCTTACTCAAACTGTCTTGAAAAACACCTTAAAACAAATGGGACATCTATCTCATACCCCATTCTCCCAAGGTTCGGGAATCATTGAAGAGGGTAGAAGAAAATTGGTAAGAACTAGGGAGGTAGATGAACACAGTAAACAGTGTCCTCCAATAGAAATGAACTGTAAGTGGTTATGATAGCATGCACAAGACAATGACACTCAAAATCCCAGCATGGAGGAAGGAAGTGATTAGGAAACCTAACCCCAACTGAGTAAGTATTGTCAACTAATGGGCACTCAAGAGGAAGACTGACTCAATTCTTCCTTCAAGGATGATGCCCTGAGAGATGACCATTATGCAGTAGATGGCCCTATGCTCACATACATACTGGCAGCAGTAAGTGGGCTCAATGGATCCATACATGAATTATGAGGGAATACTAGTATGAAGGGTAAGGGAGGAGCTGGAGTTTGCTTAAACGAAACAGTACACACACATATGAAATTTTTAAATAATTAAAAATACCTTGAAATAAACCTAATCAAGGCAGTAAAAGACTTCTATTATGACAACCTTGAAACATGAAAGAAACTGAAGACAAACAGAAGATCAAAAGCATTCCATTACTGATGGATTAGAAGAGTTAAATTGTGAAAATCACTTTATACGACCATGAGCGATCTGCAAATTCAATTCAGTCCTCATCAAAATCCCAGTGCCTTTCCTTACAGAAATGGAAAAGAAAATCTTAAAATTCATAGGGAAGAACAGGAGTCTCAAATAGTCTTCAGTCAAATAAAAAATGTGGCTACGTATGAACAATGGCAATGGGTTTTTGATCCTACTGCACGTATTGGCTTTGTGGGAGCCTAGGCAGTTTGGATACTCACCTTACTAGACCTGGATGGAGGTGGGTGGTCCTTGGACTTCCCACAGGGCAGGGAACCCTGATTGCTCTTTGGGCTGACGAGGGAGGGGGACT
>NW_026067979.1:4479081-4513590 GCF_014885135.2 Alexandromys fortis | reverse complement strand
CTGCACCTATTGGCTTTGTGGGAGCCTAGGCAGTTTGGATGCTCACCTTACTAGACCTGGATGGAGGTGGGTGGTCCTTGGACTTCCCATAGGGCAGGGAACCCTGATTGCTCTTTGGGCTGACATGGGAGGGGGGAGGGGGAGGGAAAGGGGAGGCGGCAGTGGGGAAGAGACAGAAATCTTAAATAAATAAATAAATAAATAAATAAATAAATAAAGTAAAAAAAAAAAGAAAGACACATGTAGGGGGCATAGCTGTCTTTGTGCTCACAGACATGCACCAGGGGGACCTGGAATATTAAGCACACAGAGTTGTTCCTTCAAGGGAAGGAATGCAAAACCCACTTTCTGTCCAAATCTGCTCTAGCCTGCAACCTTTCCATTAACTGTGTGGCTAGTGACTGTTTTGGTCCTGGATACTCCTTCAGATTCTTATCATAAATTTTTTTCAGTCAATTGTAAAGCTGTTTTTTTTTTTTTCTCTGTCAATCTATAGAATCTATTTTTAGGTACTTTACAAGGAGTTTTGATGTCACACATTTGATCTGTATTTAGCTCTCTTTGTTCCTCGAGGAGATTGATGTTTGCTTCGTTGTACAGGTGGGATTGAAGTCATCATTGCCTGAATAAATTCCAACAAACTGTACCATGCTTAACTATGCAAAGAACCACTTGGTGTCAGACTCCCAAAGTTTGAACCGACACCAGCCATTGAGTCATGTTGTGACAAACTTCCTTCTTGTCTCTTGTGCCTTGTAACTCTACTGTCTGCAAAGGGAGCAGAGACTCCTACAGACATTTAGTATATATTTTCTTTTATTTATGATTATAGATATTATATACATAAATTTGTATAGGTCTATACGATGCAAATGTAGAAACAACAGTGTAGAAGAGAACTAATAGGATGGATAAAAAAGAGAGGGATGTATTAAGGTGGGAGATGAGGTAGACTTATGTGGTTATGGTGGGAAATGGAGTACACCTATACAGCAGTTTGAAGGAGAATGAACCTATAAATTCATATATTTGAATACTTAGTCCTTAGCTGATGAAACTTTTTTGGAGAAAGCAAGTCCCTGGGGACAGCCTTGAGGTCTCCAAAGCCAACACCATTCCCAGCATGCTCTCTGCTTCCTGTTTGGGAATCCAGAGGTGATCTCTCAGAAGCAATGCAGCCCTCACCATCCTGCCATCATTCTGCTATCAAACACTCTAACCCTCTAGAACCATAGCCCAATTAAACGCTTTAGAAGTTGCCTTGGTCATGCTGATGTATCACAGCAATAGAAAAGTAACTATCATAACCTGGTACCTGTACACATCAACTCCAACTCCACGATGATACCTCAATTAGACCTGATTCTTAAGTTTAACATTTGAGATCTCCATAACATAATCTTAGAAGACACTACTAAATGCAAGATAAACAGAGCCCATCACTAAATAGAAAGCAGGTAACATTCGATGGAGTGTCTCCCAAGGCATGTTCCTCTCCACTTTGCTATAACACAGCCCATCTCAGAGAAAATTGCAAACATTTGGTGAGTAACATGAAGGTTCCCTCTCCCCCTTCTGTCTTTTATTTGAGTTTAACCAACCCTCACCTTCTAGCAGAAAACAAGTCCAGCTGACTTACAGTGTACACAGACGCTCACGGGGCACTCTGAACAGACTTGGAGGACACTCAGTCGTTGTTAGAGGGGAACTAGTTTCACAAAGCTCGGTCTATATTTCACTGACCTGGCAATACTTAGAAAGCAGCCATTGTAGGCCTTTGTTTAAAGGAACCTTATTTAAGACTTGTTGTTGATTCAATAACATCATTTGGCTCATAGCATTGTTATGCAAGCTGAAGACAAAGGCAAATCATAGCCTACTTATACCCAGGAGCAATGGATGGCAGTACCTTATGTGGGGGGTCATCTTAAAAAAATGAAATTATCTAAAAAGTACAACAGTGTGAAAAATGTGGGATTTAAGAAAATAGGGTTTCACCTTTTAGCCACCTCAACAATACCAAAACATAAATACCACAAATATTTTTAATTTCTCAGGCCAGTGTTCCTTCCTTCCTTCCTTCCACTTAGCCAGACCCCCATTTCCCAGCAAAAGCATCAGACAACTCAAATTTCTGTGGTCACACCTGGAAGTGACTCTGAGGACACTTTGGATATTGATTTGAAAGTTGCAATCTATATTTAGCAGCGAGATGAATTCACAAATTCAGAATCTGTGAATAATGATAATTTAGCTGTATTTAGACTTCAAAGTGTCTTCTATAGTTAAACATAATAACCCTAAGGTCACTCACTGCCCAGTGAATATGTAGATTATGATGGCTGCTTCTATTTCCTTTTTGTTGTTGTTGACGTTTTAGTTCCCAACATGTTAGTTGGAAAATGTAGATGTCTCAAACATATTAGTCAGACACTGAACAAACACATTGCACCCAGCTCCAATAATTAACATATTCTCATCTTCCCATGCTAAATTGTCACGTAGATGAATGTACAGGGTTTTGTGCATTCATTTGTGTCAGAATATTATACACAACACCAAAAAGTGAGCAAATCTCTGAACCACAAATATTTTTAAATTTCCCAGGCAACCACTCACCAATCACTCATCCTCCCAACTAGCCAGCCTCTCCTTTCCCAGCACAAAGCTCTACCACACCCAGTTTTCAGAGGCTCGGCTCCTCATTCCCTGCAGTCCATGTGCAGCCCATACAAAGCCTCTGTAAAAGCCGCGGCTGCTGAATATTTGATGACTAGCATATGCTGCAGTGATGGACCGACCCCTGCCATTTGCAGCCCCCGCAGCACCTTGGCACTGTTCTGGGTTTGATAGGATGGACCAGCCAAGTGTTGGAAAGCACTGTTTTCGTGAAAGGGCTGATAGTGCAACTTTCCTTCCTGATCATGCCTAGCTGTCCCAGGAGTCTGGCAATAAATAAATAACTAGCCGGTAGTAGAAACAACTAGCAAATCACCAAGGAAAGAGGGGAGCATAAGGTAGCATGCAGCAGCAAAGCAGGTGACCCCCACCCTGCTGGTTCTGATCAGAGTCTGCTCTGGCTCACCTCTGCTTGCTTATTCAGCCTCTAAGGCCCCAAGAGCCAGACCTGGCCTCCTTCTAGCTTTCAGTACATGAGGAGACAGCTATGGCTCATCTCAACCATTGGTCCTATGTGGACCAAATACTCCATGGAGATCAATGCAGTCAGCCCCCTCCCAGACACTGGCCCGCAACAGGATCTGCTGCACTAATCCGGCCATGATGATGTGTGAACTGAAGGGCAAACGCTCAAGGAGAATGAAGAGGGTGGGAAGGAAGAGTCTTCCGAGGAAGGCAAAAGGAAGCTCCCATGGCGACGTTTGAGAAGCAGCGCAAGGGGCCTTGAGGAAGGTAAAGAGGATTCTGCAAAGGGTATTAGACACAGGTAGGCATCTTCTTTCAGAAATTGTTTATCACTAACATATATTCCTAAAACACTATGCTATTTTCTGCATAGCCCAATCACCTTATGGTTGAACTCCTTACTATCCTAGGTCATGCAGTTCTAAGCTAGAACATTCATCTTTGGTCAGCATAACAAGAGTCAGAACTCAGTCTTCACTTATCCTCTGGGTAAGACTCTGTGTCGAGTACAATCTGTATTGTTGTGCCTTCCTGACAGAGTTCCCAGGAGTTCCCAGGAGTCCCCTACTACTGTTTGCCCTTGGCATCAGAAGATGGATTGTTAGCATGTAAGAGCTACTAAACTACCAATCTAACCATGAAAAGAGACCCCTCAAGACATAGAGTTGGAAATGGATGCTTTAATACGCATATGTTCAGGACCAGAAATTGAAGGGAAGCCAGTACAGAGACAGGGGAAGTAATGTAGAATAAGAATTTAGGGGGTTACTAAGTATGGCATTAGTGCCAGATGATCGATCTCACAGAACATTCTAGGGTGGAACCATACAGAGTCGTCCCAGGACTTGGTAAGGGGATAAGATGGAACCTACAGTGACCACTCACGGAGATAGAAGCCATATTCACAAGCAGAAAGGGAGAGCCTGAGGTGAGGTGGACCCTTCCAGCTGAAACGCACACTCAGAGGAGCCTTCTGCTGCCAATGCCCCAGGCAGAGAGCCAATGCCTGCTTCATGATTGGTGAAGGATCTGGGCAAGCATACAGCAAGAGTAAGGACATTCGCACTGATATCCGGAGAAGAATTTGTCCAGCTCCCCTTGCATTCAAACAGTTTTCGTTTTTCAAATAACACGTGTCCCCAGGAATGCTGTGACAAAGGTGAAAAGGTTGATATTTGATAGTGACAGTCGTTTATACATTCCGAAGGAGCCCATATTAAGAGCTGGACAGACTTTATGGAAGACAGAAAGAAAGACAACCCAAAGACTAAAGCCTGCATGTAGTCCTAAATGCATATTCCCACACTTGGGTCTTGTTCCTGTGAGGTCTGGGACCCTGGAATGGAATCTGAATTCTCATGAGTGTACAGATGTTACAATTTGGATTAGTGTCCTTAAGGGCTTGCCTGTTGAAAGCATAGTTTCTGGTCCACAGCACTATCTGGAGATGGTGGAAACTTTAACAAGCAGGGATCTAGTCCAGGGACCACAGACCTTCTTGTTCCTCTCCCCTCCCTGCTTTCATTACTGAGCACTTTCTTCTACCATAGTCTCTCACCAAATGCTGCATCATCCCAGGGCCAAAAGAAACAAAGCCAGCCAACCCTGGACCGAAACCTCTGAAACCACGAGCCAAGATAAACCTTTACAGATTATAAGTTGATTATCTCCGCTGGGTATTTCATCACAGTGGCAGAAAGCTGACTGCCATGACAAATCCTAACAGAAGCCATTGTGACGGATGTCACACGCCACCTTTGAAGATGTGATAGCCCTCGCTCTAGGCTACCAGAGGCTACTATGATGACCTGCTCTCAAATACTTGACAGTACATAGCGTTGGCAAACCCAAGTGTAGAAAATGAATATAAGCAAAATTAAGAACTGGATGCAGGAAAGAAGAGAAGGAGTCTTGCCACAGATCGAAAGAACGGTGGCTCCACTACCAAGTCATTTGCACAACACACTTCAGATGCTCAACACCCAATGAGCCAAAGTAAAAAAAAACAAATACACGCTTTATACCAGCATCTGTTCCTGCTTAATACCGACAACTTCTACAAAACAGCTGTTTAGAGTTCAATCATTGTCTACTTCGGTGTTCTAATGTAAGAAGAGGGCACACATAATGTCTGCACTTCTACTGTTACTTTTTTTTATAGAGAAGCATACAGTAGGGTAAGGAAGTAGCTACTGAATCTCTGTCACTGCACTGTTGATATTAGAAGCACTCCTCAGTGAAACAACTTTTTAGACTGTCAGTTCGGGGCATTATTCGTTGGCTCTGTAAAGGTAAGGACTAGGGACGGACTGTGTAGAATACTTGCCTGGGTTCTAGCAAGCACCTCGTCACCTGCTTGTCTTGTGATTATAGTTAACCTAGTCTGAAAGTTCAGTGTAAGGTTTTATCTTGAGAGGTTATATCACATACCTCTGTCCAAGTCTAGGGACATGGATGTGTTAAAGAGATTGCACAATTAACACATCCATCCTGGCTAATGAACAAATTCAAACTTAGTCTTTTTGTAGGCTTCAAAGCAAGCTACTTTCAAAGCTGAGAAAAAAAAAAAGAGGAAAAAAGGTATGTAGTAAATCACCTCCACTAGCATATTCTTAAAGGGACAATGAGTTTTTTTTCTTTCTTTTTTTAATTTATTTATTTATTAAAGATTTCTGCCTCCTCCCCGCCACAGCCTCCCATTTCCCTCCCCCCTCCTGAGTTTTTTAAGTCAGAGGAGAGCCACAGTTCCTTCCTTGGTTTAGACTGGAAGTGTCCTTCCCCCACCACCAAAGGCTATTGAGAGGTGATTATGGGCTAACTCTGTCAACAGGGAACTGGGAGGTGGGATCCAGTTGGAGGAAGTAGTCACTGGGAGCACTGTCTTTGTAGTTTACATCTTAAAGTGCCCTGCCCTGCTGAACTCCAAGAGATAGGTATCTTTCTCCACCTTAGCATTCACCATGTGAGGCTCTGTCTTACTCTGGGCACAAAGCACTGATGACAAAAGACTCGCGAACAAAAAAACAAACAAAAAAAAACCAGAAATCGTGAGGCAAAAGAAAGCTTTCCTCTTTTAAAGCATTTCTCTCAGGTATCTGGCCACGGCAGACCAAGAGACTTATCTACAGCTCTTTTTGCATCTTCTGAGCACACATCACAGCCCCTGGCTCATAGTCACCTGTGAAGCTGTGTCTTACCAACTCTATCTAGGAACACGTCAAGCACTCAGTAGACATAGAAGGCAGAAAGCTGAAAATGTCAGTAGCTTGCCCAACGGTGCAGAGCCAACAGGTGACAGAGCTGTGTCCTGCTCACCATTGCACGCTGAGTGGGCCCCACGACGCCTGACCAGGGACTATAGGAAATGTCTATCGATAGCTAATGCAGGGTAATTTGAAGGACAGATCAACAAACTGAAATCCCTTCAAATGAATAATACCTTGTAATCGAAATGGCAGGTTTTTCATAGACACCATTTGAGCCAAAGAAATGTTTGGGGCTCTCGGAATCTTTTCTGTAGTCACACAATAACCTGCTATTTCCTGAACCAAGAATTATTTGCCTAAAAGCCACTCCAATTTCCTGCATGCTAAATTCACAATAACAGTGAGATAATAACCTGCCCCATTCTACAAAATTGCAGAAAACCTAAACATCCCATAATTGATTTTGAAAATGGAGACATGAACTTCCTAGTTTAGTTAGCATTTCTTTTGGTGGTGAGCTGATCTTATCGGCAATGAAACACCAAGTAATTTATCCAATTAAATATTTCCTTGCGTTTTGCTTTATTATGACATACGAAAACATTGTAATAATAAGGCTAATGTTCTTAAGACTATTTATAACAAAAACCAGATGCAGGAGTGTTTTAAAATATCTGCTACTATTTCCGTTCTGATGTCTAAACACGGCTTTACAAGTTACAGACCTCTTTGCCTCTTTAAGTAGGGAAACTGAACACCATTTTTCTTGTTTTCAGGGTGCTGCTAGTATTCTGGATAAGTGTAGCCTGGGCCAGAACCTTTGAATAAGATATTTTTGGAGTATGTGTTGGGGGGAATAATTTATAAGAGTAGCGCAACTTCCTACTGAAGTAGGGCTCCTATTCGGGGTTACATTAGTTAGTATTGCTTTTCTTCTTGATCATTCTAAGATAACTCTGGCAAAAGTTTACAAGTGTTAACCAGAACTGCTGTGAATTTTACCTGCTCATGGTTGCTAACAGAACACAACAAAGCCCATTCTTTTCTACCCCTCTGAAACCCTGCCTTCCAAGATGCTGCAAGAGATCCCACCCAGAAGAGAAAATATTGATTAAAAATGCTATAGTGTGAATGCGAGTAAATGAATCAGAGGAACTGCTGTCTTGGTCCAAACTAAAATAAATGCGATTTATTCAAAAAAGAAAAGCGATTTAGAATTATTCCAAATGAGAATGTAAACAAAATGCCTCAAACCACATATTTAAAACAACAACAGCAAAAAAAAAAAAAAAAAAAACCCTCTTCAGGTAAAACCTGCATAAACGGGCACTGCACAGTTCTTGTGTTATTCCCTTGGCAACTTTACTGGCATTGGCAAAGAACTAGGTTACTCAAGTCCCTGTAAGGCACCCGAAATCCCTGTATGTCATCCACCCCTGGGCATGAGGTTCTTATCGAAAGGTTTCAGGTGTGGGGTTCATCATCCTTTGGGTAAGAGTTATTAATGGTGTAGACAGACAGACAAACAGCATGGCAGGGCTCTGAGGCGAGTTGATGCCCACCCATGTGGCAGGGATAGGCTTCCTTTTTAGAAGTTTCCTAGGGAGAGGGGTTCATGTCTGTAGCCAGCCGGTCTCTGATTCCATGCTATCAGCATGGGGCAGGGGTACTGCCCTCCAGGGAAGCAAATGATGCTAGTGTGTGAACTAGAGGATAGAGGAAAGTGAGGAGGGGAGCACATTTGGTCCAGATGAACCCAGTTTACAGACAGCAAGATGACGTCATTAGTCCTCTGATGTCTTAGTGTCTGGTTAACTTGAATTCTGTAAACTTCCTTGGGGAAGGATCAGGGATCCAAACGTTCTTCAGGGATCCTTGAGATTCTGTTAGAGGACCAAAGACTCAGAGATAGGCTCTCGGTAGTTCTCATTTCTTTTTTTTTTTTTTTTTGTGCTGTTTTTTTTATTGTGTTTTCAATGGAGAAATACATCATCTGTTTACAAAATAGCTCTTGAAAAATACAAGGAGTACAGATACTATAAAACAAAGCAAACTCCAGTCATGAGACACTACTTACATCATGCGAAAGCAACAGTCTGGTCTCCAGGTTATGAAAACTAGAATTAAAAGTCACTATACAGAAAAGATCCACGTCTCCAGCCTGGTGAAACTTGGATGCAGTTACATGGAACGTTTATTAAACTGAATTTTTCCCAGTGTGTAAACAAAACGACAAGACTAAATCTGTGCCTGGTGATGTCAATCTAACTCTGAAGCTACACACACGGACACCATTACACGTCACCTGTTAGCAGACCATCTTCTTTACTCAAGTGGTAGAGGAAGGGCAAGGTGACTGCAGAGCAAGAGGTGGAGAGTAGAAATACTGTATATAAACAATGTAAGTGGTAAAAAGAAAGCCTTAATTAATACATAGCTTCACAGCTATGGTTATAGTGAGAGAGAAAGGCTGCAAGAGATGGGCGTGGCCAGTTTAGCCCCTGGTCCCAAGCCTAACACAAATCCCCACGCTGTTACAATGAGTAGGATCTTGCTCAAGAAGACTACCTTGTTCTTAGAAATACCTTCAGTAATGGCCAGCACTGTGTGTGACATCCCCACCTGATACATGAATTCATCACATGATGCTTTTAAGATGGTCTTGCAGCAGAAACCAGCTAATGCTGTCTAGGACACGATGCTTCCTTCATCTGAAAGCATCTCTTTTCAACAGACCCCAAAAGATAAACGAATCTCCTTCAAAAAGGATGAATAAAAGCCATCCATCACTTCAGACAGTGAGAACACATGTGAACAAAATGACTTACTGGAGAGCTAAGCAAGCAGACGTCAATTTCCAACGTACTGCAAATAGCACACTGCAGGTGGATGTGTGTCTCCTTCCCCGGACTGTGGGCGCGCACATTGCCGGCAGCACTAGAACCATCACTTAGTAATCAAGAGTGTCTGACATACAGCAATTGGCGATGACAGTTGCCCAAGTCACTAATGTCCTTCAGGAGAACACCTGTCTGTCCACAGGAAAATATGAGCTGGACCTTAAGGACAGTGCTTGCCTTTTGTAGTTCTAGAATTAACGAGTGCCTCAGATGCTGCCTAGTCACCTGGACATCCCACCTGGCAACTTGTGAAATCACAGGTATCCACCTGCACAAGCATCGTGACGATCATACGCTTGTCGTGTGTATCAGCACTGTGACTCTCCCTCAGGTCAACATCAAACTGCCTCCCTCCCAAGGAGCAGTAACCTCCAGACACGGCGTTGGACTTAGCATTCTGTCCTTTTCCTTTTGAAATCCACATGGCTCATTTAATAACCAGTTTTATCCCCATCCACTCCAAATGCTACCAGAGCCAGATTTATCTCACAGGGACAGCGGTTGGCCATGACAGTTTTCATTCCCTCGTCTCTGGACAAGTGCCAAGGGGTACCCCGAAATCACCTTAGAAAAGTAACAGCATAGCTGGGGTTAAGTAGGCAGTTCCCCAAAAAGCAGTTACACTGAAAGCTAGCATTCAGCCAGCGACATGAAACCCAGGGTGTGAAGAGGCCGCTCCAGTGAAATACCGCTCTTTCTTCACCTCTTTAGTCTCCACAAAATTCAACACAGCGCCTGGTGAAGGACAGTCTCTTGATTAACATCTGCTGAAAGGCAAAGCCGGCCTCACTTAATGTGATGTGTTGTCTTATGTAATGTACACATATGTCACCAGCCCACATCAATATCTGTTACGGCCCCCTTAAATAGACTCATAGTGTCTTTCCAGACCTGCGTGCTCAGAGCCAAACAAGCTATCAGCCAAAAGGCTCCACTAACTGACCAGGCATCCTTCTTTCAAGACCCCGGAGGACTTAGCCCTGCCTAAGGCATGAGTCAGACACCATAGAGGCCAATAGTCAGACGGTGCACACAGTGTACTGGGCCTGCTGCCAACCCACCTAGAACCAGCCTTCACCTGCAATATAGATCTGTAAGAATTATACGGGTTTTAGCTTATTTATTTTATCTCATGTGCATGACTATTTTGCCTACCTGCATATATGTGAACTGTTTATTTGCCTGGTGCCCTCAACAGTCAGAAGAGGGTATCAGATCTCCTGGAACTCAAGTTGTAGATAGTTGTGACCCACTATGAGGGCACTGGGAATTGAACCCAGGGCCTTTGTGAGAATGAGTGCCCTAAGTGGCTGGACCTTCTCTCCAGTACCATGGAAGAATATTTTTAATGAAATAATATATCATTTAAGGGTTCATTGTGAGAATTAAATGAACTGATGCATACAAATAAAGGGTGTGCTTACTACACAGTGCTAATGGTTCTCTATTAACAGGCCAGTTAGCCTAAATACTATTAGATATCTAGGAGCCAAACATTAAAGACCTCATAAATCGCTTAACTCTTTGCTGTTATTTACAGAGAACTAAGATAGTCTTCCAGTGAAGACTAGCAAACGAGAAGGATTTCTCCATGACAGATGTTTGGATCCAGCATTACTCTGACATTGTTACAGGTACCGCTGAACTTCAAAATACTGAGTTTATTGAGCACCTGAGCTGCCTTCTTTCAACCCAGATATGCTTTAGCACATATCTTCCATCTGAAAAAAAAATGCCAGCCGCGTTGACCAGTACATTGTCCTTGGAATGTACAGCATAAGAAACCTATTGTGTGCCTGCATGAAGGACTCAGAGCCTCCTAAATCTGAAACACTGGGCCATGTGTTACTAACTATTAATTAATTACACACTATTAAAGAATTTAATGGAGGCCTGTCTCAATCCTTAACCCAAAGCACTCTGTTTATGAACAGCAAGAAAGGCCTCATTTCCTTTCCTCCAGTATTGCATGCTTAAATAAAATGCCCATCATTGTAATTGGACACATAAAACATTTTAGCAGACTTGATGTCTTCAATTACTCATGACTGTCTGATTCTAATTAAATTGAAAACAGCAGTCCTATGGCCTGCCGTAGCCCAAGCTTCTGTTTCCAGAGGACCCGTGCATGCAATAAACTATTGTACAGCTTTTCTGTTACAAAGTTTATGGAGGAGAGTAATTATGTTCCTAAATGTTTCTTGAGCAGCAGACAGTGAGGTAAATTCATTCATTCTATAAGCATTGTTTGTTGCCTATAGTCCAGGCACAATAGTAAACATATCAGTGTATCCATGCTGTCATGATGTTTATGCAAAAGAGGCAAAACACTACTCAACCTAGGATGAGACCTTCATGCCTAATGCTTTCTCAGTCTCCAGTGAACTTAATGGCAAAAGGTGTTTATTTGCAACCTGCGGTTTTTCACTTAGTGGATGATACAAAAATAAAGTCGGAGAAGCTGGAAGAGTTTGCTATAGGGAAAAGGGCTTCAATGAGAAGACCCCAAGAACATGCAGGATGCACCTAGATGGTAAGGAGCTGCTGTTTGCGAAACCCAGAGTGAGAACACAGTATCAACAGAAGTGGCTTGTAGCCACAGAGGGAAACAGCTGTGCACTCGCTGTCTCGGTGTATGCTGAGTGCCTAGGACCAAGTATCCAAGCCCAGGAAATGTATAAAGAGACCTATTCGGCTCTGCCCCTAGTGGCTGGAAAGTCAAGACCATGTTTCTCATAGCTGCACAGGATCTGGTGGCTACCTTTTCGGGGCATCACATGGCAAGAGAGAAGGACCTGCACACCAGATCAGAACCATCCTTCTCCTCTGGAGCAGCTAGGAATGGTGAGACCTGCCCCCACCTCACGACCTCATCCAATCCTAATCACCTCCATACATCAACAACACGTGAATTTGGAGATTAAGTTTTCAGTGCATGAACTTTGGTGAATACAATTAAACTGTAGCAATCACAGTGGTAGTTTGAAGATGTTCTGTGTGTCTTTGGGGAGAGGTAAGGATTATAGAGGTAGGGGATAAATATGAATTATCCTCCTGGAACTAAATGACTTTGCCCAAAAGAAAAATTAAAAGTAGTTAGCATTGGACCAAAGAGCCCAAAGAGACTGATGTGCAATGTAGGCTTTACCCGGATACTACCCATGGTCACATACAGGGAGATGGTACAGCCACGGCAGGAGCAGACCAGGCAGATATGAGCAAGAGGATGAAGATCTTGACAGAGATAAACTTCTCAAACACTGGTGTTGTTCTGGTTTCTACAGGCAATGGTACACATGGAAAGTGACCTAGTTTAAAATAATATTCATAATTTTAATTTCTACACTGAGTGGTCTAAGGAATGTTGGAGTGCTCAAGTCTCCAGGGAAGTTGCTACTGCCAGCAACTCTGCAAAATGCTTAGAGCTTCACCCAGGCACGGGGAAGTCTCAGCCCATAGAGGGATACTGAGGAACCATCCAGAGAAAAAGATATAAATGCACATCTAGGGTTTCCAAGTCCAAGTATTACCATGGTGGAACCAATACCTTCATGGGATGGATAAAAATTAAGACTGGTTCACAGCATGGCAAATGAAAGCGGGAATAACACAAGACAGCTTTGTTAGGGAAGTGAGGAAAGAGGCTTCTAAGCATGTGGCAATTGAAATGAATCTATGTACGAAAAATGGCCATAATTCAAAATCCAGAGAAATGCATTACAGGCAGAGAGAACTATACAGCACAGCACAATAGCCATTTGTGCCACAGTAAGAAAATAACTGAAACTATGCAATTTATAAAAACACTTCCCACAGGGCAGGGAACCCTGATTGCTCTTTGGGCTGACGAGGGAGGGGGACTTGATTGGGGGAGGGGGAGGGAAGTGGGAGGCGGTGGCGGGGAAGAGACAGAAATCTTTAATAAATAAANTGGGGGAGGGGGAGGGAAGTGGGAGGCGGTGGCGGGGAAGAGACAGAAATCTTTAATAAATAAATAAAAATAAAAAACAACAACAACAACAAAAAAAAACAGAGATTGTTTTCTTACAGTTCTGGAAGCCAAGAAGTCCAAGAGCATGACACACACATGTGGTCATGCCTATATGGTGTATAGTTACACTGTAGAGGACATGTATGAGACAGAGTCATCCTTCTAGAAGGCCCACCATAATGCCCTTTATTCACATGTGAGTGTGGGGCCCTCATTACCAGTCCTTTTAAA
The DNA here is from genome assembly GCF_014885135.2 of Alexandromys fortis. Lineage (NCBI taxonomy): Eukaryota > Metazoa > Chordata > Mammalia > Rodentia > Cricetidae > Alexandromys > Alexandromys fortis. The sequence continues at coordinate 4,500,118 of NW_026067979.1, read as the reverse complement.
ATATTTTCACCTTCTGCTCTATTACCAAGGCAACTGTATTTCAGCTTGAACTCTCGAGGGGGTATTTAAATTGTGATATACAAATTTGGCAATGCAAAGCCACATACAGGACTGGTGAGCTAGTTCAGTGGTTAAGAGCACTTGCTCTGGCAGGGGACCTGGCTTCAATTTCCATAATCCACACAGCAGCTCAAAATCATCCATAACTCCAGTTCCAAGGGTTCTGACGACTTCTGATCTCCATGGGCATCAAACATGCACATAGTGTACATGCATACATGCAGACAAAATGCTTATAGAAGAAATAAAGAAATTTTATAAAAATTAAAAATACATGATTCTATAGCTATATCTGTGGAATGGATTTACACTTTGCTCACACTTCTATCTACTCATTGGTCCTCATTGAGCCTAATAACCCTAACCAATGTGGATAGCTATACGTTAAGGGGAAAACTTAGACGCATGAATTGGTACCCAGTTGAGTTTATCGAAGGCTGTGCCATACACTAGTGTCTGCATTCTTGGACTTTAGCGCTGGGATCATCGTCATGTCTCATCCGCAGCTACCACATGGACTCCTGTGCTGAGTGCCCAGCCTTTCCAGCCTCACCTGTGTCCGCTAAGTGAACATTTACAACAATATGCTCAGAACCTGAGGTCCAGTTTAACTTGCACAGTGAGAGCATGACTTGGCAGTGTCCCCGAAGCCACATCTGGCAGGGAGCTGGGAAAACAGAACTGCACAGAGAGGAAGGTGGATAGGGATGGCTGGAGCTTCCATGCCCCCCTCCCAGAGACTACCCATCCTTCAGGACTGGGAAACACATACTGGATGACCATTGGAGCCAGGCTATCCTGGTCAGGGGGAGGAGTCTATGTAAGGTGACTTCCTTCAGACTTCTCAATGGGTCTTAATGCCCGTAATGGGCCTGTATATTGAGGTATAGTCCTGGTAGGCACTACAGGGAGGAAGAAGGGACCCTTCTGAGTGGTAGATATATGTGGCAGGCCATCAAACGATTGGGCACATGCCCTCAGGGGGGATTGCGAGATCCCAGGCTTATCCCTTGCTCTCTTTTTGTTGGATCCCAGCCGTGAAATCAACAGTTTCCTCCGCCGCACTCCCTGAGACAATATGTTGCCTCTCTACAAAACCAAATGCAATGAGTCCTCTGGCCACTGACTAAAATCTCTAAATTACTAATTCCGTCTGCAAGCCTTTCTTCTTTGTAAAACAACTATCTTTGGGCTTGGTTATAGTGGCAGACAGACATTAGTGACACCAGGAAGAGACTACTGTGAACTGCCCCCGAAAGGCCTTTAGACAGCAAGGAAAGAGGCTCTGCCATCTTAAGGAAAAACTCATTTACAACAAAGTATCTACTACGCAATGCATTTCAGAAGAGAATCTGACAATGTAGGAGGCACTAGAGGAACGTATTCTGTTAGAACAGTCGAGAACTCACATCCTGCAGGAACCAGGCATATTCAGCCAAGTTAAAAATGGACGCTTGGTTGATGGTTCGTTCTGTGTCACCAGAACATTCTCCCTGGGTTCCTGGTTTTCTTTTCACCTTTAATGAACTTCCAACATTAAATTTTCTTTTTAAAAAATACCTAGAGTCATTTCTGCTTTAGGAAAGAACCCCAAAAGATTCGGTCCTACGGAGATAATCACACATTTAACGATCTCAGCCGTTTAATGAAGTGCTTAGCCTTCCACAAACCCTTCACAATATTACTGGAAGGTGACCTCTGATCTCTTTTAACTCATTGTTGCTTTAGGCAGAAAACAAGCCCAGGGAGTGCAGGAAAGGACAGTTCAGTCTGTCCTGAGACTATCTGACAATACTTTAGAGCAGCGCTTCTCAACCTTTGTAAGGTTGTGATCCTTTAATACAGCTTCTCATGTTGTGGTGACTACCCCAACCATAAAACTATTTTGTTGCTACTTCATCACTGTAATTTTGCCACTGTTATGAGTCATGATGTAAGTATCTGATATACAGGATATCTGATATGTGACCTCTGTGAAAAGAGGTCCCGACCCACAGGTTGAGAACCACTGCTTTAGCGTCCCCAGTGGGAAGGGAGCTCCCATGTAAAGGACCGTGTGCTGCAGAAGGGTGCCCCTGCTACTGCTGCCATGCGCTTCACCACTCCCAAAACCTCTTTATTTCAACTCAAGAATTCTCCAACTGCATTTCATTTTTCTAGCTCAGTGTGCCTGTCAAAAAGAATTTGGCAAGGGACAATGCTTGCATCAGCTCCTGGGGCCAATTCAAATTTACACATGGATTTGGACATGGTGTTTCTGGGAGGTGCACTGCAGAGCTTGCTTGGCCAATGTCGGATAATTCCTGAGATGTGGTTATGAACTCAGACACTCACAGCTCAGTGCATTTGAGCCCGCATCTGCCCTGAAAGGCCCTGTTGCTCCTGTGACAGGTACCTGGCTTCTATACATGGACTCCTAGCATAACCTCATATGACCTAGGAATGTCTCTCCACTTTGCCTTTTCCCAAGGCCCCTAGGAGTGTGTGAATTTTTTAGTCTTACAGATCATAAAAAAAAATCATGCAGATTACCTAAACAAGCAAAGATTACGTTATGTTAACATCAGTCACGTTTCCTGGTGCTGAGATGCAGGAAATGGGAAGACAAAACACCCGGATGCTGCTTCCGGGTGCTGGTGTAGGGATTTCCTAAAGAACCTGTTCTGTTAAGACCAGAAGCAACAGACACCTGTGTTCCTCTCTGTGCACTGACCTTGTAACTTTTCATTCACAGGATATGTCTGCACCTGCGGAGGATTTGTAGTTTTGGATTCTATGTCATATATACCTCCTTCCTGACAGTCACAGGGCTCAGTGTACTGGGCTTTGCCCAGTGGATACCTCTAAAATTGTTACAGATTCATGAGTATTGACTGAGGGGAGGAGAGGAAAATTCAAGGGCTGTCACAATAGTATGAAAGGTATTCTAGTTACCTGATCTCCAGATAGAGCAGGAGCCTATGTTGTATAGAACAGGAGCAGCAAAGACCTCAACTGAACATATAAAAGTGCTCACTTTGAACGCACTGTGTTCTGAAGGCTCACAAAACCTTTCTTTGCAGCACGTGCCTCAAGTTCCGGAACGGGAGTTGCCTGAACATGATAATCTTTTTTTCAGGGCCAAAAATCCTATGTTGAACTCTTTAGAGCAAGGTTACAGTGGATGGAGCTCCATCAACACTGAATTTGCTGCCTGATAAGGATTTGCATAAACTCAGTTTCTCCTAATTTGGTCTATTAAGCATGTGAGTAACTCAGAGCTATCGTGACTGAGGAAAATCGGTGTAGCATCCGTAGCTCTAACTTCTAGAATGACGGTGCAAAGCATTATTAAATTCCCTGACCAGGGAGAAGGAGAAAGATGAACCTTTTTTCTGTTCTTTGTACACCATGGTCTTTGCCATTTCTCCTGAAGAGCCAGCCCATCAGTAAAAAGGGGGTCATTACAAATGGCCCTTTCCCATGTCACTGAAGGTCAGGACAAACCTAATTGCCTTTTCCTGTCATGGAAATACACAGCCGTTTCTCTCACCTGCAAAATTTGGCATGGTCCTTATGGCTTGTAATGCTACGCATTGTGAAAATAGTATATTTAATCCAGCTTGAGGGAGCTTTGTTTTTGTATTTGTGGAAGACCTTCAGTAAGTGCGAGCACAAACCAGAATGTGCTAGCTAGTTAGACTCCTGCAAAACCAGCACTGTTCTTTTCTCTGCCTCGCAGAGCAATGAGCAAGGATCTAAAGCTTCACAAGAACCTGCTCTGGGTGCTCTCGGCAACACAGCTCTGCTTTCACTGTGCACTTGATGGATATGTTTAAAAAAAAAAAAAACTCAACTGATGTAGAAGCAAGGAACAGCAGAAAACCAGGCTTCCACCCAGTTCTCCCACTGAAAGCCTTCAATGGGCCAGATGTTGCTCTGCTCTTTTCAATGCCCAAATTCTCCCCAACAACAAAATATTCAAATGCACACACCAGTTTTGCCATACCACATGCCTTGTTTTTATTGGCCGCACTCTGAGATAGTTTTCACGAACCACAGAATTCCAGACTTTCTTAGTAAGGTTCCTGACTCAGTAAAAAATCACATAGGGAGAATGGCCGTGGAAGTAACAAAGACCCATGCAACTTTGTTCTATTTTACCTGATAGTGATTACAATGCTGGACCCACCCCCACCCCTGCTGCCCAGATAATAGCCTCCTCCCTGAAGAAAGACAAACCCAGGGAGTCCAGAAGCATAACCAAGTCATGTAATTGTGCTGCGGCGTCGCAGAGTCTCTTACCTTGCATCGTTGCTTTGGTTGGTTCTGAGAACAGAGGAATGAGCAAGAGGTAGATAAGGTAGACAAAGGAGAGCCCATTGTATCGGAATGCACACGCTGTGATTGGGAAGAGAGAAGAGGGGAGAATGGTATTAATAACCACAGGCCAACACAACAGCTTCACGGGCAATGGTTTCAAAAATCACATGGCTTCTCTCTCTAAACAGGCAAGTCAATCTCAAAGGAATAAATAGTGTTCTGTGTTCACCATTGTACTGAATACGGTGTGAAACAAAATAATTAAAATACCTAGTCTCTGTTCTTAAATTCTAAGAATGAATTTAACAGAATAACTCCATTAAAATTAGTAATAATGACTGGTTAATAAGTACAAAATATCAAAATGCGTAAAAACAGAAAGCGTTGAGAAGAAGATGTTTTTACAGACAAATGAAGCCACATCATTATTGGGCTTAAAATTGACTGTCCTGCTATGTTCTCCATGAATTTAACTGTATCCATAAAGCAAAAGCCTATAGTCTATTTGCCAAAGGGGAAAAGAAAAACATGAAAAATCAAAGAAAAATGATCAAATCATAAAAAGACAGTAGCGAGAGTGGATGACAGAACAGGAGCTTCCCTAAAACACCTGGAAAACAATAATGATATCACAACAGTCATCTTACCTGTCAACAGTGACCTTAATCATCAGTGCATTACATTCTCTAGGCAAAAGATAGGGGGCAGCCGCTATAGACAGAGGAACAATTGATAAGGGAGCAGAGCAGGGAGGCTAACTACAGATCTCCACCCTCTTGTCTCTTCCTCCAAATCCAATCCCCCAGTCTCGCCTCTGAGGCAGTTCACCTGCTGAGACCTGCCCTCTCTCTCAGCCCCTGTCTCAAGTGGATCACACAGATCTTCCTCCTAACCCTTCCTTCTCTCCACCCATGTCTTTATCCCAGCCCCCAGTTCCAGCAGGCATTCCCTAGGAAATGACAGTCCACTCCAGTCAGGGAATCAGGGAAGCTCTTCACTCTGCCTCAGCTCCTCCAAATTCAATCTCAAATCTCATGCCCAGCTCTGTGTTAGACCACGTGTTGTGGCCTCTCCTCACTCTCTACCCCATTCCCAGGGGACCAAGCATGTACTGGTGGAACAACCTGCTTCCTCCCTCCTAAGGGCTCCCTCAGCACCTGCTCCTAGTCCATCCCCATTCCTAAGAGTCAGCTCCCAATACCTAGAAATACATTTTACCCAGACCTCCCAGTGACCACGAATAGCAGAATCCTAGAAGGGTTCCCTACCAAGCAACACAAAGCCACCACACGGTCCTAAGAAATAAAGAGGGTGACAGAAACCAAGGAATAAAACAACCACCCAACAAAGACAAGATCAAACAGCACCACGTAGAACTACAATTAGAAGCCTAGACGCCAGGGTAAAAACACAATAACAGCCAGAACAATATGTCTTCATTGGAGCTCAGCAAACCTACAACTGTAGGCCCTGAGAATTGCAACACAGCTGAAGAACAGGTCAAAGACCTTAAAATAGCCTTTATGAATATGACAAAGGTCCTTAAAGAGGAGATTAATAATTCTCTTAAAGAAATCTATAAAAATACAAGCCAACAGTGGAAGAAAATGAATAAAACAGTTCAAGACCTGACCTGAAAGCATAAACAGAATCAGTGAGGAAAACCCAAAACTGGGGCCTGAAGAGGGAAATCTGGAAATGAAAAGTTTAGGAAATTGAACAGAAACCTCAGAGGAAAGTTTCACCAACATAATAAAAGAGAAGAAGCGAGAATCTCAGGCACTGAAGACACTATAGAAGAAATGGATACCTCAGTAAAAGAAAATACTAAATCTACAAACGTCCTAGCATTAAACATTCAGGAGAGCACTATGAAAAGATCAAACCTATGAATAATAAGAATAGAGGAAGGAGAAGAAACCCATGTTAAAGGCACAGAAAATATTTTCAACAAAATCATAGAAAATTTCCCCTAACCTAAAGGAGATGTCTATCAAAGTATAAGAAGCACACAGAAAAAAAAAATAGACTGAACCAGAAAAGAAATTTCCTGGAACATAATCATCAAAACACTAAATGTAAAAAAGAAAATATTAAAGATGCAAGGGGAAAAGACCAAGTAACATATAAAGACACACCTATGAGAATACTACCTGATATCTCAATGAAGATTCTAAAGCTAGAAGGACCTAGACAGATGTGCTGTAGACTCCATAGGAGACCCAGAAAATCATCCAATCACCATAGTTAGAAAAATAATATAATCCATGATAAAACCAAACTTAAGCAATATCTATCTTCAAACTCAGCCCTATGCAGGGCTCTAGAAGGAAAATTCCAGACTAAAGAGTTTAGCTGCACCCAACGAAACACAGGCAATAAATAATCCAGGCCATCAAATCAGAAGAGGAGAACGCACACACACACAAAATTACCACCACCACCAACAACAACAAAATAACAGGAATTTAAAAAAAAAAAACACTGCTTATTGATAGCTGTCAACATCCATGGTATGTCCCCCAATAAAAAGACATGCACTCACATAATAATCACAAAAGCAATATCCATCTGGTGCATATAATAAACACATCTTGACATCATGGATAGACATCATCTTAGGGTAAAAGAACGTAAATTGAAACTACAAGCAAATGCACCTAAGAAGCAAGCTGATATAGCCATTTTTTTAAATATAATTTTTTATTGAAAAAAAAATTTTTCCGCCTCCTCCCCGCCTCCCATTTCCCTCCCCGTCTCCCTTTTCCCCCCTTAACACCCGACAAATTAGATCAAACCAAAACTAATCATAAGACACAGGGAAGGACACTACATACTCATCAGAGAAAAAAAATCCACCAAGAGAACACTGCAGTTCTTAACATATATGCAACAAACAGAAGGGAACCCAAATTCATTAAGGAAATATTACTACAGCTTAAATCATGCACTGATCCTTACACACTGATAGTGGGAGACTTCAACACTTCACTCTCTCCAATAAACAGGTCATATAGACAAAGACTGAACAGAGAGATGCTGTTTATAAATGAAACCACAGAAAAATTCAACAAAGAAAGAGAATTACAGACCAATTTCCCTTATGAACATAGACGGAAAAAATAGTCAATAAAATACTTGGAAACTGAGCCCAAGAACATATCAAAAATATCATCCACTGTGACCAAGTAGGTTTCATCCCAGAGTTGCAGGAATGATTGAACATATGTAATCAATAAATATACTCCACCATATAAACAAACTGAAAGACAATACCCCATCATCATTTCATCAGATGCAGAAAAGGCCTTTGACAAAATCCAAAACCCTTCATTAAAAAAGTCCTGTAAAGATGGAGGATGCAAGGGATATACCTCAACCTAAAAAGGCAGTCTACAGCAAGCTCATAGCCAACATCGACTTAACCAGACAGAAACTCAAAGCAATTCCACTAAAATCAGAAACGAGACAAGGTTGCTCACACTCTCCATACCTCATTACAATGATTGAAGTTTTAGCTAGAGCAACAAGAAAACTGAAGGAGATCAACGGGATACAAATTGGAAGAGAAAAATTCAAAGTATTTTGATTTGTGAATGATATGATAGTATACAAAAGTGACTCTAAAAATTCCACTGGAAAATTCCCACAGCTGATGAACACGTTCAGAAAAGTAGCAGAATACAAAATAAACTCCCAAATATAAGTAGCCTTTCTATAGACAAATTGAAAATGGAATACATAAAAAAAATCTGGGAAAAAACACCCTTCACAATAGCTTCAAGAAGTATAAAATACCTTGGGATAACTTTAACTAAGCAAGTGAAAGACTTGTATGATAAAAAACTTTAAGACACTGAAGAAATTGAAGAGCTATTATATCAGAAGGTGGGAAGATTCCCCGTGCTAATGGATTGGTAGGATTATTATAGTAAAAATATCCATCCTACCAAAAGCAATCTACAGAGTCAATGTAATCCCCATCAAAATTTCAACAAAATTCTTTACAGGTCTTGAAGGGACAATTTTCAGTTTCATAAGGAAACACAAAAAACAAAGATAACTAAAAACAATTTTGAATAATCAAAAAACTGCTGGAGGTCTCACCATCCCCGACCTCAAATTGTACAACAGAGCTATAGTAATAGAAACAGCATGGCAGTGGCATAAAAACAGACATGCTGATCAAGCAGAGCCTACTTGATGACAGACACATAAATCCATACACCTATGGACACTTGATTATTGATAAAGAAATCTGGAAAAAAGATACTACCTTCAACAAATGGTACCAGTCAAACTTGATGTTGGCATGTAGAAGATTGTAAATAGATCCACAATCACTCTGCACCAAACTCAGTTCCAAATGAAATGGAATTCCAAATATAAAACAAGATACACTGAACCTGATAGAAGAAAGAGTAGGGAATAGACTTGAGCTCATTGGCACCGTAAAAGACTGCCTAACAGTGTTAGCACAGGTCCTGAGATCAACAATTGATAAATGGGACCTCATGAAACTGAAGAACTTCTGTAAGGCAAAGGACACTGTCATTTGAACAAAGTGACAGCCTACAGAGTGGAAAAAGATTTTTACCAACAGCATATCTGATAGAAGGCTATTATTCAAAATAGATATAAAGAACTCAGGAACTAGGTATCAAGAAAACAACCCAATTTAAAAATGGGGTACAGATGTAAACAGAGAATTTACAATAGAGGAAATTAAAATAGCTGAGAAACATTTAAAGAAATGTTTAATGAGGTAAAGCCTTAGCCATTGGAGATGCAAATCAAAACTACTTTGAAAATTAATCTTATATCCATCAGAATGTCAAAGATCAATAAAACAAATGCCAGCTTACACTGGCAAAGATGTACAGTAAGGCAAACACTACCCATTACTGGTGGGAATGCAAACTTGTTCATTCACTATGTAAATCAGTGTGGTGGCTCCTCAGAAAATGGGAATCGATCTACCTCAAGATCCAGGTATACCACTCATGGGCATATACCCAAAGGTCACTTCATCCTACCAGAGACACTTGCTCAACCATGTTCATTACTGCTCTATTCTTAATAACCAAAACTTAGAAACAACCCAGATGTCCCTCAGCAGAGGAATGGTTAAAAAAAAAATGTGGTACCTTTAGACAATGGGATATTACTCAGCCATTAAAAAAAATTAAATTCATAGACAAATGGATGGAACTATTAAAAAATTATCTTGTGTGAGGTAAAGCAGACCCAGAAAGACAAATATGATCAGTGCCTTGCTCAGCCATCATCAGAGAGGCCTCCTTCAGCAGATGGGAACAAATACAGAGACCCACACCCAGACAATACACAGAGAATGAGAAACTTCGGAACACTGAGCCGTAAACTGAATGTCTGCATTAAATCCCCTCCCCAGACCCTCAGGACTCAGAAAACCCTGCAGAAGAGGGAGCAGAAAGAGTGCAAGAGCCAGAGGGGATGGAGGATGCCAAGGGAAGAAAGCCTTCTAAATCAACCTGCTCAACACACATCTGAGCTCACATAGACTAAGGCAGGAGGCCCAAGGCCCGGGTGGATCTACAGCAGATAGGGTCCTAGAGTTGACGTCTGCTGGAGGTGGACATCTGATTCTTATCCCTATCTCTACCTGATAACTACTTGCAAATGACAGTTCAGTTTTCTCTGAGGGTGTCTCACTGGGAAAACAGACAACTCTATGTCCAGCAGTAGATGGCCAACAGAAAAATGAACTCAATGGTACCTTGAAACTTCCTTGTCTCATAACATCATGCAAGAACATTATTATTATTATTATTATTATTTATTTTTGCATTATAGATCCTTTGCATATGTATTATGGCTTCCAATTTAGTGTTTTTATGGGATACCTGAGTGTACAAAGAACTAGATCTATACATCTATATCTAGTTCTTATGCCTTTTCTTAGGCTCATTTCCTTCAGTTTGACAACTCAAGCAAGACTGAACTTTGATCACATATCATTACTGTGATCACAGAATTACAACACTCAAAATCGCTAACAGGAATTTGGGGAAAATTAATGAATACATTGAAATTTAAAAGAAGAACAACAAAACAATACCTCTGAACAATCAAGGGACCAAGGAAGAAGATAAAGGGGAGATGTAAAAATAGGTTGAGATGAAGGGAACAAAAGTCATACTGGCGCATACAGGAGGCAGCAAAAGTAATTCTAAGAAAAAGTAAACACCTGCGAAACAAGACTGAGACTAATGATACACACCTCAAGAAACTGAACAAGACCAAGAAATTAAGCTCAATGTTAGTAAAAGACAGAAAATACTAAAGATGGGGAGAGCAATGAGACAGACGAGAAAATCAACAGACTATCAAATCTCAGGTTAGTTTTCTATAAGCAAAATTGATAAACCCTTCATTAAAAAAATCAAAGCAAAGATTCAAAAGTAAAATCAGAAGTGAAAATATAAAATGGAAAATTCCAGAAGTAATTTAAAAGTTTTCAATCTTGCTCCCTTCTCAGCAACACGGTAAACCCTTATAGCATCCAGCATGATCCCACTTAAGATACAAGTCAGCCTCCACCTTTCGGTTCCACAGAGCATAGTCTGTCAACCCCACAGTCACATGCTGACATTCTCAGCCACAAAACTGACTACACAGCATCCCAGTGCTTACGGAGGGGGATTTGGTACCATCCCCAGTTTCAGGTACCCACTGAGGTGAGGGTGAAATGTACATGTAGAACCTAAAATAAAAATGAAATAATAAAAGTAGGAAGTTGGATGTTGTTTCTGGGGAGCTAATGGCAGGGAAGCGTGGAAATTCTGATTCACCACACCAAATTCTGCTAGAAGGAATGAATTAAAAGAAGTCTGTACCAGTAGAGCGCCTTATACCTTGAGCAATGCTCAGAGTGTAGAGTTGAAGGGCTCTCAGCACAAAAACTAAATGCGTGAGGTAATACATATGGTAATTAGCACACATACATTTTTTTTCTGCATACTCTGTACCATACGCATTTATTTCCTGGCTGAGGATAAAGCCTGAAGCATGAGAGGCAAATGCTTGATTGCTAAGCCTATAATACATACTTTAAAACAGCACACTTGCCAGGTGTAGAGGCACACACCTTTAATCCCAGCACTTGGGAGGCAGAGGCAGGCAGATCTCTGTAAGTTCTAGGCCAGCCTGGTCTGGTCTACAGCACGAGTTCCAGGACAGGCTCCAGAGCTACACAGAACACAGCTCACTTGCACTACACAATTTGTACTCTTCAATTGATAATAAAGCTAACTTAAATAATCACAACCAGAAGCCTAAAGCTTGATATACTGGAATGGAAACAGTTCACAACGAAGCCCCAAATCAGTGTGGGCATCTTAAATAGTCAGGGAAGAGTCAGCGAAAGAGAAGAGAAAGAAAGTTACTTTAAAAAAAGTTGTGTGTGGTCTATGTCCCTGGGCATGTGAACATGTGTGTAGACATATGGAAATTACCATCTTAGAGTTTCTACTGCTTCTATGAAACATCATAACCAATCCGCAAGTTGGTAGGAAAGGGTTTGGTTTACACTTTCACATTGCTCTTCATCAACAAAATGAAGTCAGGACAGGAGCTCAAGTAGGGCAGGAACCTGGAGGCAGGAGCTGATACAGAGGCTATGAAGGGGAGCTGCTTACTAGTTTGCTCCCCGTGGCTTGCTCAGCCTGCTTTCCAATAGAACCAAGGACCACTACCCAAGGAAGGCACCACTCACAATGGGCTGGGCCCTCCCACAGCTATCACTAATTTAAAAAAATGCCCTACAGGCTTGATACAGCCTGAGCTCAAGGAGGCATTCTTAACTGAGGTTCCTTCCTCTCAAATGGATTTAGTTTGGGCCAAGTTGACATTAAATGATCTGCCAATTACCACTGTTTACAGTGCAGTTCAAAGAGCTCAAGAAGAAGCTCTTCTTCTTGACCCCAACTAGGTCTGTTGGGCTATTTACTCCTGCCACCTGAGTGCAGGCTGGCCTGATTACCTTCCCAATGAATACAGAAGAAACACACACACACACACACACACACACTGGGATTCCTTGTTGAGATGCAAAAGAATTTTGACTGTGACTTTGGCATCTGCTTTTGTTCATCTCTTGTTCACTCAGAAGGCAGCCAACGGCCCTGTGGTGAGTTGCCTAAGGGAGGCTCACATAGTAAGGAAGCAGTGCTCCCAGGAAGGGCTAGCCTCGGCCAACAATAGCCCAGCTGTAGCTTGTAGTCCACCACTGTCTGTATTGACTGTAGACCTGGTTATAGACACTCAATCAGATGACCCAGGGCAGATACTCTGAATCCTGGATCCAAAAAAGATTAAGCTGGGTTTGCTGTTTTAAGCACTCATTGTTGGGCTAATATCTATGCAGCAATATCTCACTAACACCTAAACTCAAAAGCAAAAACAAACAAAAACCACTTACAAAAAAAATCTGAATTGACTTCTCTTTTGGTCTAAAATAATCACATTTGAATATGATGGTGGCTGAATTGTCAAGTGTGCCTCTTTACTCTGCACGGGTGTGAAGAGACAACTCAGGAGTGATCCAAGCTTATGAAGCCATAAAATGCCGTATCGACGTGAGTTATCTCCATCTTGGGCAAAATATGTCTTTGAATTTGGCAATACGGCAATTCGAGTTAGAAAAGCCTTAGGAGGTAAAGCGTCTCCTTTATCAAGAGCGATGCGATGCGCCTGTTAGGACCCAGGGGTGAGGCCCATTTGTGAGCACTAATGAGCCGTCACACTATCGGCTGCACAGTGTTCTCCGGGCACCCTCTCCTCTCAAGGGCCCATCCAGTCCCCCGTAGGACTGTTCCTGCCTCAAGAATGTTGCTGTGGACAGAGCAATAAAAACACAGATCAAAGTGCTCAGCGGAACGAAACAATCATCTTTGGGTAAGGCTGCCTTGTGGTCTCTTGTCTCCCTAGCTGAAACTACCTTAAATGATAAGGAGATTTCCTTAGGAAGGTTACAACAGGTGACGGTAATTTCTCATTTTACACAAGGGTTCTGTCAGGCTCAGAGCCCGCACGATTAAAAAGCAGTTGATGAGGGAAAGAAGTACCCCATAAACACCAGTCCCCCCACTTTGTGCCATAAACATTTCAGCTTGCCTCATTAATAAATTTTATCGTCCAAAAATAAAAGTTAGCACTTGGTTATAAAAGAAAAAAAAAACAGCTCTACAAGTAGAAAACAAAAAGACAGGTTTTGCCTGGATAAGTTGTCAGTACAGAAAGGTGAAAAACCTCTTGCAAATATGGAATTGTTTAGATGGCTGCACACGTTTCTAAAGAACACCCATGTTTCCATATATGGATGATAATCCCCCATTAATGGAGTCTGTGCACACTTTCAGCCAGCCTTCTACAGTAGTTCAAAACCATCCTTTACGCTGTGCCGGTTAGGCTCGGTGCTCTCAGAGACAAAGGCTTTCCCACCCTCCTCCCTCCCTGCAGCGGAGGCCAAATGACATCCCTCCAATGGCCCAGCGAACAGGATCTTACATGCTTAGAGCCCGTATTCCAGAACATGTCTCCTAAATACTCTTCACACCCCGGGGGCTTGCTTACTTCGACAGTTGCCGAAGCAACACACAGCAGCACGACACTAGAAAAAGTAGTGTCGCTGTCAAGTGACAAAATAGTTCAGTCAACTCAGCCTTTAGAAAGGATGTCCTTTCAAAATCTGGTCATTTAAAAAAAGTTTTTAAGAAGAGGGAGAAGCAGCTGCAAAGTATACACAATGAAACAGGAAACAAATTAAACAATCATAGATTTTTTTTCCCCCAAGGAAGTCAAACCATCAAAGAAATGAGAGACAGGAAAGGGGTTGTTATGTCACCTGATTCATCGTCTATTTGTGTGAAAGCCTTTTCCCCGTTACAGGTCCAGTTCAAACTGCAAGTATCTCAAAAAGGGATGCTCTGAGAGGGTTCATACTAGTGTGGGCGCGCTCCTCTCCCTCCATCCCACTCCATGGCCATCGCAGGTTTAGCCCCAGCGCTTTCTCCAGGCAGTTACAAAAATGACTACTTCTTTAAACAAAAGCTGGTCCAGTCCTTCTGAATGGCAGTTCAGCAGGACCAAGGCACATGCTCACCACTGATTCTTGCCATCTAGCAGATGCATTAGATTCTGTATGCACACCCTAAAATTTGCAAATAGATGACAAAAAGATGAACAGGAAAACATTCAGAGAGGCGTGTGCTCTCACGCTTAGACATTGTCTAGATTTCTTTACATCTCATTCCAGAGCTAGATGACAGTGGATGCAGTCAACTAAGGTCGTCAACACAACACCCAACCAGCCATGCACTTCTTTGGGCTTCAAAAAAATACAATACTGTAGAGTACATAAGGTTTATTAGAGAAACTGGCTTAACAAATGACATTTTAAGGAAAAGCCTGAAGGAGAAACACAATCTACAGGATTTTCTCAAACCACAGCCATGTTTAACTAAAAACAGCAAAAACAATTAAAAAAAAAACCCAGGTGAAAACTTCCTACATATAAAAGAAAAAGTATTTGATTTGAATGTTTTACTTTTATTGATAGCATAGATGGTGGAAAACAGAATAGACTAATAGTAAGACAATTTGACTGTGGGTGATCATAAGTTTAAAATTATCACTGCCTCTTGTTTGTCTTGTTCATATTTTACATTTTTCTCTTTTATAATTTTTTTCTTATTTGTTTTTCTGCTGTTGGGGATTATCAAACTAGGACCTTGTCTTTTAAATGAATATAAAAAGGTAGAATTTTATTTTCTACTTCATATGTGTGTTTATATTAAAAATTTCTGAGTGCATCATGACTAAATGAATAATTCTCATCAATGTTTAAAAAAGAATAACTGCTTTTATTGTTGAAAATATTTTATATCATGCACTTCTGTACATGTATACTCACATTTTAAAATTTAAATTCCAAACCTTATATTGAAGCTTAAGCATATTTATGCTGCTAATTGTCTGGCTTAAGAAAATAAAACTATTGATTACCCCTTGTGATTACAACTGAGCAAACAACACACATTCTTTTATGCACTTTATCAAACTGCATGAAAAACATATTAGAGATTGGAGGGGTTGGCAGGCATTGGTTTAGTCCCTACAAAGCCCTGGGTTTGATTCCTAACACCAAAAAGAAAAAAAAAAGGGTGGGGGAGAAAAAATGAGAGTAGAAGAAAAGAAGTTTATTTTACAATAAAAACCTTTCACTGAAACCCACAACTCTTGAGTCTACCAAGACAAAACCTGTTCTCATATCACCAGCATAAGAACTTACTGAGAGAGCAAGCTGGGAGAAGGTCCAGCCTGAACCTGCTTCCCTTCTCCTTGGTAATTTCTTTTCTGTTGAGCAGGTGAGTCAATGCTCACAGCCTAGGAGACTGTAGGTTAAGGTCTGCTGGATTGAGTGACCCAGAAATCACTAGCCATCTTAGGATGCGTGTTTATTCTCACTTGAAGAAATCCACTCTGTTCTAATTTTTATAAAGTTTGACAACTCACAAAACAACCTACATGCCTCCCCACCAGAATGGAGAACTTCTTTTGATTTCTAATTATCATAATTATAATATGACATTATCTATATAAAGCCATTATTGTTTAAGAATATGTGTCCTCGATGCTTGTCGCCTCTTGACATTTTTGGTCATCAAAATTTTGAGTTCTTTTAGATAGTCTGGATGTTATCCCATCAGATGAATAGCTACACATATTTGCTTCACCTGTAGATGTCTTGCAGTCTTCCTCTACTCTGCAGAAGCTCTTTGGTTTGATCTAGTCCCATTTGTCGATCTTACCGTGCCTTTGGGATCCTACCTAAGGAAGAGTCACTGCCTACACAATCAATGTCTTCAAGCCTTTCCCCTCCATTTTCTGGTAGTCATGTCTAGTTTCCAATCTGATGTGCCCATTTCGAGTTGGCATTTGTGTACAGTCAGAACAAAGGATCCATTCTGTTGCTCTGCGTGGTGGGTGATTCTCCAGCACCACCTTTGAGTGCAGAAGTGGAAATGCTCACCAACCACCATGAGTAGATTCATGCATATTCATACTGAATGCATGGGTCCAATCACCACACTATATCCCAGGAAGTGTACAAAGGTTATAGCTCAGTGGAAAACAATGATTTAAGGCTTTCTTGGCCTTCCTAATGCTGTGACCTTTTAATACAGTTCCTGTTGTGACCCCCAAACATAAAATCATTTTGTCGCTACTTCATAACCATAATTTTGCTACTGTCATGAATTGTGATGTAAATATCTGATATTCAGGATGTCTGCAATGTGAACTCCAAAAGGGTCACAACCCACCGCTTGAGAATGACTAACTTAAAGCCTATTCCCCTCAGGGAAAAAGTTATTGTAAGAAAGTTCAAGTAACTTTACTTCTTTTTAAAAGATTTACTTTGATTTGTATTCATATGTGTGTGTGCGCGCCACATGAGTGGGGGTGCCTGAGGAGGCAGAAGAGGGTATCAGATCCCCTAGATCAAGGGGTTGTGAACCACCCAAGGGGGCTGGCTGGTAATTGAACTCATCCTCTGGAAGAGCAGTGAGCTCTCTCAACCATCTGAACCATTTCTCCAGCCCCAATAAATGTTTTACAACTTTTACATTTATTTCCCAAGTTTTTAAATTAAATCAGTTTTTATTATGAACTACATCTTATTTTTAATTACTCTACTGTAATCCGCCCCAAACATGTCACTTTTTTTTCCCAGATACATGTGTTACTATACTCCAGATTCACTCTAATGTGATTTTTACATCAGCGATCACTGTAAGACTCAGGGGATATAGCCTTAGGGCCCTGTAATATGGCAATGGTCTGTGACTTCTACTTCTGTAGATCTCTAACGTCACATTCTGTTTTGAAGCTCAACTTCATAAATGCAAAGAAAGCACAAATTCCAAACTTGTATTTTCCCAACCTAATTTAGCCTAACAGGCTGAATTACTAAATTCCATAGTTTTATGTGTGAAAAAAACAGCTGAATGTTTACAATCTCATATAACTTAGCATAAAACAAAGTAGAACTTTGCCTACTGCACCATTAAACAATACAAAGTAAAGGCCATGTTCTCTTCTAGAAATGAGAAATCCATGTCAATCCTATTTGATCTCTCATGTTCAGATGGATTCCTGTCACGTGGCCATCCCTGAGCACTCAAGACAGCTGGGGAGAACAGTGCTGGCAGAGTCAGGCTGGTTCCCATCCGCAGGCTTTCTCTAAACACAAGTGGAATTTCAGCATGGGAATTCATTTATGGTCCGCTGTGTTCATCTTCCAAGGACTCTGTAAAGACAGAGTTTGGGGAAGCTTTTGCTGCAGGCTTTAGAATGTTCTGTATTGATCTTGGCAGCCCCCCCCCCAATGGACTGATGTGCACATTAGAATGGGGGGACATTCATTCTATCTGTGAGGTCATAGTTCCTCCATCTTCAGCAGATAGCACTGTCCAGCCCTGTGTTTTCTTTAAAGATTCAAACAGCTGCAACCTATAGGAACCGTTTCACCTTGTTGTTTCCTGAAGTGTGTTGCCTGCTTCTTCCTTGGGAGACCCTAGTATTCCAAGCTGACATCAGAGAAGCCTTCACTTCCAACTCCTTCTGCCATTCACCCTGTTTATGTGTGAACTTGGCCTTCACCTCCATCTGCTCTTGACCTGGTACTAAAGAGAAACGGCCTCCGACCTGCATGGAGCCCGTACTGCCAAAACAACACCCCAAATGACAATGACCTGGACAAATGCCTCAAACCCAGCTTTTCTGCCAGGTCTCTTGAACGGCTCTCTGTTCATTCAGCACCTTTATCTGTGTCCACTCAGGTGGACATGTGTCTTATGGACAGTGGAGTAGGGAAAAGGAACCTTTACAGTGAGCCATGCAATGAGACTTTAGCTTACCCATCTAACATCACCTCACGTCCTAGGGTGCCTCACCTTGTGATTTTGTGTGACCTCCTTTTCTTTCAATATACACCATATTCTCTCACCTTGAAACATTAAGACAGCTTAAATGCTTCAGTGAAATGCTTTATCCAGAAATGTCGAGGAAGGATTGCAACCACATTTTGGGGACCATCACAGGTTCACATCAATTCCAGGGCTAGAAATAGTGTTTTTGTTTTGTTTTGTTTTTCACCCCTTAAGTGACAAACTAACAGGGCTTAGATCTCATATGTTTGCAGACATCCATGATGCTTTCTGCTTCTCTACCCATCTCTGAGACTTGTATTTTACTAACTGCGGCAACATGCTTCAGAACATTCCCTGAGAGGTTGCTGCTGTGTCAAGAGTTTTCCACCAACAAGCAGACACAACGCACAAGCCACCGAGACACAGCTGCATCGGTTTTATCGAAATTACATAGAGATTCGGTTGCCTCACCAAATACCTAGGCTAGGTCACTTGGCAAGCTTTCTCCGGAGAAGTTACCCAACCTGCAATTTTTGAACTATGCCCTGTAAAAAACAAGCAATAATATACCCTGCCCCCTCCAATTCCATCCAACTCCATTTGTACCCTCCTCCCCAGTCATACAAATCACTAGGCTTTCAGCCACTTTGGAAGAGGGGCTGTTTCCTGTTTATTATTCCATTTCCAGTTTCTATTCCAGTCCTTCAACATAATAAGCATTCAGTAAATATTTACTAAAGCTTAAATAAATTCTTGCCTCTAATTTCTTTCTTTTCGGGCCTGGACTGTCCTTTGCCCAATGATAGGTCACAAATTCATAAAAGCTCAGGCGTTTGTTTCTGCAAGAAAAGCCCTCAGAACCTCGATAAAATGTTTTCTGCGGTCTTTTTGTCGTTGTTTTGTTTCTGTTTTGGGTTTTCTAAGTCTCTATGTCTAGTTTCATGGGGACGATTCAGCAAAGATTGCCATTTGACGGAACTCGGTGCAACGGTGACAGAGAATGGCTGTTGCCATGGAAGTGAGCATGGAAACATAGCCACACTACAAAACTGAAAAAAAAAGAGTAGATTGCAAAGTTGTATATCATATGGGGGCCTATGACGTAGATGCTATGAATAGTCCCCATGTAAAGGAAATGAAGACTCAGGAATGATATTTAATTCACTCAGTATCAAGGCAAAAGTACAGTCAATCCCAGTCAGACTGGCTCCATAGTCCCTACTTGTTTTTCCTCTCCTCTACCATTTTCTTTATAAGAATACATCGGTGATTACTAATCTTGGTTGTCTGTAGGGATAAGCCCTCCCCTTGGGGGCGGGCTGCCCTCGGGCGTATGTTTACTGATATATTGGGCGGGCAGAGGCTGCGCGCCCCTTCCCTTCCTCTCCTGTCTCCGCCGGCTACTCCGCTGGAACCTTGGTTTCGTGAGTCTGGTTTTGTTATTACTTTTGTTGATTATTAATCCGACCGCTGCATTTGGCGCCCAACGTGGGGCACAGCACCCGCTCTTTAGACCCGCTGTGTCCGCAGCAGGTCAGGCACGCAGGCTGCCGACTCCCCCGCCCGCAGCCGCGCGGCCCGGGACGCGAACGCGGCCCTGAACGCGATCGCCACAGAGTCCCGCCTGCCTGCCCTTAGCCACTCCAGCGATCGACAGTTGTCAACTTGGCACGCCTGAGAAGGAACCTCAGTTAGGGAACTGCCTCTATCAGACTGGCCTGTGGTCCTTTCTTTGGGGGGAATTTAGGCATTTTCTTGATAGCAGAAGGGCTCGGGCTACTGTGGGCTGTATCATTTGTGGGCAGGTGTGGCTGGGCTGTGTTAAAAGGCTCGCTGAACGTGAGCAAACCCGGAAGCAAGCCAGTAAGCAGATTTTCTCCATGGCTTCTGCTTCAAGCTCCATCCTGGAGTTCCTGCCTCGGCTTCTATTAACGGTGGACTGGAAGATGTAAGTTTCTCCCCAAACTGCTTCTGGTCCTAGTGTTTAGCACAGGAGCAGAAAGGAGACTAGGACCGCATGGGACTTCGTCTACGTTAACATATGCAGACTAAAACAGTGGAGAGCCGGGCCATGGTGGTGCACGCCTTTAATGCCAGCACTCGGGAGGCAGAGCCAGGTGGATCTCTGGGAGTTCGAGGCCAGCCGGGTCTACAAGAGCTAGTTCCGGGACAGGCACCAAAGCTACAGAGAAACCCTGTCTCGAAAAACCAATAAATAAATAAATAAATAAATAAATAAATAAATAAATAAAACAGTGGAGAGATTACCGAATGGAGGATTTTCACAGACCTATGAGCATGACTCAGGCTTTTGTCTTGGGTGCCTGGAAGCAGACTGCTATGTGTGCAGGAAGCGAGGGAATGATGGGCCCTGAGTGCAAAGCTGTTGCCGTTCACACGTGAGAGCGAGGGTAGACACACCCTCCTTCGGGGCCTCCAGTTTTGTCTTTATTTTAGTTAAAAACCTCTCAGAACTACAAGTTTTAGTGAATTGCACCCAGCTACTTTGTCAGTGAAAAATCAAATGGAAAAATCTACTTCACAGCCGAGCGGCGGTGGCGCACGCCTTTAATTTCAGCACTTGGGAGCCAGAGACAGGCGGATCTCTGTGAGTTCGAGGCCAGCCTGGTCTACAAGAGCGAGTTCCAGGACAGGCTCCAAAGCTACAGAGAAACCCTGTCTCAAAAAAAAAAAAAAAAAAA
>NW_026067979.1:4473965-4478832 GCF_014885135.2 Alexandromys fortis | reverse complement strand
CTTCTTCTTCTTCTTCTTCTTCTTCTTCTTCTTCTTCTTCTTCTTCTTCTTCTTCTTCTTCTTCTTCTTCTTCTTCTTCTTCTCTTTCTTCTTCTTCTTCTACTACTTCTTCTTCTTCTTCTTCTCCTCAAAAAACAAGAGAGCTGCTTTTCCTTTTCTTGTTTTTCTCTTCTCACTATCATCTGGAACACATTAGTTTTGTTGCAGATTGCCTGGAATTACAATCTTGGAGAGGGCCTGGGAAGAGACTTTGAGGGAGCCTCTGAGAGTATTTCTAAGAAAATCTCAAGTGACTTTCTTTTCGTTTTGAAGTTGTAATCCCAGGTACTTGGCAACAAAAATGAACGTATTCCAGACGTTAGATGGAACACATACCAAAGGATCCTAGCAAGCCATATTAAACACAGACACTGCAGGAATGGCTTAGGATAATGTGCAGCTCAGTGACAATCAGGTGACATTCTCAGGCACTCTGTAGATGGATGCGACTTTGTGCTTCAGAATTCTCAGGGTTTGCGCAGCTCTCCCTCCACACACAGCAAAGGCTCCCACTGGGTTGCATGCTGATCTTGCGTCTTCACCCCTTACCAACAGCTACCATGGGGACTGTCTTCTGCTAAGTGTAAGGATGTCAAGAGACGAAGACCGTCACGCAAAACAGCTTCCATGTTCTAACTTTATTTCATGTTCAACCAGCTTCACAAAGCTTTGTTGCACGATGGACATTTTTCATCACATCACAGCTAGGACCAGAATTTCTCTTTAAAAGGAATCATATTTGTTTGGTTGTTGCCCTAGATAAACTCTTCAGGTACAATGAATGATCTCAAGAAATCCAGGCAATGGAAGGCATGCTCTGCTCAAGGAGATAATAGTGTCTGTGGTTTCAGAAGTAGACACAGAACAGAGGAACGAGAGACCTGGCCTAAACATTAAGTTCTTAAGGGGAACAGATCTGTGGAGACTGACACAGGCCATCCTAGAGCCATGATGACTTCAGCCATTCAGCCATCATCCACAGAAATCAAAGTTAAGTCTTATGAGGTAGAGACTGTTCTCATCTTGCAGAGAAAGGAACAGAAGATGGGTGTGAAGCCCTAAGGATTTGTTCAGCAATCTGCTAGGGTTACTGTATAGGACAGGGGCTATAAATTAATTCTCTCTGTATCTGCAGCATCAAGTACAATGTCCTGGCAATAGAGTATCAGTCAACACATATGCTACAACTAACTGAATTGACATGACTTACAAAAATAATATTTATGATATTATATACATATTAATTAACTACTAATATGCAAATAATGGGAAATACTGAAACTGTTGGCATCATAAAATTATATTAATATAGAGTTTGCTTTTGAAATACTCCATGCTTACTCAAATTTGAAAATCAAACATTGAAATCTGAATGAAAGATTAATGAGATAAAGTGGATAGATGTATAGAAAAATGTTGGTATTCATTTCTAGTAAGTAGTCTAAAGAAAATGACAGCTATAAAACAGTATTATGTTATGACAAGGGATACTGCCTTCTCCAGCCAATTTTTTTTATTAAAAATAATGTATTTTATGTGTATGGGTGTCTGTATGAGTGCACCACATATGGGCTTGATGTCTGCAGAGCCCAGAAAAAGGCACTGGATCCATGGAAATGGAGTTACAGATGGTTGAGCCATCTCTCCAGGTTCCAGATTCCTCACAATTAAAAGAAAATCCAAGTAAATCATCCAAGTTTTAATACAAAGAGGTGGAACTGTTGGAAACATCACCTTTAAGTGAAATAGAGTTTTAAAATTGTCCCTCAATATCTAAGATTTTCATTGGGGAATTTTTAAAATTTCATGGGCTTCAGCTAATAATGAGCAGCCAATCCCATGGACAGAATGACAGGAAATTAACCAGGGTCTGAACACTTAAATGCCCTACCACAAAGTTCATATATTGAATCATAACCTTCAAAGTGATAACAGTACTGCATGGAGTATTTCAGGGGTGGCTAGGCTATAAGGATGCAGTCCTCCTACGTGGGGTAAGTACCCTTACTGAAGCACCCTGGGGGTTTCCCTGCTCCTCCATGTAAGCATGTCATCTATGACATGGGAAACAGGCCTTCGTTAGACAATTTGCTGGTGCTTTGACCTTATATCTTCAAAAGTTTTGTGAGGAAAAAAAATCTGTTGTATACAAGATACTCTTGCATGAGATCTGAATATAACAACCACAACAGGCAGCAGCCTGACCTTCAGAGCCACAGGGAGTCAGAGCATTACTGGAGCTTGTGTGTGCTGGCACAGCCATCTACTGTCTCTGCACCCTGCCATCGCTGCCCTCTGTGACCCAGAGCTTTATCTGATCTAAATTCATGCCATGTATCTGACTCCTGATAGCAACCACATTTTTCTTCTGTAAAGAAGTAAGATTATAGAGTGTTTCTCAATGGGGTCTCCTTGGGTGTTGGGGAGAACAGCTCTATGCTCTGGTGCACTCTATTAACATAGACAGGTCTAGTCCCCAGTTTGCTGAGGGGCCTCCAACCCCTCCCCCAATCTTACCGAGCTTCTCTTTCTAACCCTGTGCTTTTCACAGAGTCTTGTCAAGAACAGATAAAACTCTACAGGAGGGTTTCATCTGCACCCCTGTCTATCCAGGTAAAGGTGTCACCTTTCTTCCTAGGAGGCCATTCCTGCATCTTAGTCAAGGTGTAAGAACCAAGACACCCCCAGGATGCTTCCTCTTGCTTGCCCTTCCATCTCCCTCTCTCGGTTTCTTAAGACCTCCAGCCACAGAGGCTCAGCCACAGCTTGAGTCTCCTACTGTGGCTTCTTCACATCTGCCCCTCTCTTAGTCTTCCTAGAAGGGGCCCTGCTCCCTGCGTCTCCTGTATGAGTCACTCTGGTATCTCCTGCTAGAAGTCACCACTGGAAGTCATGGCCATCTGGTGATACACAGGGAAGCATTGCCCTGCCTGGATCCCCCACGGATTTGGACAGAACTCTATAGACTTCCAAACCTTGGCCCAGGTTTTCCTCTACCAACTGTAAACACCTAGGGACAGAAAATTGCTCGTTTTACTCCTGTTTCCACACAACTGGAGAGAAAACCCTGAAATGCATGCAAGGAAATAGAATACCAGATCCAGAAGGAGAAGGGGCGCCTCCCACTTTGTTACTATTCTGAGAATCGTGGTTTTAAGGATCTAAGCAAAACAAAGTGAGAAATTCAGAAGATTCCCTGTGACTTTCCATGCTTTGGACTTCTTTATCAGCCAGTTCCTTGTCTCAGCAATGCAGGTAAAAATGACCCTAAGGGACTGGGAGGGGGTGCGTGCACTGATTGAATTTACTGATTAGTTTTTCTGTGCTCTAAATGTTTTATCCTTTGATGCCTAACAAAATCAACCTATCTGTTGTTCTCTTTATTAATTTTGATATTTTTTACGTACAGATACAGGAGACAATCACAACCTAATAGAACACAGGAGGTAAACCCAGACTGGATAATGGAAAAGCGGGGACCATACTGATTAGTTTGATCTAGAATTTAAGAAAGCTAAAAGGAACAACAGAAGAGCAAGCTAACCAGTGGGCAGTCGGCAATTGCTCCTGAAGCCCTCAGAACTGAATTCATGTTCCTTTGTCATGAACCTCAAGGATTACAGTGCTAGAGTGCTTTGGGCAATATAACGGTTGACAACCACCCCTACTGTCTCTCCGAGTACAATTCATTGTCATTTGTCTCTAACCAAGAGTGCTTAGCAAGAAAAATTAGAAATTAGCTACCTAGGAAGATTTAAAATCATGTTGGATTGAACTAAAACTGGAGAATACAATGTAAGTCAAACATTTTCAATAGAAAAGATATGATTGAACTAAAGAAATTATTCACTTCCCCAAGAGATGAGAGTCCAAGTAGTGATGGCTGCTCTTGAGTTGAATTACCAAGGGTCTGCCTAAGCTCCCAAGATGCCTTCCTGTCCCAGGACTCAGAGAAAAGTGAGAAAAAGAACTTAATAATTTGACTGACCTACCCTTTTAAATGAGGCTGTTTGATATTTTTCAACATCTATTCATTTGTTGTATGTGTTGTGTGCACATGTGAGCACATCATGGTACTCACAGGAAGGCTAGAGGACAAATCGCAAGACTCAGTCCTCTCCTTCTCCCATAGGGTGAGTCCTGGGGCTCAAACTCAGGTTAGAAGGCTTGGCAGCAAGCACCTTGACTGTTGAGCCAACTCATTGGCCCCTGGGTGAGATACAGGAGGGTTAGAGTTCTCCACCAGCATAGCTGTGCACGCGCTGTGTGCACTCCAGCTACAGCACATGGGTGCAGAAGGATGGCGCGTGCATGTCCTCAAATGTGCCCTCTGAACAAGGAATGCTCCTCACAGCTCCTCAAGAGCAGCTACTGGGGGTGTAAAGTGGCAAGGTTCAGCCCCTCCCAGTTCTGTTCAGCCCCTCCCAGCACACATCTGCATACCTGAACTCTGATCAAAGACAAGACCATCTGCTTGCAAAAGAAAAATTCGTTTTCTCCAATGGAATCTCACTGGTGATATTAAGCACACTTAAGGGTAGGCACATGTCCAGTAGGAGATGGCCAACACAAAACAAAAACAAAGATATTTTAATAGACTTTTGCTTCGTATTGCTTTGTTTGTTTGTTTGTTTCGTCTTACTGGTCTTACGCCTGTATATTATGATTTCCAATTTTGTGTTTTTATGGATTTGATTTTTCTGTTTGTTTGTTTGTTTAAATGCATGTGCGTGCATACATGTGTGTGTATGTATGTGTGTGTATGCGTGCATGTGTGTCTGTGTGTGTTCATGGTTTTCTTTTTTTTTTTTTTTTTTTTTTTTTTTTT